>NC_134400.1:57902558-58248407 GCF_050003625.1 Haematobia irritans | reverse complement strand
TTTTTTGGGATTCGCATGGAATAATTTTTATCGATTATCTTGAGAAGGGAAAAACCATCAACAGTGACTATCATATGAGGTTATTGGAGCGTTTGAAGGTCGAAATCGCGGCAAAACGGCCCCATATGAAGAAGACAAACGTGTTGTTCCACCAAGAAAACGCACCGTGCCACAAGTCATTGAGAACGATGGCAAAAATTCATGAATCGGGCTTCGAATTGCTTCCCCACCCACCGTATTCTCCAGATCTGGCCCCCAGCGACTTTTTCTTGTTCTCAGACCTCAAAAGGATGCTCACAGGGAAAAAATTTGGCTGCAATGAAGAGGTGATCGCCGAAACTGAGGCCTATTTTGAGGCAAAGCCGAAGGAGTACTACCAAAATGGTATCAAAAATTGGAAGGTCGTTATAATCGTTGCATCGCTCTTGAAGGGAACTATGTTGAGTAATAAAAACGAATTTTGACAAAAAAATGTGTTTTTCCTTGTTAGACCGGGGACTTATCAGCCAACCTGTTAATTTTCATTTTTTCCAGGGAAACATGTTTTGAAAAACATCGTTTTCCTATTATTGAACCTGTAAAACTTATGGGAAAATCGGATGGGCATACAGCATACCAACCACGGCGATTTTGATTTATATATAACTCCGATTTTCTTACGGATATGTGAAATTAGACTTACAATAGCTCGCCTATACAATGTAGCACAAAGTTTGCCTTTGTTAATTTCAATGTACTCGGCTCTGGCCGATATTAGCATTTTCTTACTCTTTCTTCCATAAGGAAATGACATTAGTAAAAACAAAAATTATAAAAAAAACTATAATTGGTTCTAAAAAACTTTTACTCTGCAAAATCTTATATTGTAAAAAAATATCTTACGAAAGTTTTCGACTTTTTTGACGCTACATACCTTACAGTTTATGACAGACCATCTTTGATTATTTTAAAATACAGTAGCAAACAGGTCTACTAGATGCTGCAATCGGTGTCTGCTGTTATATTTTTGTATATACTCGTAGTATCAAAGATTAGGTTTATGGAAGATAAATTAGTGGATTTGTATGAGAATCATGTACCATTGAGAACTAAGGTGAGAAAGTTTCAGAACCAACCATGGTTCAACACTGATATAGAAAGATTGATAGAAACGAGAGATGGTGCTTATAGGAGCTGGAAGCGACTTAAGACGTCTAGACTTAGGGATGAGTTCAAAATGTTAAATCGCGAAGTGGTCAATAAGGTAAAGTAACATAAGCTAAGATTCGTTATTATGATGAGAAATTTAGTAGTGCACTCAGCAACAAGCAGAGATGGCAGGAGTTGAAAAACATAGGCGTTGGTGGCACTGGCAACGACAACCAGTGTGATATAGATCCAGACGAATTGAACAGACGTTTTGTTAACAATGACATACCTCTTGCAAATGTACAAGCGTCATCGCATGTTTTGTCCTCTGATTGTGAACCAATTTTTAATTTTAAATGTATCTCAGCCCATGACACATTACGCTCGATATTAAGCATCAAATCATCTGCCACAGGATTGGACAATTTACACCCCAAATTTCTCAGGTTGATGTTATATCCACTACTCCCCATTACAACACACATTTTTAACCACATTCTTACTGTGTCGAAGTTTCCGACCTGATGGAAAATGTTTCTGTCAAAGGCTTTGGAGAACGTTATGTATGGATAGATTAATGACTTTATTACCCAGAACAACTTGCTAACTGACAGGCAATCGGGATTTCGTTCAGGCCGTAGCTGTACGACTGTTCTAGTTGATGTTGCTCAGGGAATTAGGCAGAACATTGACAGGAACCGATATTGTTTTTTACATCTGCTGGATCATTCGAATGCCTTTGACTCGGTATGTCATGAGATATTGTTAACGACACTTAGGAGGTATTTTAAATTCAACAATACCATGAACTCACTTTTATCATCCTACCTGGAAGGAAGAAAACAAGTTGTGTTTTCCAGGGGAAATGATTCCCAACCAATGGAATGGATACCCCAGGGATCAGTCTTGGGGCCTTTGTTCTTCTCACTATATAAACGATATATTTAATGTTCCATATGGTTGCGATATTCATGTATAAAGGGTGATACGGTCAAAATTTGGTCAAGGGAAAACGCGTGTAAATCGGTGAAATCGTTTATTTAAAAAATCAAATTAAATTTCTTTTTCAAGTTCAATTAGTATAAAATTCAGGAAAAATATTCAGTTAGGCTTTCGCTTTTCCAAATCCGAATTGCCGGGCCTCACGCTTGACACCTGCCATCAGATTTTGTACAGCCACCTTGTCCACCTTCTTCGCGGCAGAAAGCCAGTTTGCCTTGAACTGCTGCTCGTCCATAGCAGTTTTTTGGTCTTCTTTAGGTTCCGCTTGACAATAGCCCAGTATTTCTCAATTGGGCGGAGCTCTGGCGTGTTGGGAGGGTTCTTTTCCTTGGGAACCACCTGCACGTTGTTGGCGGCGTACCACTCCATGGCCTTTTTACCGTAATGGCAAATGCCAAATCCGGCCAAAACAGTACGGAACAACCGTGTTTCTTCAGGAAAGGCAGCAGACGTTTATTCAAACACTCTTTCACGTAAATTTCTTGGTTGACAGTCCCGGAAGCTATGAAAATGCTGCTTTTCAAGCCACAGGTACAGATGGCTTGCCAAACCAGATATTTCTTTGCGAGGCAGTTTTATGTGCTTTAAAATATCTGCTACCTTTCCCCTTCCTTTTGCCGTATAAAACTCCTGTCCCGGAAGCTGCTTGTAGTCGGCTTTGACGTAGGTTTCGTCGTCCATTACCACGCAGTCAAACTTCGTCAGCATCGTCGTGTACAGCCTCCGGGATCGCGCTTTGGCCGTCGTATTTTGTTTATCATCGCGATTTGGAGTCACTACCTTCTTGTAAGTCGATAGTCCGGCTCGTGTTTTGGCTCGATGCACGGTTGTAGACGATACACCCAGCTTATTTGCGGCATCTCGGAGAGAGAGGTTAGGGTTTCGCTTGAAACTACCGGCAACTCTCTTTGTCGTCTCAGCGGCTTCCGGTTTTCGATTTCCCCCCGATCCAGACTTCCTGGCTGCCGACAAACGTTCCCCAAACACTTTAGTTACATTTGTAACGGTTGATTTGGCAACTTTTAGCGATTTTGCCAGCTTTGCGTGCGAGTAGCTCGGATTTTCGCGATGCGCGAGCAAAATTTTGATACGCTGCTCTTCTTGCTTGGACGGCATTTTGACAACTGAAGAGTGAATTCCAAAATCAAAATAGGAGCAACATTCTACACACACGCACCTTAAAAATGAGGGGTGTTCAGGTTTTTTAAATGCAAAATTGAAAGAAATACGTCAAGTTTATATTGACCAAATTTTGACCGTATCACCCTTTATGCTGACGATATACAGCTATGCTTTTCTTGCAATATCTCTGACACTCCGGCATGTGTTGATAACATCAACATCAACATGGAAATAATTAACGTATGGGCTGCGAATAATGGACTTAAGTTGAACCCCAATAAGACAAAATGCATCGCTATATCTAGGAATGGGTGCGATCTGAATTCACTTCGACCGATAACACTTACCGGACCGATAACACTTAGGAATGGGTGCGATCTGAATTCACTTCGACTGATAACACTTAACGGTTGCGATATTGAATACACTTCATTCGCTTGGAATCTGGGTGTAATATTTGACACTTTCCTGGAATAGGCATATAGATAGCACTGTAGGTATGGTTTATGGGATGCTTCGTTGCTTATAGTCAATTCAGGATTACATACCAATAGAGGTACGTCGAATGATTGCCAATGCGCATTTAGTTTCTCGAATTTTATACAGTGCGAGATATACGCAAATTGTGATGTGGAGCATATGAGAAAAATTAGGACGGTAACAAACGATATAGCCAGATTTGTTTTTGGTATAATTAGATTTGAGAGTATCTCAAGTCATGCAAAAAAATTATATGGGATGGCGTTTAATAGACTGATGGAATTCCGTTGCTAACTCCTTCTACATAAAATAATTCATAACGCCGAACCCAAATACCTTTTCGACCTACTATCTTTCCCTTGATCTTCGCGTTTAAATTGTGTCACTCCATTCAGAACACGATATTTAGTCTCCGACTAAATATCGACTGTGGAACAACCTACGACTGTGGAACAACCTACCATCCAATCTGAGAAATATATTTAATTTTGTTCAATTTAAGCAAAAATTGAAATCGCACTTTGCTTTGATTGATTAATACATACGAGGGCAGTTGGAAACTTCTTAGCCTAGCATAAAAAGCGCGGTATAAACAGAAAAAAGTTAAGTGTTTTCGAAACTTCCATCTTTGTTATGAACACATGTTAAATTTTGTTTCGATCTGGCAACTCCTTCATATAGAAACTGGTGTTCAAAAAAGACGCATCCGCAATTTTTTTACAATGGAAAAATTAGAAATACGTGCTGTCATTAAATATTTACATAAAAAAGGTCTATCGGGACAAGAAATTCATAATGATATGGTGAAAGTGCTCCTTCATATGTAACAGTAAAAAATTGGGTTGCTGAATTTAAACGTGGTCGTACAAGCATTGCAGATGAACCACGTAGTGGACGTCCAAAAACAGCAACAAAAACAGAAATTGTAGCCAAAGTGCATGTATTAAATGATCGACGAATAAATTGCTAATATCATGGGCATCTCAAATGATCGAGTCCATTTAATTTTGCATGAAGAACTACAGATGAAAAAGCTTTCTACAAGATGGGTGCCGCATTTGTAAACAGTCGATCAAAAACGCATAGGAATGAACATTTCTCAAGCTTGTTTGGATCGTTTTAAGCGAAATAAAATGGATTTTAAGCGTCGTTTCATAACTGTTGATGAGGCATGGATCCACCACTATACTCCAGAGACAAAATAACAACCAAACAATAGACTGAAGCTGGAGGAAGTGCCCCAAAGAAGGCAAAAACAATTCAATCGGCTGGTAAGGTTATGGCAACGTTTTTTTGGGACTTCAAAGGTATTTTATTGATTGACTATCTGCAAACGGGTAAAACAATAAAGGTTGAATTACACACCATGCGTCAATCCGTGCGTTGATGGAAGGGTTGATTTTTTCTGTTTGCGGCAGCCTATTCGAGCTTTTGATTTCGAAGAGAAATTTCAAATCTTCAATCATCGAACGCATTGAACGCATGGTATGTAATTCTACCTTAAATTTTGAGTACTATTGCAACCTTTTGAATCAATTAAATTTACAAATTCGAGAAAAACGTCCTGGCTTACAACACAAAAAAATAAGTTTTCATCAAGACAACGCATCAGCGCACAGCGTTGGCTAAAAACAACGAATTAAAGTACGAATTGCTTGACCACCCACCTTATTCTCCTGATTTAGCTCCCAGTGACTTTTACTTGTTCCCAAATTTAAAAAAAAAATCTTGCTGGCAAGCGTTTTACCACAAATGAAGATGCAATTACAGTTCTAAACCCCTATTTTGAAGACCTTGAGGAAAACTATTTTAATCAAGGGATATAATTGCTAGAAAAGCGTTGGACTAAGTGTATTGAAGTTTCAGGAGATTATATTGAAAAATAAAAATTGTTTTTGAAAAACTAACTATTCTCTTTCATTGATAGGCTAAGAAGTTTCCGAACCGCCCTCGTAAACCAATAAATGATAAAAATCTAAAAACTATAAAAATATGATGTTAAACATTTGACATTGATTTTGTTTTCTTCTTTTTATTTTGTTTTCATCATTTTTTAACTAAATTAAATTCAATAATTTTTTTTATGTGATGTTATAGCTGTAATAATGATGATTTAGTTTATACATGTTATGATTGTATAATTGTTTAACGTTAAATACTACTGTTTAAAGTTTTTGAAATTAAGAAAATGTGATTTACTTTGCAGTATATGTTACAGTGTGGATTTTTAAACGTGAATAGCATTGTTAATATATCGCAAAATGAGGAGAAAATTCGATAAAATAAAATGTGTATTCTGATTTTAATTTCATAGAGCCTAGATTTAAAGCTAGATACACTCAAACAAAGTTTACTTGGATCCAAAGATTTTTACCTTAAGAATTTTGGTATTAATTCCAAGCCAATGATGGGACTTCTTTGAAATAAGGATATATTTTTGGGAGCTATCTCGATTTCTATTCATGAATAAATAAGTCTGTTAAAAATCCACATTATAACAGATATTTCAAAGTAAACCTTAATTTCAAAAAAGTTTAAACCAAAGTTGCAAAACCTTCAAGTTTTAGCCCATATTTGAAACTTTTATATCTTTAACCCAAATGTTCAATACCTCAGTTAATTTATTGATTATTTCTTTAAATCAAAAATGTTTTTTACATTAATGGAAATTTGCCTTAGTTTAAAGACATTCAACTTTAATGAAGGGACGCAAATTTCAAAGATTCGTGTCCTATTAAAGAACTAAAGTTTAAAAGCACATATTTTGAACTTTCTTTTAATTAAAATTTATTTTAAAGAAATTTGTCCTTATTATTGTGTAAATTGCTTAACCTGCAAGAGGAGAAATGTCAAAATTTGAATATTAGTTTATCTTGTCAAAAGCCCCGCCTTCCGCTATCTGGGTTGAGAGCATCTCTCATGTCACTTGCTATCGATAAGCCAATTGGTGCGGTTGCAAAATATATCCACATCGTTGAAAACTGGGTAATATTGTGTTCCATTTTGTATCTAGTGCAACATACCGGGGAACTGCGAAGCGGATGAGTTGACAAGGCTAGGGACTACCTTACATACTCCAGGGGAACTAGAATCTGTTGGTATGCCCCTGGCTACCCGTAAGCTCATGCTTCGTGAGAAGGCTGTTATGATGACAAATCTTCGATGAGAGAATTGCAAGGGGTCATATTTGCTTGTAACGACACCAAGCAAATATGGCCCCATTTAAACTTAAACCGCACACTAGATATGCTAGTGTTCTCGAGACGTCAGATATCACTCCTGATATCTGCTATAACGGGTCACTGCCTGATAGGCGATTTTGCAAAAACTATAGGCGAGAAGTATAGTGACTATTGTATGAGCTGTCATGATGCGGAGGAAAAGGAATCAATTAAACAGCTCTTGTGTGAGTGTCCTGCATTTTGTGTAAAGCGCAAGCAACTTTTAGGAGCATATAGCTTCAGATCACTGGCGGATCTGGAAAACTTTAACTTAAGCAGTCTGCTAATGTTTTTGGAACAATCCGGTTGGTTCAACAAAGAAAAATAATCGAGAAGGTTCAGCGGTTAAAACTAGAAGTGCCCATATGTAATAGGTACTTTTAGTTAATGTGGTATCACAATGGACTGAATAGTCTAAGTGAGCCTGAATCTTAATCGGGCTGCCACTTTAACCTAACCTAACCTATCTAGTGCAAACTAATCTAATAATAATAGAGCGAAATATTGCTCTAAGACCCCATAAAGTATATATATTCTGGGTCGTGGTGAAATTCTGAATCGATCTAAGCATGTCCGTCCGTCCGTCTGTTGAAATCACGCTAACTTCCGAACGAAACAAGCTATCGACTTGAAACTTGGCACAAGTAGTTGTTATCGATGTAGGTCGGATGGTATTGAAAATGGGTCATATCGGTCCACTTTTACGTATAGGCCCCATATAAAGGGACCCTCAGATTTGGCTTGGGGAGCCTCTAACAGAAGCATATTTCATCCGATCCGGCTGAAATTTGGTGCATGGTGTTAGTATATGGTCTCTAACAACCATGCAAAAATTGGTCCACATCGGTCCATAATTATATATAGCCCCCATATAAACCGATCCCCAGATTTGGCTTGCGGAGCCTAAAAGAGAAGCAAATTTCATCCGATCCGGCTGAAATTTGGTACATGGTGTTGGTATATGGTCTCTAACAACCATGCAAAAATTGGTCCACATCGGTCCATAATTATATATAGCCCCCATAAAAACCGATCCCCAGATTTGGCTTGCGGAGCCTCAAAGAGAAGAAAATTTCATCCGATCCGGCTGAAACTTGGTACATGATGTTGGTATATGGTCTCTAATAACCATGCAAAAATTGGTCCACATCGGCCCATAATTATATATAACCCCCATATAAACCGATCCCCAGATTTGGCTTGCGGAGCCTCAAAGAGAATCAAATTTCATCCGATCCGGCTGAAATTTGGTACATGATGTTGGTATATGGTCTTTAACAACCATGCAAAAATTGGTCCACATCGGTTCATAATTATATATAGCCCCCATATAAACCGATCCCCAGATTTGGCATGCGGAGCCTCAAAGAGAAGCAAGTTTCATCCGATCCGGCTGAAATTTGGTACATGATGTTGGTATATGGTCTCTAACAACCATGCAAAAATTGGTCCACATCGGTTCATAATTATATATAGCCCCCATATAAACCGATCCCCAGATTTGGCTTGCGAAGTCTCCAAGAGAAGCAAATTTCATCCAAGCCGATTGTAATTTGGAACATGGTGTTAGTATATGATCTTTAACAACCGTGCCAGAATTGGTCCATATCGGTTCATAATCATGGTTGCCACTAGAGCCAAAAATAATCTACCAAAATTTTATTTCTATAGAAAATTTTGTCAAAATTTTATTTCTAGAAAAAATTTTGTTAAAATTTTATTCGGTTCATAATAAAATTTTCATCATTTGCAAAATTTTATTTCTATAGAAAATGTTGTCAAAATTTTATTTCTATAGACAATTTTATTCAAATTTTATTCGGTTCATAATCATGGTTGCCACTCGAGCCACAAATAATCTACCAAGATTTTATTTCTATAGAAAATTTTGTCAAAAGTTTATTTCTATAGAAAATTTTGTTAAAATTTTATTTCTGTAGAAATTTTTGTCAACATTTTCTTTCTATAGAATATTTTATCAAAATTTTTATTTCTATAGAAAATTTTGTGAAAATTTTATTTCTATAGAAAATTTTGTTAAAATTTTATTTCTGTAGAACATTTTGTCAAAATTTTATGTCTACTTTGTCAATTATATACGTATTGGATCGATCTTTTTTGATTTAATATATACCACGTATGGACCTACATACAATTTAGAAGATGGTGTCAGGAGGTTTCAAGATACCTTGCCATCGGCAAGCGTTACCGCAATTTAAGTAATTCGATTGTGGATGGCAGTGTTTAGAAGAAGTTTCTACACAATCCATGATGGAGGGTACATAAGCTTCGGCCTGGCCGAACTTACGGCCGTATATACTTCTTTATTATACCCTCCATCATAGGATGGGGGTATATTAACTTTGTCATTCCGTTTGTAACACATCGAAATATTGCTCTAAGACCCCATAAAGTATATATATTGTGGGTCGTGGTGAAATTCTGAGTCGATCTAAGCATGTCCGTCCGTCCGTCCGTCCGTCCGTCCGTCCGTCTGTTGAAATCACGCTAACTTCCGAACGAAACAAGCTATCGACTTGAAACTTGGCACAAGTAGTTGTTATCGATGTAGGTCGGATGGTATTGAAAATGGGCCATATCGGTCCACTTTTACGTATAGCCCCCATATAAAGGGACCCTCAGATTTGGCTTGTAGAGCCTCTAACAGAAGCATATTTCATCCGATCGGGCTGAAATTTGGTATATGGTGTTGGTATATGGTCTCTAACAACCATGCAAAAATTGGTCCACATCGGTCCATAATTATATATAGCCCCCATATAAACCGATCCCCAGATTTGGCTTGTGGAGCCTCTAAGAGAAGCATATTTCATCCGATCCGGCTGAAATTTGGTACTTGGTGTTGGTAGATGGTCTCTAACAATCATGCAAAAATTTGTCCACATCGGTCCATAATTATATATAGACCCCATATAAACCGATCCCCAGATTTGGCTTGTGGAGCCTCTAAGAGTAGCATATTTCATCCGATCCAGCTGAAATTTGGTACATGGTGTTGGTAGATGGTCTCTAACAATCGTGCAAAAATTGGTCCACATCGGTCCATAATTATATATAGCCCCCATATAAACCGATCCCCAGATTTGGCTTGCGGAGCCTCAAAGAGAAGCAAATTTCATCCGATCCGGCTGAAATTTGGTACATGATGTTGGTATATGGTCTCTAAGAACCATGCAAAAATTGGTCCACATCGGTCCATAATTATATATGGACCCCATATAAACCGATCTCCTGATTTGGCTTGTGAAGCCTCAAAGAGAAGCAAATTGCATCCGATCCGGCTGAAATTTGGTACATGATATTGGTATATGGTCTCTAACAAATGTGCAAAAATTGTTCCACATCGGTCCATAATTATATATAGCGCCCATATAAACCGATCCCCAGATTTGGGTTGCGGAGCCTCAAAGAGAAGCAAATTTCATCCGATCCGCCTGAAATTTGGTACATGATATTGTTCTATGGTCTCTAATAACCATGCAAAAATTGGTCCACATCGGTTCAAAATTATATATAGCCCCCATATAAGCCGATCCCCAGATTTGGCTTGCGAAGTCTCCAAGAGAAGCAAATTTCATCCAATCCGGTTGTAATTTTGAACATGGTGTTAGTATATGATCTTTAACAACCGTGCCAGAATTGGTCCATATCGGTCCATAATTATATATAGCCCCCATATAAAACGTTCTCCAGATTTGACCTCCAGAGCTTCTTGGAGGAGCAAAATTCATCCGATCCGGTTCAAATTAGGAACGTGGTGTTAGTATATGGTCGCTAACAACCATACAACAATTGGTCCAATCACACAAAAATTGGTCCATATCGGTTCATAATCATGGTTGCCACTAGAGCCAAAAATAATCTACCAAAATTTTATTTCTATAGAAAAATTTGTCAAAATTTTATTTCTATAGAAAATTTTGTTCAAATTTTATTCGGTTGCCGCTCGAGCTAAAAATAATCTACCAAGATATTATTTCTATAGAAAATTTTTTCAAAAGTTTATTTCTATAGAAAATTTTGTTAAAATTTTATTTCTGTAGAAATTTTTGTCAAAATTTTCTTTTTATAGAAAATTTTGTGAAAATTTTTATTTCTATAGAAAATTTTGTGAAAATTTTATTTCTATAGAAAATTTTATTTCTGTAGAAAATTTTGTCAAAATTTTATGTCTACTTTGTCAAACTGAATTATATACGTATTGGATCGATCTTTTTTGATTTAATATATACCACGTTTGGACTTACGTACAATTTAGAAGATGGTGTTAGGAGGTTTTAAGATACCTTGCCATCGGCAAGCGTTGGCGCAACTTAAGTAATTCGATTGTGGATGGCAGTGTTTAGAAGAAGTTTCTACGCAATCCATGATGGAGGGTACATAAGCTTCGGCCTGGCCGAACTTACGGCCGTATATACTTGTTTTTTTCTTTATATTTCTATATTTTTCGCAATCGGCGAACATATATTATATTTAAGAAAATGTAATGTCCCAAAAATAATATGTTCTATTATTTTAACATATATGTCCCAAACATATTATATTAATTTATAAACATTATATATTTGCACTTAAAAATAATGTGCTAAAAATGTGATTTTCAAACATATAATTGTTACACCCAAACATATGCAAAACAGTCTTTTTCGTCCGTGTGGAAGAAAAACATTTTTGACGAATACCATAACATTTTAGATAGTGACCATTGTCTTTCAATTCAAACAAAATTCTTTTATCCTTTTAGATAAGGCCAGTTATATTTTTCTTATAACTATGTTCACTGAGCCAAAATGATTACACGTCAATATATGGTCGCTGCAAAAATAGCTCCTATCATATTATTTTGCTTTTCAAATATGATCGTGACAACCATGTTTCTTCTCTGCGTGTACTTAAGGAACTCTTAGTCCCACTCAACATTATGAAGAAAAGAAAGAAAAAATTATGACAAAAATAAATATAAAAATTAATCCTTTTGTACTTCATAGTTTTAACTTCTTAAAAATATCAAGGCATCCAAATTTTTATCAGATAAACGCGATCTTGTCATATTGCCGACGGACGATAAAAGCATTGCTTTTTTATTTTATGTGGCATGAATTCCTTTTCACATGAACTCATTGTTCAAAGGAAGAACTGAACGTTTGCTTCGACATTTTTTGATGAAATTGTGCTATTTATAGTATACCTCATGTATAATAAATTCTTATTTAAGGTGCACCATGTTTATTAACTCAAATTGTCGGGTATGAAATCTAAGGGCCGTTTGCACTAAATGAAGACTCCAATTTAATAATCCTAAAAGGCAACAAATTGAGATTATTTTGTCGGCATCGCGAAAAATCCCGGGATTCCTATGTCTCATATTAATAAATATCTTCATCTGTAATTCAAAACCTTATCAAAGCGCCAAGAACTTTTATTTTTATTTTAGTTTCTTTTCTCATTATTATTATTAAAGTCAATATATCTTTTATAAAAAAAGTAAAGTACATTGACGTTTTTGAGTGCATATTCTAGGTCGTAGCGAAATTCTGAGTTGATCTGGCCATGTCTAACCGTCTCACAGAGGGACAAAATTGCAACAAATGGATATTAATTGAAAAATTATTTTTTATTTTTTTAAATACTTAGTATCCAATTAAAGTATATAAAATTCTACATCACTACTGAAAATTTGAATGTCGTATGTTGTTTACTTGCCAAGCTGCATTGTGTTAAAGTTAAATAATTTTTGAGCTATTCGCGCAAAGTAGTGTTTTTTTTTTTTTGAAATTCGGTATATTTCGGAGCTTAATATATAGTTTTTCGCAAGTCAAAAGTAATACTTTCACTATGGAATCTTCAACCTCAAGTATTTTAACGTTGTTCTAAAAAACTGTGTAAACAAAAAATGTGTATAAATATTGTAAAAAGTGTCCAAATTTTGGCTATTTTCAAAATATTCGTGGATATTTAAATATGAAGGGTGTCAGTCGGCGTTACGATTTTATTTTATTTATTTGTTTATTTATTTATTTATTTATTTATTACATTTACAATAAAATTATAAATATAATTGTAAGCTTTAACTGCTATGGTCTTAATTTTATAATAAACTACAGTTGCCAGGCTTTCATATTAAGTAATAAAATGTTGCGCGTTTTTGCGCGAATTTTTTTATTAAATTATCTGTGAAAATAGTCACTCAAGCAAAATCACTAGTCTATCTTTTGTTTGCTTTTTCTTGTTTTTTTTTTTTTGTTATAATTTTTGTTTTTGTATATCGTTAGCAACTGTGTTTTACAATGATAAGAGTATTCGTTATTTTGCTTGACTTTTTGTTAAGAAGTCTCAGTGGTTTAACATGACACCAACCATGCATAAGTTTTTAATACATGGCATAGAAATCATTTCGCATGCGTTATTACCGATCGGTGAACTGTAGCCCAGGCAGCCCAAAACAAAGATTTTAAAAACTACAGAGAACATTTTTCTCGCAAATGTAGTCGGGAGGATTGCAATCGAGACATATTGAATAGATTCCTACTTAGTTCAGATCCAATCCTATCTAATAAATCAAAATTGCCAAATAAAATTTCACCAACTTTCAAAATCAGTAGTAGATCTACTAGTTTCCCCTTCAGTTTTAACCAACGTAGCACCAATGCATTGGAGTTTGATGGCTTTGGGCATATATTTTAAAATAGCAGGTCGGGGACACATGTCTTATAATATTAAACGATGTATATAAAAACTTATGTATAAACTTTTTTCCTGCTTTGTGGATATAGGAACAAGCTAGTTGTATAAAAATTTTAATATCTGCTTTGGGTCCCGAATTTAGTTACATATATGATACAATAATCCCCCTTTCGTCAACGTTATTATAATAAAAATAAATAAATAAATATGCTGGCAAATTTGTTTAGGCAGTAGCCGACTATCAAACCCTTTTTCGGGAGGTTCAAGTGTAGTTCACGTTGGGTTGAGTGAATTACCCGAATTTATTCTGATAATTGGTTGATAGTTTTGGTGCAAGTATAGGATGCTGATGAGGAATGTGGTAATTCCGAAACAGCTGTACATCCAACCATCTTGCAGTCTATAGGGCTTTGCCCAAATAAATTTGACAAGCATACTTTTCCTCTGTTGGTTAAGCTACACTTGTAGTTTAGTCAATGCATGGCTTTAAGCTGAGATAAAAAAAAACAACAATAATAAAAATAAATTTATTAAAAATTGTATTACTTTTCCGACTGAGTCAGAGCATTTTTTAAAAGGAGTCGTGGCACCGCCCTATTCCACCTTGGATGCAGTTCATACTGTACGATCAACATATATACCAAATCTCATATAATTATCTCTGATAGTTTATGAGATATATCCATTCCAAGTTTGATGCCCAATCATAACCAAGTATAGCCAAGGACTATTAGCAGCCCAACAGTGGTTATGATTGGGAGGTGCCACGCACAATCAGATCATCAGTACAACATTGGGAAAGTTTCATGACAATCGGTTCATAACTATGGCAGCTAGACCAATTTTTATAGTGGGAGTGGCACCGCCTACTTTTCCAAAATATGTGTAGCCTATGTCACTCAGTGATAACGTAGCATTATAATAGTGAAAGAATTTTTAAAATCGGATAAATAGTATAATTAATCTCCATTTTTGCGATTTTGCCCCACTGTGCGTCTGTTGGACGCTAACTTCCGAAAGAAACAATATATCGGCTTTGCACAAGTAGTTGTTATTGATATGGGTCGGATGATGTTGCAAATGGGTCATATCCATAGCCAGCTGGGGCAGAAAATTTCATCCAATCCAGTTCAAATTTGGTACGTGATATGAACCGATCATGTTATCGGTGTTATTTAATAGTTCATTGAGATTCGGTTATTTCCCTCTAAGTCTCTTTGATGTGGGTAATTATAGAAGTTTTTTGAGGAAATTGTGACGGATGTTTGTCACATGGCATTTCTTCTCTATTGGATCCTTGCGAGCATGGTTTTCGTAAGGGCCTATCGACTACTACGAACGTGGTGGAATCTACTTCTCATGTCATTAATCAGTTTATTATTGGTAACCAGACTCGTGTTGTTTATACCGATTGGATTGACCAGTACCGTTTTGGATTGGATATCATCGTATCTTGAGTGCCATACGCAGATGGTATCTTTTTGGCATTCCTATTCGAGGTGTTTTTATATCCCATCGGGTGTGCCTCAGGGTAGTCATTTGAGACCTGTCCTATTGTTATACCCTCCACCATAGGATGGGGGGTATATTAACTTTGTCATTCCGTTTGTAACACATCGAAATATATGTCTAAGACCCCATAAAGTATATATATTCTGGGTCGCGATGAAATTCTAAGTCCATGTAAGCATATCCGTCCGTCCGGCTGTCCGTCCGTCTGTGGAAATCACGCAAACTTCCGAACGAAACAAGCTATCGACTTGAAACTTGGCACAAATAGTTGTTATTGATGTAGGTCGGACCACGTTTACGTATAGCCCCCATATGAACAGACCCCCCATATTTGGCTTGCGGAGGCTCCAGGAGGAGCAAATTTCATCTGATTTGGTACGTGGTTTTAGTATATGACCTCTAATACTCATGCAAAAATTGATCCATATCGGTCCATAATTATATATAGCCCCCATATAAACCGATCCCCAGATTTTGCTTGCGGATCCTCTAGGAGGAGCAAATTTCATTCGATCCATTTTAAATTTGGTATGTGTTGTTACTTGACCTCGGGAGCTTCTTGGAAGAGCAAATTTCTTGGAGGCTCAAATTTCATCCGATTCGGTTGAAATTTGGTACGATGTGTTAGTATATGGTCGCTAACAACCGTGCCATAAGTGGTCTATATCAGTCCCAGATTTCACTTCTGCCTCTCTTTTACCAAACAAACATTCATACCGGTAAAAAAAAAAAACTAAATTATATAGGTTTTCAATCCGCCCTTTTTGCCTAATATACATACCCCGTATGGACTAACTTCCAATTTAGTATACGTTGTTAAGGAGTTTTAAGATACCCTGCCATCGGCAAGTATTACCAGAACCCAAGTAATTCGATTGGCGATGACAGTCTTTAGTAGAAGTTTCTACGCAATCCATGATGGAGGGTACATAAGATTCGGCCTGGCCGAACTTACGGCCGTATATACATGTTGTTATTTATAAATGATTTACCTCAGTCGATAGTATTTTGATGTATGCTGTTGATGTTAAGTTATTCTCCTCGTTCGATAATTCGGAACGAGCGCATTTATTACAGGATGATTTGGAAAGCTTTGGTGGCTGGTGTAGGGTGAATCTAATGGATTTGAACTTGCAGAAATGCAAGTTTATGCGATTATTCAGGTCTAGGTCTATTGACGTTCGGTATAGTATACGGGGCTCGTTATTGGAAGAGGTTGATTCTTTTGTTGATCTAGGCATTGTTATGGATCGTAAGCTTAATTTTAATGATCATATTGATTCGATGGTTAATAAGTCATCTGGGGTTCTGGGATTCATAAAGCGTTGGGCGAAGGTTTTAACATAAGGTTTTCAGACCCTTATGTTACCAAGAGGCTCTATCGTATTGAATACTCAATATGATGTTTACATTGATAGGATAGGATCAGTGCAGAAGCATTTCTTGTTGTTCGCTTTAAGGCATATTCATTGGAACCGTGACTTTGTTCTTTCTCCTTACACTTCTAGATTGAGGCTGATTCATTTACCCACTCTTAGGAGCCGTCGGACGATGCTAGGCTCTTTGATAATGTATAGGTTAGTTAGTGGTGATATTCTGAGCATGAATCGATATCTAGGATTAGGATAAATATTCCTTTCAGGGCATCTAGGAATTACTAGTTCCTTTTCATTGTTTTCCAACGTTTGAATTATGCTTCGGTAGGACTTTTTCGTAGGATGTGCATTAATTTTAATTCAATCTATCATCTAATTGACACTAACTTAAGTATTGTCCAGAATTTTAGCATATTTGGATAACTAATAAATTTTTGTTGAATATGCTAGTATTTAGTATTGTAATGTAATTTATCCGGCTGATGAGTCCTTATCGGTAGCTGGTTACATCCCTCTGCCTCCATCCCGCCATGGTATGGATAACCCTACGTTGTGGGGACGAGGCGGGAAAGTGGGTGATGGAAACGTTCGAAGAAACTTAAAAAAAAAACAAATCCTCTAACTTCAATGAAAAAATGAGTTCATATCGGCTCCATATAAACCAAATTCCATAATTGAAACCAGTCCAGATCACACACACAACGTAGCTACCAGGGCTGTGAAGCCGGTGTGTTATTAAATCGATCGATGAACGGTTAGGTTAGGTTAGGTGGCAATCCGATGTATCAGGCTCACTTAGACTATTCAGTCTATTGTGATACCACATTGGTGAACTTCTCACTCATCACTGAGTGCTGCCCGATTCCATGTTAGGCTCAATGACAAGGGACCTCCTTTTTATAGCCGACTCCGAACGGCGTTCCACATTGCAGTGAAACCACTTAGAGAAACTTTGAAACCCTCAGAAATGTCACCAGCATTACTGAGGTGGGATAATCCACCGCTGAAAAACTTTTTGGTGTTCGGTCGAAGCAGGAATCGAACCCACGTCCTTGTGTATGCAAGGCGGGCATGCTAACCATTGCACCACGGTGGCTCTCGGTATAACTGCAACTTCCAATGATGGAGATTATTCTATGTTTTCTAGAAGATTAGACTAGAAGATGGGCTGAATCTATCCATTTTAATTACCACCAACATAACAATTTATTTGAAACATTTCGAAACATCGATTTATTTTTGGTAATTTTATTATACCCTTCACCACTACTGTGGTACAGGGTATAATAAGTTTGTGCATTTGTATGTAACGCCAAGAAATAATTGTCATAGACCCATCTTTTAGTATACCGATCGGCTTAGAATTAAATTCTGAGTCGATTTAGCGATGTCCGTCTGTCTGTCTGTCCGTCCATCTGTCTGTATATGTAATTTTGTGCACAAAGTACAGGTCGCAGTTTAAGTCCGATCGTCCTCAAATTTGACACAACGTCTTTCTTCGGGTAGAAGACAATCGCTATTGATTTTGGAAAAAATCGGTTCAGATTTAGATATAGTTCCATATATAGTTATCACCGATTTGATCATAATTCACGTATTTATAAACCGACGTTCTTCAAACTTTGTACATCTGAATGTTTTGTCAGTCCCGTAAAAACTGCCAAATATCAGCTAAATCGGTTCAGATTTATATATAGCTCCCATATATATCTTTCGTTTCGTATTTGGACTCTTATGGCCCCAAAAGCGAGAGTTTTGCCCTGATTTGATTAAAATTTTGTACAAGGAGTACGTTTAATAGTATCGTTAATTGTGCCAAATTTAGTTGCAATCTGTTCAGATTTAGATATAGCTCCCATATATATCTTTCGACCGATTTGGACTTATATGGCCCCAAAAGCCAGAGTTTTGCCCTGATTTGCTTTAAATTTTGCACAACAAGTACGTTTAATAGTATCGAGTGTACTTAATTTGGTTAAAATCGGTTCCGATTTAGATATAGCTCCCATATATATCTTTCGTCCGATTTGGATTTATATGGCCTCAAAAGCCAGAGTTTTGCCCTGAGTTGCTTGAAATTTTGCACAAGGAGTACGTTTTGTAGCATCGTTAATTGTGCAAAATTTAGTTGAAGTCGGTTCAGATGTAGATATAGCTCCCATATATATCATTCACCCGATTTGGACTAATATGCCCACAGAGGCAAAAGTGCTACTCTGATTTACGTGAAATTTTGCATAGGAAGTAGAATTGAACTTGAAACTTTGCACAGGTAGTAGAATTAAGGTTCTGCATATGCGTGTTTATTTTGGTTGAAATCGGTTCAGATTTTGATATAGCTCCCATATATATCTTTTGCCCGATTTCCCATCATATGACCACAGAGGTCAAAGTTGTTATCCGATTTACGTGAAATTTTGCACAGGGAGTAGATTCAACATAGTAACTATGCATGTGAAATTTGATTGCAATCGGTTCAGATTTCGATATAGATTCCATATATATGTTTTTCCTATTTAGGCAAAACTGGCCGAAATACCTACATTTTCCTTATCAAATCGCCACTGCTAAGTCGAAAACTTATCAAAATGACTCAAATTTTCCTACTACTCTATTACACATCTATCAACCGATAAATCATAAATACACTTTTGCGAAGTTGCCTCAAAATTGGTTCATATTTAAATGTTTCCTATATTTTTTTACTAACATTGTGTTCCACCTCAGCGCATTAGCCGACTTAAATGTAAAATCTATAAGTATTGCAGAACTCTGTACAGATCTGCTCAGATATACAGAATATATGTGTATGGATTCATATAGCATCCAACATATTGGACGGATTTGATATGGTATCGAAAATGTGGACTTACAAAGTGGTGAAGGGTATAATATAGTCGGCCCCGCCCGACTTTAGACTTTCCTTACTTGTCTTTAGACATATAGCTATAAACACGTATGTTGTCGGTAGACTTAATGCTCGAAGATTGGCCACACCGGACAATTTTGTGAAATAGCAATCACTTATAAACCGATCTTCCGATGTAACTACTTGAACATGTAAAGGGTGATTTGTTAAGAGCTTGATAACTTTTTAAAAAAAAAAAACGCATACAATTTGCAAAATCTCATCGGTTCTTTATTTGAAACGTTAGATTGGTCCATGACATTTACTTTTTGAAGATAATTTCATTTAAATGTTGACCGCGGCTGCGTCTTAGGTGGTCCATTCGGAAAGTCCAATTTTGGGCAACTTTTTCGAGCATTTCGGCCGGAATAGCCCGAATTTCTTCGGAAATGTTGTCTTCCAAAGCTGGAATAGTTGCTGGCTTATTTCTGTAGACTTTAGACTTGACGTAGCCCCACAAAAAATAGTCTAAAGGCGTCAAATCGCATGATCTTGGTGGCCAACTTACCGGTCCATTTCTTGAGATGAATTGTTCTCCGAAGTTTTCCCTCAAAATGGCCATAGAATCGCGAGCTGTGTGGCATGTAGCGCCATCTTGTTGAAACCACATGTCAACCAAGTTCAGTTCTTCCATTTTTGGCAACAAAAAGTTTGTTAGCATCGAACGATAGCGATCGCCATTCACCGTAACGTTGCGTCCAACAGCATCTTTGAAAAAATACGGTCCAATGATTCCACCAGCGTACAAACCACACCAAACAGTGCATTTTTCGGGATGCATGGGCAGTTCTTGAACGGCTTCTGGTTGCTCTTCACTCCAAATGCGGCAATTTTGCTTATTTACGTAGCCATTCAACCAGAAATGAGCCTCATCGCTGAACAAAATTTGTCGGTAAAAAAGCGGATTTTCTGCCACTGATTTTGGTAATAAAATTCAATGATTTGCAAGCGTTGCTCGTTAGTAAGTCTATTCATGATGAAATGTCAAAGCATACTGAGCATCTTTCTCTTTGACACCATGTCTGAAATCCCACGTGATCTGTCAAATACTAATGCATGAAAATCCTAACCTCAAAAGAATCACCCTTTATGTTAGGAGGTTAGGTTTGGTTAGTCTGATTTTGCGAAAAGGTCTATAATTTTTGCCAGCCTGGAATTTGTCATACGATTTGTCAGAATTTGGGATGCATAAAAAATATGCAAAATAAGGCTTCTGTCGTTCCAGAATATAGCGATACATAACACAAGTGAACAATCGTTCTGTTGATTAAGAACTTAATATCGTTTTTAAGGTTATTTGGGATGCAGAATCCAAATCTGTACTTGGTTTTTTTCTATCAGCTCGACTTTTCGAAATATACCGTTATGTTCAAAATTAAGGCACTTCCGCCACATATATTGGAATAACTTGAAAACGGTTCACCATATTATATTTAAAAAAAACCGAAAATTCTAAACAATATTCTCTTTAAGCCGTGCTTACATTGTTTTTCAAATTTCCAAGTAGTTTTAGAGATATCGTTCAAGTTTTGAAAAAAATTTTACATTTTTAACAAAAAAAAATGTTTGTTCTTTAAAAATCCCTAAAAAATAAAAATGGGACAAAAATCACAGTTTACGTCCAGAAACAGTTAGTTAAATATATTTCGAATAAAATGGGCTTTATTTCATTACAATCGGTGCACAACTTTTGATTTGAATACTGAATTGATACAAATCTCGATTTCCGTACAAAAATAAAATTTTCTAATGGGTAATTGTTTGTATGTAATAAGTTAGTTTTTTTATGGTTCTGTTGATTAAGAACTGAATATCGTTTTTAATATTGTTTGGGACGCTGAATCCAAATCTGCACTTGGTTTTTTTTCTATCAGCTCGACTTTTCGAGCTGATAAGTGCAGCTTTGGATTCAGCGACCTCAAATTACTAAAAATTTGCTATAAATGTCAAATTAACACAAAAAAAGTTCACTTCTGTTCCCCTGTGTAATTAATAATAATTTTGAGAGTAGTAATCAATCCCTAATATGTTTTTTTTAACTCATTATATATGTAGGCAGTTGGTTTTATGTGTTTTATACCAAATAGTTAAAAAAATAGAATGTAAAACAATACAAATAAATAAAAAATATTTAAATATAAATAAAATAATACAACTATATAAAGTCCAAGGATTAAAAATTGTTAACAGAAAACATATTACTTTACATATTAAATTTATATTTTTATTATACTTGTTTTCACTCTCATAGCTCTTCACAATATATACATTATAACAAAAATGATTCTAGTGCAAAGTTGTATAATTGTTGTACTGTCTTGATGTCCTAGAAAGATTCACAAATAAATAAGACATATTTTAATAAATAAATAAATAAATTTATAGTCGTAAATATTTAAAACTTTATGCTAAATAAACCTGCGTTGAGAGAAGTAATCAATTCCTATTTTTTATATTTATTATATCTGTAGGCAGTTAGATTATATGCTTTTTATATTAAATTGTTTTTGTAATATAGTCTATATATAGTAGTTTCCAACTCTGTTTAATCTAAGATGCGTACTTAGTATTAAGGTGTAACTATAAGTGAAGTGTTTGCAGTCCTTGATTGTAGTCCTATTTTTTTTTTTTTTTATTTTAAAGTAAATTTAATGTAATTTCTTAATGTTGAGTATCTCTGCAACCGTATATGGCCATTTGGTCTTGGTTGTAAAATGAGTTAAAATAAATAAAAAAGAAAAATAATAAGATAATAATAAGCTATATGAAGAGATTCTCTACGTACTGTAATTTAAAAGATCTTTGTATATCTTCTAGTATGTTAATGAATAAATAATAATAATAATATATGAAGAGATGATTCACAGTGGGAGTAAAGATTTGTCAATTTGTAAGAGGACAATTCCTAGATGTTTTCTCCATTTGAAGTTAGCATAAAGGACCCAAAATTGAGTTATCTATCCCAGCCAGATCAATACTAAAGGCTGTAGAAAGGTTCATTCGCCCCAACTGAAACATGTACAGTCAGGCGTGTTTAGATTTGTATCTGGCGTTTTTTTTCCAATGACTCTATTGATCAGGTTCCTTAATCTTCTTTGTCCATAAAGCTCGAATAATATTTAATTGTAAATTGAGACAAAATAATAATTAACTCGATTCGACTAAAATTTGGATAGTAAGTTTATCAAATTAATCGTTTTTTAGTAATATCGGCTAATTTTTATATAACATGCATATGTGTATACCCTTACCAGGATTTACTTCTTAAACTTCTTGAAGCCGAATAATTTGTTTAAAATTTTGTGGTTTTTATGCACTTCACCACTACTGTGGTACAAAGATAATAAAAGAGGAAGATGGGAGATTGGCTTGCGTCATACCAAATGTTGCATTTACCAGATTAGTTTAATACATGTTTGTAATCATTTAGTTGTTTTTCGTGTATTTATACCCTTCACCACTACTGTGGTACAGGGTATAATAAGTTTGTGCATTTGTATGTAACGCCAAGAAGGAGTAATCATAGACCAACCTTTTAGTATACGGATCGGCTTAGAATTAAATTCTGAGCCGATTTAGCGATGTCCGTCTGTCTGTCTGTCCGTCTGTCTGTCCGTCTGTTGATGTATTTTTGTGTGCAAAGTACAGCTCGCAGTTTTAGTCCGATTGCCCTAAAATTTGGTATAGGGTCCTGTTTCGGCTCAAAGACGATCCCTATTGATTTTGGAAAAAATTTGTTCAGATTTAGATATAGCTGCCATATATATTTTTCACCGACCTGGTCATAATTGGCGTGTATATCAACCGATCTTCCTCAAATTCCGTACATCCGAATATTTTATGAGTCTCGAAAAGCTTGCAAAATATCAGCCAAATCGGTTCAGATTTAGATATAGCTCCCATATATAGCTTTCGCCCGATTTACACTCATTTGCCCACAGATGCCAATTTTTTGCTCCGATTTAGTTGAAATTTTGCATAGGGATTAAAATAAGCATTGTAACTATGCGTGCCAAATTTGGTTGAAATCGGTTCAGATTTGGATATATCTCCCATATATTGCTTTCGCCCGATTTATACTCATATGACCACAGAGGCCAATTTTTAACTCCGATTTAGTTGAAATCGGTTCAGATTTAGATATAGCTGCCATATATATTTTTCACCGATCTGGTCATAATTGGCGTGTATATCAACCGATCTTCCTCAAATTCCGTACATCCGAATATTTGATAAGTCTCGAAAAACTTGCATAATATCAGCCAAATCGGTTCAGACTTAGATATAGCTCCCATATATAGCTTTCGCCCGATTTACACTCATTTGCCCACAGAGGCCAATTTTTTGATCCGATTTAGTTGAAATTTTGCATAGGGAGTAGAATTAACATAGTAACTATGCGTGCCAAATTTGGTGGAAATCGGTTCAGATATGGATATATCTCCTATATACAGCTTTCGCCCGATTTACACTCATATGACCACAGAGGCCAATTTTTAACTCCGATTTAGTTGAAATTTTGCACAGGGAGTAGAGTTAGCATTGTAGCTATGCGTGCCAAATTTGGTTGACATCGGTTAAGATTTAGATTTAGCTCCCATATATATGTTTTTCTGATTTCGACAAAAATTGTCAAAATACAAACATTTTCCTTGTTAAATCGCCACTGCTTAGTCGAAAAGTTGTAAAAATGACTCTAATTTTCCTAAACTGCTAATATTGACATATATATCGAGCGATAAATCATAAATAAACTTTTGCGAAGTTTCCTTAAAATTGTCTCAGATTTAAATGTTTCCCATATTTATACCCTTCACCACTACTGTGGTACAGGGTATAATAAGTTTGTGCATTTGTATGTAACGCCAAGAAGGAGTAATCATAGACCAACCTTTTAGTATACGGATCGGCTTAGAATTAAATTCTGAGCCGATTTAGCGATGTCCGTCTGTCTGTCTGTCTGTCTGTCCGTCTGTCTGTCCGTCTGTTGATGTATTTTAGTGTGCAAAGTACAGCTCGCAGTTTTAGTCCGATTGTCCTAAAATTTGGTATAGGGTCCTGTTTCGGCTCAAAGACGATCCCTATTGATTTTGGAAAAAATCTGTTCAGATTTAGATATAGCTGCCATATATATTTTTCACCGATCTGGTCATAATTGGCGTGTATATAGACCGATCTTCCTCAAATTCCGTACATCCGAATATTTTATGAGTCTCGAAAAGCTTGCAAAATATCAGCCAAATCGGTTCAGATTTAGATATAGCTCCCATATATAGCTTTCGCCCGATTTACACTCATTTGCCCACAGATGCCAATTTTTTGCTCCGATTTAGTTGAAATTTTGCATAGGGATTAAAATAAGCATTGTAACTATGCGTGCCAAATTTGGTTGAAATCGGTTCAGATTTAGATATAGCTCCCATATATTGCTTTCGCCCGATTTATACTCATATGACCACAGAGGCCAATTTTTAACTCCGATTTAGTTGAAATTTTGCACAGGGAGTAGAATTAGCATTGTAGCTATGCGTGCTAAATTTGGTTGACATCGGTTCAGATTTAGATATAGCTCCCATACATATGTTTTTCTGATTTCGACAAAAATTGTTAAAATACCAACATTTTCCTTGTTAAATCGCCACTGCTTAGTTGAAAAGTTGTAAAAATGACTCTAATTTTCCTAAACTTCTAATACATATATATCGAGCGATAAATCATAAATAAACTTTTGCAAAGTTTCCTTAAAATTGCTTAAGATTTAAATGTTTCCCATATTTATACCCTTCACCACTACTGTGGTACAGGGTATAATAAGTTTGTTTTTTACTAACATTGTGTTCCACCCTAGTGCATTAGCCGACTTAAATTTTGAGTCTATAGATTTTGTAGAAGTCTATCAAATTCTTCCAGATCGAGTGATATTTAAATGTATGTATTTGGGACAAACCTTTATATATAGAACCAAACACATTTGACGGATGTGATATGGTATCGAAAATTTAGATCTACAAAGTGGTGCAGGGTATAATATAGTCGGCCCCGCCCGACTTTAGACTTTCCTTACTGGTTTTCTACTAACATTGTGTCCCACCCTAGTGCATTAGCCGACATAAATTTTGAGTCTATAGATTTTGTAGAAGTCTATCAAATTCTGTC
Organism: Haematobia irritans; assembly: GCF_050003625.1. NCBI lineage: Eukaryota > Metazoa > Arthropoda > Insecta > Diptera > Muscidae > Haematobia > Haematobia irritans. Next base: position 58,222,797 of record NC_134400.1, on the reverse strand, counting down.
CAGATCGAGTGATATTTAAATGTATGTATTTGGGACAAACTTTTATATATAGCCCCCAACACGTTTGACGAATGTGATATGGTATCGAAAATTTAGATCTACTAAGTGGTGCAGGGTATAATATAGTCGGCCCGCCCGACTTTAGACTTTCCTTACTTGTTTTTAAATGAAAAATGTAATTTTCTTAATGAAATAATGTTAAATTTTAGGCAACAACAAAAAAAATTACATTTTCCCCTTTATGGAAATTTATTTCGTGCTCTTAATTTCTTTTTATTTGCATTTTAATGCTATGTCAATACTTGTCGTATACGCGTTTGGTTCGAGTATTAAACTAATGTGGTAAATGGTTTGATGTGCTCAGTAGTCAATCTCCCATCTTCTTCTTTTATTATCTTTGCTGTATAATAAGTTTGTGTTCATGTATTTTTGTGGGCAAAGTACAGCTCGCAGTTTAAGTCCGATTGTCCTCAAATTTGACTTCGCCTCATAGACAATCGCTATTGATTTTCCATTCAATTTTATATATAGCAGACATATATATTTATCGCCGATCTGGTCATATATCAACCGATCCACAGTGGCTCCAAATCGTTTTTTTTTTTTTGGAAATTATTCTGCTACTTTTGAACTGATAAAGGTAAATATCAACATATTTTGTGTTTTCCTCTCAGATTGCAAATTTGTGGGTCCTAGTTGGTCCACAGGCTGACCTGTAGGCGTTGAAAGTTGGTCACCTCGGGGGTATGAAATTTTGTTTAAGCTGTCAACTCCGCAATTTTGAACCGATTTCGATTATGTTTTCTTTGCTGGGTAGCTCTACAAAAAAGTTCGCGTGTGTGTACAATTATCTTTTACCGTTCGCAAGATATGGGCCCCACAATTTATTTTTTTTTTTTTGCAAAATTTTGACAAAGTGGGGTCAGAGTTTTGAATCTAGAAGTTCCGTTTTTGAGGATCCGTAATCTTTCTTCTTAAATTCCCTATAAAATTCTACGAATTCTAGAAAAATATATGTACCCATGTGCTTTAGATTAAAAGTTGTAAAGTCCACAAATTAGAATTTCAAAAAAATATAGATTTTTGACCATTTTTTTTTTGTTTGAAAAAGGCACATACATTCTTTCTGTCGTAAATTTTTTTTATAGATTTCTCCCAATCTTTTTTACTTGTTTCTTATAGAACACCCAATAAGGATAAGTTTTAAGCTTTTATCGGTCATTTTGGTCAAGTAGTATATGAGTTCTTCTCCTGCCAAAATCGGCAATGTTTCAAAAAGAAACAATTTTGTTTTCAAAAATGTTCATTTGGCAAAGCACCGATTGATCTGTTTTCCAAAAAGCCCTATGTGTCCACTAACAACATCCTAGCAGTAAACAGCTGAGAAATATGCAAATTACAAAAACTAACGTTTTTTCAACATATGTCCCCACTTTGGGGTATTTGTTACCAATTTCAGGAGTGGTATATTCAGCAATATTTCTTAAAACAAATTTTCCTGCAAAAATCAATAAAAATTATAATTATATCACAATTAGTTCAAAAGTTATTAGGGTTTCAATTCATATTTATAATTCCCAACAAAAAAATGTTACGTCCCCCAAAAACTTCAAAGTTTCGTATTTGTTGTTCTTTTCAATGGCATAGAAATAAAGCTCTTTTAAATACCTTTCCAAATGCGCCAAAAACTTGCACTAAACGTCACTAACTCGGGTAAAATAATGCATTTCTGCAAATTTACGTTTATATGGGGGCTATACCTAAATCTGAACCGATTTAAATCAAACTCGGCACACTTGACGATACTATAAATATACTTCTTGCGCAAAATTTGAAACGAATCAGAGAAAATATCTGGCTTCTGGAGCCATATAAGGGCATACCGATTTCAACCAAACTCGGCATGCGTAGCTGGAATGTCAATTATGCTACCTGTGCTAAATTCACATATATATCCTTCGACCTATTTACACTCATATTACCACAGAATTCAAAATTTTACTCCGATTTACGTGAGACTTTGCACAGGGAGTATTGTTACGTTTTTATATTGAGGCGTGTTTAATAAACCGATAATGAAAACACAGTTCTTTTCAAATGACGACAATCTACAATTTATTTGCTTAACTGACAGGTTTCACTTATTTGCTCAACGATGTGTACTGTTTGAATTTTAGCTTACAACTGACCTCCCCCAGGGGTTTATATGTTATACCGAGATATGACGATTTAGAAAGTTCTGGTTAGTCTGGCCTACAACCATCTAGATTAATCGATAAGCAGATATCGCACATCTTTATCTGGCAATATGGCACATATTTATCGGGTTATGATAATAGTCTTGCCTACAGCCATCTAGAACATTCTACAAGTAGCCAGCAGATGTCGCACATCAGATTATGTTCATAGTCTTGCCTACAACTATCTAGAACAATCACTTGGTCGCTTCTGTCGCTCATATTACTACAACAATAACAATAGGGGTTACTGCAATGATTGTGAAACTAAGAACACAAATGATGTTTAGGAAAGTACTAGAAAATAAAGAGATGATTTTGAATGTGATGACGTAATCTGACCGTTACAACTTGAAATTTTAAATTAACGGAAACTAATTTGAATAAACTTAAATATAGAACAAGTAAGTAACGTCTAAAGTCGGGCGGAGCCGACTTTATTATACCCTTCACCACTACGTAGACAAACACTTTTGTTACCATCTCAACTACTTCAAATTTGCTGGGAGCTATATAAAGGTTTGTATTTCCAGACACAAATACTTTTAATGCAGACAATTTTTTGTACTTCTACAAAAACTCTAGAATTAAAGTTTATATGGGCTAACGCCCTGGGATGAAACACAATGTTAGTAAAAAAGATATGGGAAATATGAAGCGAGAGAAATTTTAATGCAATTGTACAAAAGAGCATTTATGATTTATCAGGCGATACATATGTAATCGAGATATAGGACAATTTTAGTAATATTTACAATTTTTGCTACTCATCAGTGGCGATTTTACAAGGATATTGGTTGGATATGTGGTCAAGTGTGGGTTGTGATTAGAGGTGTGCGCGTGACTGAAATTTCACTCACACTCACGCACATTTACGAAGCAAAATATTTATTCACGCACATTCACGAAATGAAAACCAGTACTCACGCACGCTCACGAACGAACTACTTTTAAAGGCTCACGTTCACGCACGATTCACGACAAATTCACGAGACTCACGATATTTTCCAAAGGAAATCAGCAAAGGTAAGAAAATTCAAAACTAGAATACAGTTCGAGAGCTAAATTAATTTCAGTTAACACACGAGTGTGAATTAAATCTTGATTATTTTCGTGAGCGTGATTTTGCAGGAATTTTATTCACGCACATTCACGAACCGATTTTATTTATTGTAGTCCCATTCACGCACATTCACGAGAGTTAATTTGGATTTTGTTCACGAATCACGTGATTCACGCGTGTCACGAGAATTTCGTGTTACGCGCACACCTCTAGTTGGGATATATTATTTGGTCAAGTCGGGCGACTTGGAGCCTTATTTAAACCATTCTGTGGAAATTCTGGCACTACAGTGTGTAGGATATGATTAAGATATGGGGAAATCATCACAGAATTTTGTGTAAAGTGTGGGAATTTTGGCCATATTTTTATAAACCGGAAAAACGAATATATGGAGGCTTTATCAAAATCTGAACCAAATTAGATCAAACTTGACACACTTAAGTGTCATATTAAATACACTCTCTGTGGTAACTATCCAGTCAATTGGAGGAAAATCCCATTGAAAATGGGTCTAAAATAACAGTTTACCATATTTCCCCAACTCTGGTGTACGTATATATGGGAGCTAGATATAATCTGAACCGGTTTTGACTAAATTTGAACTGCATAGTTAGAATAATAATTCTGTAATCTCTGCAAAATTTTACGTAAATGGGAGTATAACTTTGGCCCCCGTGGTCATATGAGTGTAAATCGGGCGAAAGATATATATGGGACCTATATCTAAATCTGAACCGATTTCAACCAAATTTGGCACACTTACCGATACTATAAAACGTACTCCTTGTGCAAAATTTGAAGCAAGTCAGGGCAAAACTTTGGCTTTTGAGGCCATATAAGTCCAAATCGGACGAAAGATATATATGGGAGCTATATCTAAATCTGAACCGATTTTAACCAAATTTGGCACACATAACGACTCCGTTAAGCCTACCTCTCGTGTAAAATTTGAAGCAAGTCAGGGCAAAACTCTGGCTTTTGAGGTCATATAAGTATATAAGGTCAATATAAGTGCAAATCGGACGAAAGATATATATGGGAGCTATATCTAAATATGAACCGATTTCAATGAAATTTACCAAGCATTGGTAGAATGCCAACTCTACTCTCTGTGCAAAATTTCACGAAAGTCGGTAGTAAACTTTGGCCTCTGTTGCCATATGAGTCTAAATCGGACGAAAGATATATATGGGAGCTATATCTAAATCTGAAACGATTTGGATAATATTTTGCAAGTTTTTCGAGACTCATAAAATATTCGGATGTACGGAATTTGAAGAGCATCGGTTGATAAATTATAACCATATATACATATATATGACAGCTATATCTAAATCTGAACCGAATCAATAGCGATCGTCTTTGTTCCCCAAAACGACCCGGTGCCAAATTTGAGGACGATCGGACTTAAACTGCGACCTGTACTTTGCGCACAAAAATACATGAACAGACAGACAGAAATCGCTAAATCGACTCAAAATTTAATTCTAAGACGATCGGTATACTAAACGATGGGTCTCAGACTTTTCCTTCTTGGCGTTACATACAAATGCACAAACTTATTATACCCTGTACCACAGTAGTGGTGAAGGGTATAAATATGGGAAACATTTAAATCTGAACCAATTTTAAGGAAACTTCGCAAAAGTTTATTTATGATTTATCGCTCGATATATATGTATTAGAAGTTTAGGAAAATTAGAGTCATTTTTACAACTTTTCGACTAAGCAGTGGCGATTTTACAAGGAAAATGTTGGTATTTTGACCATTTTTGTCGAAATCAGAAAAACATATATATGGGAGCTATATCTAAATCTGAACCGATTTCAACCAAATTTGGCACGCATAGCTACAATGCTAATTCTGCTTCCTGTGCAAAATTTCAATTAAATCGGAGTAAAATATTGGCCACTGTGGTCATATGAGTGTAAATCAGACGAACGATATATATGGGAGCTATATCTAAATTTGAACCGATATCAATAAAATTTTGCACACTTGACTACACTACTAATTGTACTCCTAGTGCAAAATTTCAACCAAATTGGGTTAAACTCTGGCTTCTGGGACCGTATTAGTCCATATCGGGCGAAAGATATATATGGGAGCTATATCTAAATCTGAGCCGATTTCAATAAAATTTGGCACACTTGACTATAGTACTAATTGTTCTTCTTGTGCAAAATGTTAATCAAATTAGTGTAAAACTCTGGCTTCTGGGGCCATATAAGTCCATATCGGGCGAAATATATATATGGGAGCCATAGCTAAATCTGAACCGATTTCTTCCAAAATCAATAGGGTTATATTATAGACTCAGGAGCCCACCCTGAGCATTTTTGCCAAATACTCCATGTGTCTATCTCGTCTCCTTCTGGGTGTTGCAAACATATGCACTAACTTATAAACTCTGTTCCACAGTGCGGTATAAATATCAAATTCGTAACACTGCTCCCGCTTAAGCCTGTTCGTCCCGAAGAGGCACAGAACCCGTTCCGTACACACAAAAAAATTTTTTTCTGATTCAATCACGAAATTAATTGATCCAATTAATTTTTTAATTGAAATGTCTTCAATCACGAAAATGATAGTATCAATCACAGTTTTAATTGGGCATAGAAAAAATTCTTGATTAAAAAATTAATTGATTTCATTGCCAAATTTCAATTAATTTTTTAATTGATTCAATTAAAAATTTAATTGATGTTGATTGCAAAACTCAATTAATTTATTAATTAAAAAAGGTAACTATTTTTAATTACATTCTGAATTGGCTTAGAATTTTTATTTGGATTAACAATTGATTGTTTGAAAAAAAATTTTAACTAAAAATTAAAAAAAAATGTTCATCATCATCATAAACTGACTTAGTCTTCCGAATTTGATTAAAAGTTAATTGTATCAATTAACTTTTTAATTAAAAATTTTAAAATGTTCAATCATTGACTTAATTAACTTAATGTTTCTATCTTGATTAATAAGTTAATTGTACCAATTAATTTATTAATTGAAAAAAATTTCAACTTCAATTAACTTTTTAATTGGAAATATTTTGGTGATATTTTTTTCTGTGTATGGAGCCAAACGTTCCAGGTGAATGACTTTCATCTTTGACCTTGTGCTGTCATCCTTCTGAATGCGATATACCACATCATTGATCTTCTTGATGACTTTATATGGGCCTTCCCACTGTGTTTGAAGTTTAGGGCACAATCCTTTCTTTCGTTGCGGGTTAAACAGTAGAACCAATTGTTCTTCTTGGAAGCCTTCAGTATTCGCTGCATGACCGTATCTCGCCTTCATCCTGTTGCTGACCATTTTTATTTTGATGCGCACTGATTCGTGAACTTCGCCAAATGTGTTTGGTATGTCGTTACTGTTTTCTTCCATGGCGAGATCATTAGGTTTAGCGCCAGGCAACTTCAATTCCGTTCCAAATAGAACCTTGGCCGGTGTTCATGACGTAGAATCATGTATGGCAGATCTATAGGACAGCAAAAACTTTGGTGTATGCTCATCCCAGTCTCGTTGGTAGTTGTCCACCACCTTTCGAAGATGTTCCTCCAGAGTACGATTAAATCTTTCTACCATGCCATCGGACCGTGGATGTAATGGCGTAGTCCTAGTTTTCTTGATACCAAGGGAGTCACACACCTCTTTGAATATGGCCTATTCAAAGCTTCTTCCTTGGTCTGAGTGTATCTCGGATGGAACATCCTAGCGACATATCCAGTTCTTGTCGAATACTTCCACAATCGTCTTCGCCTCTTGGTTTGGAATGGCATAAACTTCTGGCCACTTGCTGAAGTAGTCCATGACCACGAGGACATATTGGTTTCCAGAATCACTTACTGGGAAAGGGACTGCAACGTCCATTGCTATCCATTCAAATGGAGCTCCTGGTCTTTACTCTTGCATATGAATTCTAGTTTTTCGTCTAGGACCTTTCGCCTTAATCAACTTCTCGCAATTGGCCACCCATTCAGCAATTGATTTCTGGCATCCAACCCAGTAAAATCGTTGCTTCACTTTCTCGCCAGTTTTATTTATTCCCAGAAGACCTCCACTAGGTCCATTGTGGCTTCTCCTCTTTTACCGAAATAATTTTGCTCAAAATGGGATCAAAAATTTAACAAAAAAAAAGCGTTTCAATGCTTTAAAAAACAAAATAAAATAAACCAAAAAATGTAGTCTCTGAGATCATTTTATGTCCCTATAACATAAATTATGTTAAAGTTCTGTAGTTTTTGTTGATAAATAACAACATATCAACGTTTTTTGGTTTTAATCGGCTTCTACGGTCTGAAATTATTTGCCCCGCTTTGCTGAACATTCTTTCCGATTCGGTAGATGTTGCTGGTATGCACAAATATCTTTTAGCGCACGTCTGAAGAGCAGTTGCCTCATCCCCAATGCACTATAAGAAATTAAAATTTATTGGAATGCACATACATATGTATGTATATTAGGCCTGTCCGATTTCTATGGACGAAAAAAAGTGAATAATCGTATAGCAAAAATTTAATCTACATTAAATTCTAAGATAATTCTCCGAACAAACCATGGGTCTAGGATCAAATCCTAATCCTCGCCTCCCGATGTCAAAATTTGTTTTCTCTACTATTCCTCTTAAAGGTACAGAGCATTAGTACTACTACGTGTTATATCGGAATATGTTTGTAAACAACAGAATGTTTCTGTGCACTCTGTGCAAACCTGGGCGATCAAGAATCAAAACTTTGAAGTCAGGAGGCGCGGATTAGCATTTCATTTAAGACGCATGGTTTCTTTGGATAAAATACTTAGATTTGTATGTAGTTTACGTTTTTGCTGTACGATTTGCAATAAACAAATCGACCCGGCCTAATGTATATATAAATATATATATTAAAATTACCTTCCAATATTCTAGAGGATTCATATATATTCCAGCGATATCTTTTTCTAGGTATTGCCTCATGTCTAGTATGGCATCCATCCTACAAGTTCGTACTTTACTGGAAACTTTAGTAGCTAGAAATTTGAATAATGGCTGATTTGTTGAAGAAGGGTTTTTGTTAGATGTTGGTTGTATGACAGTTGTGGCATATTCTTTGTTGACATTGTGAATTCCAGCAATTTCATTTTCTAGTCCCTTTGTTGCTTGATCAGCATTTGATACTACTCTGAATCCCTCCTTTTTAAATCTTGGATCTAATAAAGTTCCAAATCTAGGAGCCGTTCTCTCTTCATAGAGGCACAATCGTTTCCTAATTTTTCCAATTAATAATAAATAAGTATCAAAACCTTCGGTTGTCTTCAATTTTCCTTTAAGATCCTCAAGATTTTCAAAGAGGCCACATACAATCGGAATTATCAAGGAAATTGTAACAGTAGAACTTGAAGATGTTTGTACTGTTGCGGTATCAAAAAGTGAAAGTAATTGCTTTACATCTTTAAGAATCTCAATCTCATCTGCTGTTAATGATAATGGGGCTTTTGGGGTTGAGAGTAGCACGGCAGCAATAGAATCAGATGTCAATAGTATTCTCTCTATCATTTTATATGCACTGTTCCAACGTGTTGGAACTTCTTGCACCAATGAATACGCTTTTTCATTTCCTTGAGCGGCTTTGAACTTTTCATAAGCTATTGTACTGCTTCTAAAATACGAAACAATTTTCTTGCACTTAGCAAAAAGTTCTTTCAAATTGCCTTCCGATAAACAATCTTGAACTAAAAGATTTACTGTATGCGCAAAACAGGGCAAATGTTTTTTCTGCAGAATATCACAAGCTTTTATCATGGAACTTGCATTGTCGGTAACAATATAAGTTACTTTATTAAAAATGTTCCATTCATCCAAGATAGCACGTAATGATACTGCAATATTGCTTGCAGAATGATTTGTTACCTCAAGAAGTTTTCTTGTAGATAATACAGCAGATTTCAGAGAAAAATTGTCTGTTAAAAAATGGCATGTTACTGTAATGTATCCTTCATTTCCACGAGATGTCCAGCAATCAGTGGTGATAGCACAATACTCAACCTTACCGAGAACGTTTTCGAGTTTTGTTTTCAGATCGGAATAAAAATTTACCATATGAACTTTTTGCAATTGAGCACGGCATGGTACTTCATATCGGTGGTCTAAACATTTAACAAATTCACGAAATCCAATGTCGTCTACAATGCTAAAGGGTTGAATATCAGTAGCTATCATCACTGTCAGTGCATTGTCAAGTTGTTTTTTTCGCTCAGAATTGGAGTCTTAAAATTCATTTTTTTTAAAGTAGACATCTATTGCATTTGCTGTGTCGGTGTTTTCCTGGTAGGTGGGATGTGCTCTCTTTAAATGATCCAAAAGATTTGACGTGTTTCCACTTGTTTTATACATCTTTTTGCATGTTTTACATTCTGCAAATTTTCCATCTGTGGATTTTCTAAAATATAACCATAGTGATGAATTTCTTTTCCTAGCTAATTTGCTTGTTGATGGTAAAATTTCGCAGTCGCTTTCCCCGTCGCTGTCATTTTCACAAGAATCTATTGGCAAAAAACAAAGTTTTACTGAATTGAATAGTATTCTGAAAGTAAGAATTTACCTTTTGATCTTTTTAAAAATTTCTCCATATTTACTTCTAATCAATGCATGTACCGAATTTCATTTAATTTCACATGCATATTCTCATAAAATTCTCAAAAAAAAAACACAAACAGATATGCTAAATTCCGTTATTCTTAATTTGCTTTATGCACTTCAACGAAAACCACAAAAATAGAAAAAAACAATTTGCGTGTGTGTTCGTATGAAGTAAAGAACAATAGATGTTAGACTATCGATAGCAGAAAAAAACTATCGATAATTTTGAAAAATATAAACTATCGATACTATCGATAGTTTCACATCTCTACTGGCCAGTCCACTCCAGATTCGACGTGCAATAGCCGGATATCCACAATCTCCTCCTAATGTTCAGATTTCGAGCTGTGTTTGCACTCGACATTACAAGGTCGACGTGACAAGGCGTCCACGTTGCCGCGTTTGCCACCTTTTCTATGCTCGATAATGAGATCATAGCTTTGGAGTCTTTCTATCCAACGTGCTAGTTGAGCTTCCGGATTCTTAAATTGGAGCAACCATCGTAGAGCTGAATGATCAGTTCTGAGCAAGAAGTGATGTTCATACAAGTATTTGTGGTAACGCTTGACGCTTTCTATGACAGCAGCAAGCTCTCTTCTCGTTACGCAATAATTATTTTCGGGCTTGGACAACGTTCGGCTGAAGTATCCGATTACCTTCTCTTTACCATCTATCTGTTGGGACAACACACCTCCAATTCCGTATACGCTAGCATCTGTATCCAAAACAAATGTTTCACCAGGAATAGGAAATGCCAGGACAGGAGCTGAACATAAAAGTTATTATATATGATGAAATGACTCTTCCTGTTCTTCAATCCACAGGAACTTCTGAGGTTTTTGGGTTCATTTATGGAGGCTAGCGGCGATACTGACGGAATTTGGTACGAATCGCCTGTAGTAGGTGCATAAACCAAGGAAGCTGCGCAATTCATGGAGATTTCGTGGACGTGGCCAATCTCTCACAGCCTTTATTTTGTCTTCATCGGTGGATATGCCCTCTGCTGTCACATGATGACCCAAGTACTTAACATCCCGTTGGAAAAGGGAACACTTCTTTGCGTTAAGTCGTAGACCAGCGGTGACAGTTGCTGGATAACATCATTCAAGTTCTTAAGGTGCTCGTCAAATGTTTGCCCATAACTATTATATCGTCGAGGTATATGAAGCAGCACTTCCTATGCAAACTCTTTAGTACCCGCTTCATCAATCGCTCGAAAGTCGCCGGAGCATTGCAGAGCCCGAATGGCATTACATTGAACTGCCAAAGACTGGTATTAACGCCAAAAGCTGTCTTTTCTTTGCCTTTCTCTGCGATCTCTACTTGACAATATCCACTTTGCAAATTAAGCGTTGAAAACCATGTTGTCCCGGCTAGTGTATCCAACGTGTCATCAATGTGTGGAAGCTGATAACTGTACTTTTTGGTAACATCATTCAATTTTCTGTAGTACACGCAAAATCTGGTAATTCCATCTTTCTTTTTGACCAGCACAACTGGCGAGCACCAAGGACTTGATGATGGCTCGATCACACCACTTTCCGCCATTTCCTTAACGAGCTTTCGAACCTCATCTCGTTTTAGTAGAGGAACACTTCGTGGTGCCTGTTTCTTCTGTGGTATTTATTCATACTTTACCACTGATGTTCTTCCTTGATTTTTCTTTTCAAAGGCAAAGGCTGAGGCATTTTTCCATAACAATTGCTTGGCTTTATTTTTCTGTGAGGGTGATAGATGACGTGTCCAAGCTTCGACATAACCTTCCAGATGTTTCTTCGCTTCATCACGTGTCTTTGGCGATTTGCTTTCGAAGTTGACTATTGCTTCGGCAGGAGTCATATGCCAATGTCACTTTTACCGGTATTTCGATATCACACCAGGTCATTACACGACGCTTCATATCCAAGTTGAGACCAAAAGCTATCATAAAATCCGCTCCTATTATAACTTCGTCCACTATATCGGCCACAATGAATTCATAATTAATGGATTTGTGTGCAATGCTAAACTTTACAGGAACCTTTCCATATACGGTTGCTGGTTCCCCTGTAGCCGTACGTAGTCTGACTCCAATCAGTGGTGTAACTTCCCCTTTTACTAAATCGGATCTAATGATATATTTCGATGCACCAGTATCTAACGTCAAAGTACGCTTATCGACATTAATAACACCCGCAATAGTTAAATTGTTATTTTTCTGTTGAGCTACTGCTATGGAGATGTGGGGCCATCGTCTGTGGGAGCCAGCTCTTGCCCGCTGAACTAGCTCGATTTAGTTTAAAGGTGACTCACTTGACTGTGGAATCACCCTCTTATGGTTATTGTTTGATGGGGATGGCGATGTTGATCTTAAACGTTTGCCTCGTGCTTTACATTCCCGAGCTAGACGTCCAGGCTTATGACAGTTATATTATTTCATCCTGGATTTATTTGCATCCTGTTTTATTTCCTGCATAGCCTGCTTAACAGCCTCTTTCATTGACACTATAACGGATTTTGGTTCGTCAAACTCAGTCTCCACTTTGCGTACTTTGTGAATTTGAGGCCGTGGCAGCAATCTAGCAGTTTCTTGTGCAAGTGCAAATGTAACCGTTTCTGCGAATGTAGCCTTTTGTGACGCATATGTTGCACATTTTATATCTGGGTCTCGAATTCCATTCTCAAAGGTCTCAATTTTGATGCGGTCCACAAGTGACTCTCTCCTGGGTATGTCAATAGCACCAGACGCTCAACTTCTGTTGCAAAGTCTTGTAGAGTCTCTTTTGATTTCTGGAGTCTTCCTCTTAATTCTATTCTGAAGATGTCTTGCTTACGTTCTCCATCGTACTTACGTTGAAGTGCCGCTATTACTTCGTTATAGTTATTTCTAGAGGCGGGGAAATGCTTTGTATTACATCAACGGCATTGCCCTTCAATGCCAATAGAAGTTCAATTAATTTGTCATGGTCATTCCACAAATTTCTTCAAGCAACCATTTCGAATTGGAATTTGAATACATCAAATGAAGTTGAGCCATCGAAAACAGGAGGTTTGGTTTTTGAGCCCTCGATAACGTGCACTGGACCACCTTTAATTTCTAGTTCTGACATTTTTTTCTGTAAGTGTAGAAACTTCTTATGGTGAACCACAAATTTCTTATCCAATTCCACAATTTGGCTTTCAATGTGGTCTACGCGTGTCTCCATACCTTCCGACATTTTTTGTAACTTTTCATTAAGAATTCTAGAATTTTCGTCGAATTTTTTATTCAAATTTTCTAGAGTTTGTTTCCATTTTTCTAGAATTCTCATCAATAATTTTTCTAGAACTTTCTTCCATCATTTTTCTTCCATTTTTAGAGCGTTTTCTTCCATTTTTAGAGAATTTTGTTCCATAAGTTTTCTAGAATTTTCTTCCATCATTTTGCTCAAAACATTGAGCATTGGTGTGTAATCCACAACACTCGAAGCCACAGATGGTATTGACGGGTACTGATTCATCAATGTCTTCCTTATAATCAAACTCATGCGGCTCGATATCCATTTTGAGCCGTTCGAACTCTTCTAGTAGTCGCTTTTGCAAATGAGTCTTGTTTCCTGTAGTCGGCTGCTCCAGTTTGCTTAATTCCTTCTTCAAGTCTTCTACTCGAAGCTCATTAAACTTCATTATAGATTTTTTCTCATTATTTCACTTCTGACACCAATTGTTACGTTTTTATATTGAGGCGTGTTTAATAACCCGATAATGAAAACACAGTTCTTTTCAAATACTGACAGGTTTCACTTATTTGCTCAACGATGTGTACTGTTTGAATTTTAGCTTACAACTGACTAGACAGCTCCCTCCGCCAGGGGTTTATATACCGAGATATGACGATTTAGAAAGTTCTGGTTAGTCTGGCCTACAACCATCTAGATTAATCGATAAGCATATATCGCACATATTTATCGGCTTATGCTAATAGTATTGCCTACAACCATCTAGAACATTCTACAAGTAACCGGCAGATGTCGCACATCAGATTATGTTCATGGTCTTGCCTACAACTATCTAGAACAATCACTTGGTCGCTTCTGTCGCCCATATTACTACAACAATAACAATAGTCAACAAAACAAAAGGGGTTACTACAATGATTGTGAAACTAAGAACACAAAAGATGTTTAGGAAAGTACTAGAAAATAAAGAGATGATTTTGAATGTGATGACGTAATCTTACCGTTACAATTTGAAATTTTAAATTAACGGAAACTAATTTGAATAAACTTAAATCTAGAAATATCAAATTCGTAACAGTATAATTACATTATAGCTATGTTATCCATGCCAAATTTGGTTGAAATCGGTTAAGATTTAAATATAGCTCCCATATATATTTTGCCCGATAAGGAGTTGTCTCCATAGGCCAGGGTTTCGCCTTTATTTACTTCAAAATTTGCTTACATTGATGTCAATTGTCAAGTATGCCAAATTTCGATTCGATGAATCGATTCAGATTTCGACATAGCTCCCATATAGGTTTTGCAAGATTTAGATTCGTATGTCCACTGGAGGCCAAAGTTTCATTCCGACTTACTTGAAATTTTGCACTGAGAGTAAAATTAACATTTTAGCATAGCCCAGGTAGAGCTACCCTTCTTCGAGCTCGTACCACCAGCTTCTCTTCGTTATTGAATATCAAATCCATTTTAGCCAATTTAGCAACTAGAAACTCTGTGAGCCAACATATAATACCGCCTTTTCTCGTCTCTGATGTTTTTTGGATATTATAGGGGATAAGTTAACAAATATATTTGAGATCTTGGGGAAAAAATACAGAATCATATTGCATTCCATAAAAGTCGATGTTTCCCATAACGACCATTGTGATAAATAAAACTAAAAAATTGTAGTTAATAAAATATAAACAATATATTTTTATTGAATATATGTAAAACTATGTATGTATACTTTTCGCTATAAAGACTTTGTAGTTTCCAGGTTATTATAATATATAATTGATTTATTTACTACATGATATCTTATAATTTAAAATCGTTGTATAATTAAATTACATGCATACATATCGAACATTTTAAACAATGATTTATATCTAATATGTGTCTACTATTTTTTGATTTATCAACCCATAGCACGACGTTGAAATAGGTTAACATTGCAAACACAATTATATTAATATCTTAATATTGCTCGAGGTTCAATACAAAACGACGATTTCGACAACCAGGGCCATGAATAAACTTATGGCTATTGCAATAACAACAAAATGTACAAGTGGTTAGAAGACATATTTCAAAAATTTGTTACAGAAAAACATGCGGAAATCTATTTGAGACGTTACGATACGACCCTTTGGCAAAATTTTATCACTAATTTTATAAATAATCCTCAAACCTTCAATTGAATTTTAACTAGAAATCGAGTCGAATTATTTATACACACACACATACGAACAACTCTTCACACACTCCATCTAATTGGAAATTTTTGAAACAATAAGGTCTTTACATAACAATACAGCCACTAGATTCATTCCTATTGGCGATACCTTGGGAAGAAGATTTTTTAATATTGCCATCGTGGTGTTGTGTGAAATGGGAATCAGATAAATTCGAAGCATTCTCTGAACTTAATTGACGAGATGACGAGATACGTTTGTTATCATAAGGCCAATTCCCATTAACACTGTCAGTTATAGCCTGTGAGACTGCACTGTTCTGTAAAGAATCGACCTGATGTTCCGATGTCTTTGAGACATCATTGAGCTCGTTGTTCTCAGAACTATTTCTATTATTTACATTTGCCAGAACACTTGCTGTTGGGGGACATTTTGCCGATGTGGATGATGAAGACGTTTGTATAAATTGATCCAATAAATAGATATGTGGTTGAAGCGAGATCATAAATGACCTATAGACACATTCCATTTCGAAGGACCATAAAGCAACACCCTTTAAGGAATTTTGTATGCGAGAACATGTTGCTGCCGATTCTGTTCGTGTGACAACATTAATGATGCGGCCAACAGATGAAGCATCCTGAAGAAGTATAGACAGCACGATGGCAAAATCAATACAGTTTGCTTCGATGAACAATTGCAACAAGTAACGGATCTTTATGGCTAATTTTTCAGGCAGAATTTTCTGATGAATTTCTCCGCAAGAAGACGACAAATCGTCGGCAACAGAAAACACATGTCTGTATAATGTGTGATCAAGGGATGCTTGGGATTCAGTCGGTGACTTATTTAAGCCATCACCCTCGTTTTGTATATGGTGGACAGACGATGAAGTTGGGAAGGATGAGTATTGAAGCTCCTCATTTTCCTTTATTGACGGAATGTTTGTGTGTGCTGTAGTATTTCCATTATTTGTACTTGTGGGAGTATCCATAAGCGCCAAACTAAAATAGCCCGATTCGGATGTTTGACTGGAAGAGTGTGGCAAATTAAAACGTTTATCCAGAAGGAATCTTTTTTGCAATTGATTGAACTCTTGTTCGAAATCTTCCGTAGGTGTTGGAACAGAGGCTGGCGCTGGCAAACCCAACTCTTCATGCAGTAGAACTATTGTTGCTACATAATCGTCCAAACGTGCTGTCTTTTCAGCTTCCTGTGATAACCACGTTACCAGATGAAAATCCAGAAAAGCGCTCATATAACCCAAATCAATCAACTTACATTTCTGCAAGAGTTTTCTGGCATGCTTTTGCAAAATTGATTCTATGCAAAATGTTTCTCTTTTCTCATTCTTAGTCGAGTTGCTTCGTTCCGATTTACGACGAACCACCACTATGGGTCCACTGCTAGTAGATGTATTATTATCATTCGCCGGCAATACAGTACTAGGAGCAACCTTGGCATCTTTTTTATCTTTTACTGTATTGGAGGCTAAGACTGTTGTCGAAAAGCTTCTTTCTCGGCCAATAGGACCGAGCACTAAATTGAAGGCATCGGGATTTTGATTTACTTGCGATTGCGTTTGAGTTGGCGGTGCAATTTTCATATTGACCACCATTGATGAACGTGGTGAATCTATTTCATTGGGATCTATAGCTTTCAAAAACCGCATCAAATCTTTCGCTAACTCCCAATTGCGGTGTTGCAATGCAATTTCCAACAGAAGTGTCGCATATTGTTTGCTTATGATAGAAGGCTCCAAATTTTGCAAAATAATCAAGTAACTGGCCGCCGTTACTAGCTCTTCCGAAGCCAAACACTGCTGGAACAAATCCTTTGGCTTGCCAGCCATTGAAAACAGATAGGGCCAAAGAGCAATTTCCGTTTTACGCGCACATTGTACAATTGTTTGTAAATATACAGGGAACTCCCGTATGAAATCCAATATACTCGGCAATAAGGCGTCGGGTATAGGTTCCTTGCTAGTGGCCTCCTCCTCCAGCACCTCATGTAGCAAGAGTTCTAATGAATGTGGAAAATATGGTAATTTACGACAGGATTGTGCTATTTCCCATGCACTATATCCCAAATTTCGTTTTATCAACTGTCTCAATATTTTATGTAAATAGACCTGAGATTTTCTTTCCAGTTGGGAGAATGGTAGAGAAAAATGTGAACTCGATTCATTCGTATACAAAATTGTCTCATTCTCCACACCCAATACAATTACATTGTCGAATAGTATCACCAAAGGATATACTTTCAATGGGAACGAGAGCATTATACGTTTCGACATGAACGTGTGCAATCGATGTGATGAATCTCGTCTCTGCTCCGTTGATGGGGGCAAAATGGGCAACCAAACTCTCATGCCATGTATTCCAGAAAATAACCACAAACAATCGCGCATAGGGCTACCGGCTTGCGTTGAATTGGATAACCAAAAACATTCTACACATGAAGCAAGACACGATGCCATCAACGAGTTTACAACAGCATTGCTATTATCTCTCTGTATCATTAAAATACGTCCACATACATTGACGATTATAGTCTCTGCGTCACCATTTTCTGGTGAGACCAGTACTTTGGTTGTTAGATCATTGCGTAAATTTGTCACTGTCAAAGAGACAATGCACGCTGGATGGATACAAATACTTTTGACATCTACCTCATATACGCATTCAGCATTTAGAGTGTACGCGTCGCACTTGCGCATCGCAAAAAGTGTTACAATGCCATCAGCGGTAAGAGCAATTAGCTGATCTCGAAAAATATTCAATGAAATAACCGGAGCTCTGACTTGAATTCGATTTCCAAACTGATTATCTAATTTGCATTCCTCGGGATAGCATCGTATTTCATCTGTTCGATCAAGAAGAGAATAACAGCCACACACAATGAAACCCTTCCACCACAGTAAACCACCGGAGACAACAAAATCTTTTTCTTGTGATTCATTTCCAAAGAGTTTCCATTTCTTGTTCGGTATGGAGTAGTGAGCCAAGCCTGTTCGCCCAGCTACTGCCACGTGAATTCCATCGCTATCTATAGCAGAGTAACGAATAGGCCAATTGGTAGCTACATATGTTTGAGGAAGCTGCAATACAGTCCAGTACTTGCTTTCAGCAAGAATACTCGAAATATCCACGGAGTTTTTAATTTCTAAACAATCATCCGTATCCTTAGCATTTGATGTATCCGCAAGTCCTGTTTCTGTCTTATTATTTGGAAAAATAAATTTTCCACCAAAATATATTTTCTCTATATTATCTCCTTGGTTTAAATAAATGGTGTCATCGCCTAAAATACAAAATTTATTTTGATTATTTTCCATGTCATAACTGACTTGCCTATTTAAACAAATTAAACTAGAAAATGTGATCGAATTTAGTGTTAGTGTACTATCCAAAGATGTTGACTTCTTTTTTATGATTTTAAGCATTGACGCTATCAAAGGAATCAATTATCACTACCTGATTCTATGATACAACCAGAAAACAATCCTTACGTCTTAAAATTATTAAATTCCACGAAGTGAATTTTGTTGCATTTCACACATCATAATGCAGTTTATAAAAATATGATTTTCCAGAAGATATATAGTACTTCTTTGTAATCTTATACCAAATTTGAAATACAAATTTTGCCCAAAAATTGAATTTGAAACCTACAAATTTGGAGAATAATAATAATGTTGACAAAAAAATCTGTGTAAAATATCTCTATTCCAGAAAATTACAATCAAATTGTTTATTTGTAAACAAAAACTTATTTTAAAGCGCACTGTATTTTTGCAAACAAAAACAAAATAAAATGTGCTATGCAAGATGTTCGTTTTTACCATTTTACATATTCTACGAGGGCAGTTCGGAAACTTCTTAGCCTAGCACAAAAAGCGCGGTATAAACAGAAAAAAGTTAAGTATTTTGGAAACTTCCATCTCTGTTATGAACACATGTTAAATTTTGTTTCGATCTGGCAACTCCTTCATATAGAAACAGGTGTTCAAAAAAGACGCATTCGCATTTTTTTTTACAATGGAAAAATTAGATGTGCGTAAACAGTAAAAATTGGGTTGCTGAATTTAAACGTGGTCGTACAAGCATAGAAGATGAACCACGTAGTGGACGTCCAAAAACAGCAACAACAACAGAAATTGTAGCCAAAGTGCATGATATGGTATTAAATGATCGACGAATAAAAGTGCGTGAAATTGCTAATACCATGGCCATCTCAAATGATCGAGTCCATTTAATTTTGCATGAAGAACTACAGATGAAAAAGCTTTCTGCAAGATGGGTGCCGCATTTGTTAACAGTCGATCAAAAACGCATAAGAATGAACATTTCTCAAGCTTGGTTGGATCGTTTTAAGCGAAATAAAATGGATTTTAAGCGTCGTTTCATAACTGTTGATGAGACATGGATCCAGATACAAAAGAACAATCCAAACAATGGGCTGAAGCTGGAGGAAGTGCCCCAAAGAAGGCAAAAACAATTCAATCGGCTGGTAAGGATATGGCAACGGTTTTTGGGACTTCAAAGGTATTTTATTGATTGACTATCTGCAAAAGGGTAAAACCATAAATTCAGGGTACTATTGCAACCTTTTGGATCAATTAAATGTACAAATTCGAGAAAAACGTCCTGGCATACAACACAAAAAAATAATTTTCAGCAAGACAACGCACCAGCGCACAAGAGTGTTTTAACAATGACTAAATTCAACGAATTAAAGTACGAGTTGCTTGACCACCCACCTTATTCTCCTGATTTAGCTCCCAGTGACTTTTACTTATTCCCAAATCTAAAAAAATCCTAGATGGCAAGCGTTTTACCTCAAATGAAGATGCAATTACAGTTGTAGACTAGAGATGTGCACGTGACACGAAATTGTCGTGACTCACGAAAATTTTCGTGATTCGTGCGTGAGTCACGCTCATGACAACAGCGTGAGTGTGCGTGAGCGTGATTAACAAACCAACATGTCGTGCGTGAGCGTGAGTCACGAAAATAATATCTTCGTGAGTGTGCGTGAGTAACGAATTACACTCACGAAAATATTTCTGCTCAACAACATAAAACGCTTAAGAGTTAAATTCAATAACAATTTTAGTGACACCTGGGATGTTAAGAGTTTAATAACACTCTCGATTTTAATAATGCTCATGTTTTCAGACACTTCGGTAAGGTAAATTAATCATAAAATTATTCGTGAGTCACGATATTTTTCGTGAATCACGATATTTTTCGTGAGTCACGATATTTTTCGTGAGTCACGGTATTTTTCGACGTTTTCGTGCGTGAGTGTGCGTGAGTACAAATTTTCTTTTCGTGAGTGTGCGTGAGCGTGAGTCCTACCAAAAAAGTTCGTGCGTGAGTGTGCGTGAGTATGATTTTTCAGTCGTGAGTGTGCGTGAGCGTGAGTAAAATATTACTCACGTGCACACCTCTATTGTAGACCACTATTTTGAAGACCTTGAGGAAAACTATTTTGATCAAGGGATTGAATTGCTAGAAAAGCGTTGGACTAAGTGTATTGAAGTTTCAGGAGATTATATTGAAAAATAAAAATATTTTTGAAAAACTAACTATTCTCTTTCATTGATAGGCTAAGAAGTTTCCGAATCGCCCTCGTATATTTCCAATTAAAAATTTGATTGAAGTTGAAAACTGTTCCAACTAATAAATTAATTGACACAATTAACATTTTCATCAAGATATAAACATTAAGTTAATTAAGTCAATGCTTGATTTGTAATTTAAAAATTAATTGAAACAATTACATTTTTAATCGAACGAAGAAATGAACTTTTTATCCAATCCCACGGCGGCGGTTTCTTTGTACTGGATTGACCCGATGGAACCCACCCATTAGCCAGCGGATGCCACATCAGTGTACGTGTTCTTTCGTCCGTATTTTTGTGTTGGAGAAGGTGCATCCCGGGGAGCCTTCTCCGTTTGCTGTTGGTCTGAGCCGGGATAGAGGAAAACCCTGGACCATGGTACTGTTCAGTCTGCCGAAACCTGATCCACCACCTTTCGGTTTCGGTGAGGTGTAACCGGTGCTTGGAGTGGGTGAACTTCCGGAACTGTTCTGGCCTAACAACGCTGCAGGAGTATAGTCATACTGACTACGTGGCAGAATGCTCTGCCAACGACAGCAGCAGTGGGTCGTCAGACTATGCGACCCCCGACATCTCCCGTACAACAATACTCTCCGCCGCAGCATCTTACACCCAATATTGTTGTTCCAGTTCGGGACAGCGCATCGTTTTTAAAATTTAATTGCAACAGGGCTCCGAGGTAAGATTAGTAAAATCGTGGACTTTATGAATCGGAAAAGGATAAGGGTCGCGGCAATCCAAGAAACTAAGCTGAATTCCAACTGCACCCTACGCCATTGTGGTGGATACAATGTGCCCCCAATGTGCCAAGAGGCCCCCACGAGATTTATGGGTGATTGCAGCAGTTCGCCAGATTTATCCTTAGCATCGCCTGGTCTGACAAATGACATTTCCTGGCAACCCGTCATATCATTGAGTTTAGACCACCTCCCCATAATTCTCACCATTAACCGACCCTCCGATTTCATAACCTCTGAACGCCGGACGTTTATCAATCAAAAGAAAGTCAACTGGGAAGGCTTCAGAGAATACACAGAGCGCCGCTTCAGTGAGCTCCCGTCCCCCTCTCATATTCATGCTGCCCAGAGGGTGTTCCGGGACATCATCAACGCAGCAGCCGCTCGCTTCATACCCGCTGGTCGAATTGCCCAAGTGAGGCTCAACTTCCCAGCCGAAGCGGCGGGACTCGCAGACGAGCGTGATGAACGCCATCGCTGATCAGAGAACTAAATCTAGAGATTAGTAAGATAGTCGACGAGCACAAGAGGAACACTGGTTAGAGCACCTGAAGCAATGTAACTTAGGCACAGAAACTGGTAAATTGTGGTCAACAGTGAGAGCCCTCTCGAACCCCGCTACAAGGGATGATGGGATCGCAATCACCTTTGGCGACGTGACGGTGACCGATCCGAAGAGGTTAGGTTAGGTGGCAGCCCGATGTATCAGGCTCACTTAGACTATTAAATCCATTGATACCACATTGGTGAACTTCTCTCTTATCACTGAGTGCTGCCCGATTCCATGTTAAGCTCAATGACAAGGGACCTCCTTTTTATAGCCGAGTCCGAACGGCGTTCCAAATTGCACTGAAACCACTTAGAGAAGCTTTGAAACCCTCAGAAATGTCACCAGCATTGCTGAGGTTGGATAATCCACCGCGGAAAAACTTTTTGGTGTTCGGTCGAAGCAGGAATCGAACCCAGGACCTTGTGTATCCAAGGCGGGCATGCTAACCATTGCACTACGGTGGCTCCCCGGATCCGAAGAGATGCGCCAGATTTTTCAACCGACAGTTTGTCGAGCATCCCGAGAGTGATAGAGCGAAAAACGTCCCTACCGGCAGGAACCACTCGTCGCATACGTAGTCTCCGAGCCGATGACACACCACAATTTATCACAGCCGAAGTTACTAATGTCATCAACAGCGCGAAACCATCCAAGGCGCTGGGCCCCGACGGGATTTCAATGCTAATGCTGGGAGTTGAGTACCTGACCAGACTCCTCAATTTGTCCTTAGAATCAGTCATTATACCCGACGTCTGGAAGATGGGTAGGGTGATTCCACTACTGAAGTCAGGCAAAGACTCGAGTAAAGGTGAATCGTACAGACCGATATCCCTTCTCTCGCCAGTATCCAAGACACTTGAGGCACTACTCCCCCCAGCCTGTGGAGAATTTTCCAGCTGCCCATCATCAACATGGATTCCGTAAGGTACATAGCACGACGACAGCCTTGCATGCCATTTCAACACACATCAATATGGCACTCAATCAGCCCAAGCCGTGTCACAGGACGGTCCTCGTGGCGCTTCACCTATCGAAGGCATTCGATACGGTCAACCATGCCACACTATTCGAGGACATCGAAAATGCGTCCCTACCGGCAGGAACCAAGCGTTGGGTTGTGAATTATCTGTGCGGACGCCAGTCGTATGTGGAATTCAGGGACAGGAAGTCAAAACCCCGTAGAGTTAAACAGTGAGTTACCCTGGGTGGGGTGATATCTCCGGCACTGTTTAATCTCTAACTGTCCTCGATTCCACCCCCTCCTAACGGCGTCGAGATTGTATCATATGCGTACGATTGTACAATCATGGCATCCGGGCCCATTGTTGATGACATATGTGATCGATTGAACGTCTACCTCGCTAATCTTACCATTTGTCACTGCAAGAAATTTGAGGATATCGCCCAACAAATCCTCAGCCGCACTATTCACTACATGGACGGCGGAAGTACGCAGGCAGTTGAATGTCAGGGTCGACGGCGAAAAAATTCCGACCACAAATTATCCCACGATTCTCGGGGTCACATTCGACAGCCTTTTTAAGTCGTTCACCCATGCCACTGCAATTTGTGATAAGCTCCGCGGTAGAAACAAGGTCCTCAAGTCGCTTGCCGTCAGCACTTGGGGTGTGGACAAAGAAACCTTGTTGACTACATATAAGGCAATTGGCCGGTCAGTGGTAAACTATGCAACGACAGTGTGAACACCTCAAACTAGCGACACGCAGTGGAATAACATACAGACCTGTCAGAACGCTACCCCTAGAACTGCAACAGGATGTCTCCGCAACACACCCCAGGATCACCTTTATGCGGAGACCAAGATCATCCCAATGCGTCGACGCAATTACATGTTGTCAAAGCAGTACCTCTTGGGTTGATATCGTAGTTGCCATCCAAATCACCATCTTGTGGATAGACAACCTCCACCCAGGAATGTAAGGGTTGATCTTCACCTTCTAGAGCCCGAGATCCAGCGTTATAAAAGTGAGCCTTTAGATCAGGCAGCATACCAGACAGGGCTGAACAGGATTCATGTGGATACTGTAGCTGAACCGGCGAGAAGCTACAAGGTTAATCCTGTTCTCGGAGTCCGACCGCCGCCCATAGCACCGGAGGAGAGAGACCCCCCCACGGCAGACCAGGGTATTTTTTGCCCAACTAAGATCAGTCAAGTGCAGCCGCCTCAATTCATACTTATCAGTGATTGATAGCAGCGTAGCTGACTTGTGTCCCATCTGTAATCATGGGCCACATGACACTCGTCACCTTTTCGCTTGTCCAGCTAAGCCTAAGCCGTCTCAACACCAGATCACTCTGGACACACCCATCCTTGTCGCAGAATTCCTTGATCTGGCTACTAGTTGAACTACACAAGCATAGAACAAAATGGATGAAACTACATTAAAAACTGTTACAACAACAACTGTTACGGAACACTAACGGAGCTTTATGGAAATAGGGGTAAGCCAGTTAAGAAAATAATTGCAAATTGTTAATTTTTAAAAAATATATATTTAAGTTTTGAAATCAACATAAATTAAATTTTTATTTGAATCAATTAAAAAATTAATTAAAATTTGGTAATGAAATCAATTAATGTTATGCCCAATTGAAACTGCGATTGGTCTCAAATGGTCATAACTGAGGTGTCCCTCAAACATACATAATTTGCTATAGACCATATCTGGAAAATTCTTGATTATATGATCAAATAATCCATAAAGAAGAGCTATTTCAAAGAAACTTCCTTATACGATCATTGAGCTTAACATGGAATCGGGCAGCACTCAGTGATGAGAGAGAAGTTCATCAATGTGGTATCACAATGGACTGAATAGTCTAAGTGAGCCTGATACATCGGGCTGCCACCTAACCTATACGATTCATGGTAGTGGGTGTTTGTGGATCCGATCGGGTCTTATATACATTTTCTTTTTTCAAAAGAGAATATCGTTCTCTTGTTCCCATAGTTGAAAACCTTCAAAAAATATTTTACAGCTATACTGTAAATCCTACGAATTATAAACATTGGTGAAATGTCTGAACATTGTGGATGTTTGTATTGTAATGGATTATTGTACCTATCTCAGAAATTATTTGTATATTTGTAGACTATACTTAGTATTTTTATTTACTTACCTTGTAGTAAGATATGCGGATGAGCAGTCATACATGGATTCATAGTCAATGCACTTTTAACAAAGCTTAATTGGCATACATTGCTGTATTTTCCATCCGATGGCTTTTCCTCTGCGGTTTTTTGTTTGCAAGTCAGAAACAACTGGTAGCCCTCAGTTGACCACTCTACCTTGCTTATACATAATGGATTGTTGTGAACCAAATCCACATTTATACCAAAATCCCACGAAAACGATGACATTAATAGAGCACCAAAGGTACTCCATAGGGCTATGCCTCCATTTTCCCACGACACTGCCAATACGCAACCATCTGGGCTCCATTTGAGCTCATTCACTGCTCCCAATGTTCCAGGCATTACAGTTGAATTTAAAGAAAGTCGATGGGAAAACTCTAAACTTCCTGTTGCATCCTCTATTCCATAGACCGTTACGTCAGAGTTTGCCCTTCCATAGGCTAGAAGACGAAATTTATGATTGACTCCGCAAGCTCGCGCATCTTCAATTTCTGGTATCCAAAAACCATGCATGTTAGCTGACTCAAATTTCAAATGGTTTGCTATTAAAAAGGCTGCTCTATTGTCACTGAACACCGCCGCACATCCACCAATAAATGGCGAATATTCCAAAGCAGCCACATAAGAATTTGGATTAACTGGTGGTATTGTCTTCAAATTGCAATGCTGATTGACATAAAATTGTATCATGCGCAAATTGATTGCACTTGATACTGTCGATGTGCTTCCAAATTCATCAGACCCTAGATCGGACCATTGTAGACGCATAAGTTCACAACGTTCTGTCGCAACTAAAAGCTCTGTCAAACTAATGCAGCATACTGTTGTCACTGTTGAACTAAGCTCGACGGTGCAAACTTCCCGCAAGTTCAGTTTTGGTATATTCTCCTTAATGAACAATTCAGCCGAATCTCGCTTCAGGCTGTAATGTGGAGAATCCATTTGAAGGAATATTCCGTTCCCATTTCCGTCAAAATTAACCTGGTACAAAATTAGAACGCCTCCAGTAGTGAGTACGACTAATTGTCGAGAGTCTGGTTTCCACACAATTAATTTGTTTTCTCCATATTGGACCACAGATTCCACACTACGACGATAGTACACAATTGGTACTAAAGGATTTGCATACCAGATACCCAGGAAGTCTGGACCCACTGAAGCTAATAATATCTTGACGGCATCAAAGCAAATATGTTTAATGTCTGTACTTTCGCCAGGCAAGGCCAAATTTATTGCCTTTGGCCATCCGATTGGGAAGTACATGGCTTATAATCTAAATTCAAAATCAGAGATTATTGTACACAAATGACAAAGAAAGTTGTATACAACCTTTCCGAAAGTTAATACATTTAAAACATCATACAATAAATTCAATTATAAGCTACGATTATCATGACAATTGCCAAAAAAATAAAAAAAAAACAGTATAATGGAAGAGATTGCCACAAAACCGAAATGTCATTTCAAACAGGTGAGCTACCATACTGTCTCAATTATTACTCGAAATAAAAAATACCCAATAAACACCAGCATTGGAGAAAAGCTTATATTCAACATGATTTCAAGCCTCTTTTCAAGACATTCCAATAAACACTGCCCAACAAACACAAGGGTGAGCATTTTTCATAGGTAACGCCATATCAATGTGTTAGTGAATCCCATCTTCGACATTAAATCAAATGGTATTGGAAATTGCTTGCTTTCAAAAAATTTTCCTTTACCCTGCCAGCATTTCAAAGTTCCATTTCATCTTCATCGCTACCACAGACTCGTAAATGTCACTACAACCATCCTACTGTGATGGGGGGCAGCATATCATAAAGTACAAAATGTACTTCATACATGTATTTTGCCATCACTACTTTTACAAAAGCCATTTTATTTTTTGTGAAACGCCAAGCGCAACCAGCTTGTTATATTTTATTTAAATAAAAACGAAAATAAAGTTCTGAAAACATAGTTTTTACGCTTAAAATTGTGAAAGGTATATTGGAGAACAATTTTTGATTTTCCAAATGTAATAAAGTGATTGTTTTTCAAATATTTTACAGACACGCTGCCTCCATCGAATAAAAGCACTGGCTGATAGACGCTGCAATATGTAACTCGCTACTTGTAACTCTACCTCATCATTAATGCAAAAAATTATGTTAAATGTGATGTGATAGTGGTATAAATGTTATATTTTTACGAATTTGTAAATAATTAATCAAACTAATAAATATCTAAACAAACGTGTTTTACTCGACCACAATGATTCTTTTACCACTATCTTAAAATGTGCTTTTTCTGATTGTTTGGAGGGTTTTTTTTGGCGTCGTTCTAAATTGATCTATAAAGGCACCTAATAATTGCACTCATGCGAAACCTTTTTGTAGTAACTTGGCGTGGTACAACTTCTCAATAGTGACGGCGCTTTTCCGACGAGTTTTTGATATCGTATATGATTGTTTTCGACGTACTGGGGATTCTCAGAAGCGCCCCCAAATTCAAAAAATGTTGGCAGGGTAGGTTTGAAGAATTAAAATGAGATTTAGTTTGAAAAGTTGTTGCTAATATGTTGAGAAATTGTTGGTAACGTGTTGAACTCTACTGTTGATGGTAATGTCTGTTTTTTGTTGAGAACGCGATTTTCTCAACAATTTCTCAAATTGAATTCTAATCTAATTCTTTGAAAAATTGTTTGAAAGCGTATTGAATATAAGCATTTCTCCAATGCTTGATTTAATGGGAGGATGAACATTTCAAAAAATGTTACACATTTTTCAGTTTAACCTTAGGTTAGACACCAATGTTTTTCTACATTATCTGCCACTACCCTGCCAACATTTTTTGAATTTGGGGGCGCTTCTGAGAATCCCCACTACGTCGAAAACAGTCATATACGATATCCAAAACTCCTCGGACAAGCGCAGTCACTATTGAGAAGTTGTACCACGCCAAGTTACTACAAAAAAGTATCGCATGAGTGCAATTATTAGGTGCCCTTCTGGATACATTTAGAAGGACGCCAATAAGAGCCCCTTCAAACTATCAGAAAAAGTGCATTTTAAGATAGTTGTAAAAGAATCATTGTGGTCAAGTAAAACACGATTGTTTAGATGTTTATTAATTTGATTAAACATTTATAAATTCTCATAAATATAACATTTATACGACTATCACATCACATTTAACATATTTTTATGCATTAATAAAAGATTTATGTTGAGTTACAAGTTGCAAGTTACATGTTGTAGCGTCTATCAGCCAGTGCTTTTATTTCCAATGGAGGCAGCGTGTCTGGAAAAGTATCTGAATAACTATCACTTTATTCCATTTGGAAAGTCAAAAATTGTTCACCAATATACCTTTCACAATTTTAAGCGAAATAACTATCTTTTCAGCACTTCATTATCATTTTTATTTAAATAAATTATAACCCTGCCAGCATTTCAAAGTTCCATTTCAACCTCATCGTTACCACAGACTCGTAAATGTCACTTCAACCATCATGAAAAGGTACATCAAAAAGTACATGCAAGTAATTTGCCATCCCTACTGTTAAAAAAGCCATTTTTTTTGTGAAACGCCAAGCGCAACCAGCTTGTTATATTTTAATTAAATAAAAACGAAAATAAAGTTCTGAAAACATAGATTATACGCTTAAAATTGTGAAAGGTATATTGGTGAACAATTTGGTGATTTTCCAAATGGAATAAAGTGATTGTTTTTCAGATATTTTACAGACACGCTGCCTCCATGGAATAAAAACACTGGTTGATAGACGCAGCAACATGTAACTCGCTACTTGTAACTCAACATCATCATTAATGCCAAAAATTATGTTAAATGTAATGTGATAGTGGTATAAATGTTATATTTTTAAGAATTTGTAAATGTTTAATCAAATTAATAAATATCTAAACAAACGTGTTTTACTCGACCACAATGATTCTTTTACAACTATCTTAAAATGCACTTTTTCTGATTGTTTGGAGGGTCCCTTATTGGCGTCGTTCTAAATTGATCTATAAAGGCACCTAATAATTGCACTCATGCGAAACATTTTTGTAGTAACTTGGCGTGGTACAACTTCTCAATAGTGACGGCGCTTTTCCGGCGAGTTTTTGATGTCGTATATGATTGTTTTCGACGTAGTGGGGATTCTCAAAAGAGTCCCCAAATTCAAAAAATGTTGGCAGGGAAGAAGCTAGATGTGCTTGGTGTTTCACAAAATATAAAATGGCTCTTGTAACAATAGTGATGGCAAAGTACTTTCATGCGAATAGTGATGGCAAAATACTATTACAGTTGGCGATTGTTGCAGTGTCACTTACGAGTCTGTGGTAGCGATGAGGATGAAATGGAACTTTGAAATGCTGGCAGGGGAGTCCCTGCCAACATTTTTTTGAATTTGAGGGCGCTTCCTTCTTCGAAGGAAGAAAACAGCCATTTTGGAACTATTCCGCGTTTATTTCTCCGTAATTTAATTGACAACATCGCCGAACGTCATAAAAATATTACATATGCATACGCAGCAGTTGATTAGATTGTTTACACATACGCATTCATGATAATTGTTTTGAAAAGTTTTTTCTACCAGTTTTTAAATTGTTTTGCAACCAAACCTAACACAGCACTGGACACTAATAATTGTTAAGAATAAAACGCCAGCCGCTCTACTCCTGGTGTCTTACCACATTCGGCAACAGCTTTAACGACATGTGGTACATGGTCGTCTTCTTCAGCTTTTCGTCAATTTATAACGCCCATCTAACAAACATATAATTCTACTTGATATGCAACGGCTTACCTCCAGTACATTTTCGAATTGTTTGATTATTACTTGGCCAAAATGTTGATGACATCTTTCAAAATGTGTTGAAAATGATTGGAGAAAAATTAAAACAAAATACCTCGTAGTGAATTTGAAGAAATAAAAAGATGTGGAACTCCCCGCCTTATTTATATATTATTTATGCTTTTTTCTTAAAACATCGATTAAAATAAAAATACACCTTTCATAATTTTAAGCGTAATAACTATGTTTTCAGCAATTCATTTTTGTTTTTATATAAATAATTTATAACAAGCCTGTTGCGCTTGGCGTTTCACAAAATATAAAATGCCAGAATTTCAAAGTTCCATTTCATCCTCATCGCTACCACAGACTCATAAATGACACTACCACAATCGCCAACTGTGATGGGGGAAACGTATCAAAAAGTACGAAATGTACACGAAAGTCTTTTGCCAACACTATTGTTACAGCCCTGTCAACATTTTTTGAATTTGACGGCGAGAATCCCCACCACGTAGAAAACAGTCGTTTACGATTTCCAAAATTCGTCGCTTAATAATTGGACTCATGCGATACTTTTTTGTAGTAACTTGGCGTGATACAACTTCTCAAATTACGGCACTTTTGCGACTAGTTTTGCATGTCGTATACGATTGTTTTCGACGTGGTGGCTATCAGTTATTCCGGACGGAATGTCGGTGTTTGTAAAGAATCGTACAGTCCCTGCCAGCATTTCAAAGTTCCATTTCATCCCTGCCAACATTTATTGAATTTGGGGGCGCTTCTGAGAATCGCCACTACGCCGAAAACAGTCGTATACGATATCCAAAACTCCTCGGAAAAGCACGAAAAAGTTTCTCATCAGTGCAATTATTAGGTGCCTATTTAGATCAATTTCGAAGAACGCCAATAAGAACCCCTGCAAACTATCAGAAAAAGTGCATTTTAAGATAATTGTAGAAGAATCATTCCCTGCCAACATTTTTTGAATTTGGGGAATCTTTTGAGAATCCTCACTACGTCGAAAACAATCATATACGACATCAAAAACTCGTCGGAAAAGCGCCGTCACTATTGAGAAGTTGTACCACGCCAAGTTACTACAAAAATGTTTCGCATGAGTGCAATTATTAGGTGCCTTTATAGATCAATTTAGAACGACGCAAATAAGGGACCCTCCAAACAATCAGAAAAAGTGCATTTTAAGATAGTTGTAAAAGAATCATTGTGGTCGAGTAAAACACGTTTGTTTAGATATTTATTAAATTGATTAAACATTTACAAATTCTTAAAAATATAACATTTATACCACTATCACATTACATTTAACATAATTTTTGGCATTAATGATGATGTTGAGTTACAAGTAGCGAGTTACATGTTGCTGCGTCTATCAACCAGTGTTTTTATTCCATGGAGGCAGCGTGTCTGTAAAATATCTGAAAAACAATCACTTTATTCCATTTGGAAAATCACCAAATTGTTCACCAATATACCTTTCACAATTTTAAGCGTATAATCTATGTTTTCAGAACTTTATTTTCGTTTTTATTTAATTAAAATATAACAAGCTGGTTGCGCTTGGCGTTTCCCAAAACAAATGGCTTTTTTTAACAGTAGGGATGGCAAATTACTTGCATGTACTTTTTGATGTACCTTTTCATGATGGTTGAAGTGACATTTACGAGTCTGAGGTAACGATGAGGTTGAAATGGAACTTTGAAATGCTGGCAGGGTTGTAGTCAAGTAAAACACGATTGCGTAGATGTTTGATTTGATTAAACATTTATAATTTCTTATAAATATAACATTTTTCGGTTTATCTCATCACATTTAACATAATTTTTTGCATTAATAAAAGAATGATGTTGAGTTTTAAGTATCAAGTTACATGTTGCAGCGTCTATCAGCCAGTTTGTTTATTTTCGATGGAGACAGCGTGCCTGGAAAAATATTTGAAAAACGATCACTTTATTCTATTTGGAAAGTCGAAAATTGTTCACCATATACCTTTCACAATTTTAAGCGTAATACCTATGTTTTCAGAACTTTATTTTCATTTTTATTTAAATAAAATATAACAAGCTGGTTGCGCTTGGCGTTTCACAAAAAAATAAAATGGCTCTTCTAACAGTAGTGATGGCAAAATACTTTCATGTACATTTTGTACTTTTTGATATGCTTCCCCATCACAGTTCGCGATGGTTGTGGTTACATTTACGAGTCTGTGGTAGCGATGAGGATGAAATGGAACTTTGAAATGCTGGCAGTGATGGCAAAATACTGTCACAGTTGGCGATTGTTGCAGTGCCACTTACGAGTCTATGGTAGCGATGAGGATGAAATGGAACTTTGAAATACTGGCAGGGTCAAGTCAAGTTGAATTTATGTTGAAAATTTCATTTACCCTCAAAACGAAAAATTGTTTCATTTGAAAAACGCTCATCCTGTGTTTATTGCAAGGCATATTAATTAAAGGTAAAGTCACGAGCAAGCGTGTATGCACCCCATGCTATTTAGAAAGCCAAACTAAAATGACAGGTCACTTAAGTTGACATTTTGTGTATGTGTAGTGTTGTTGTATTGTAACACAATGTAAATAAATGCAATATTTAGGTATATATACCTAATATATTCACCTAATATGGGTGCCTGGTCATAGGAACATACCGGGGAACTGTGAAGCAGATGTGTTAGCAAGGCTAGGAACTACCTTACATATTCCAGGGGAACTAGAATCTGTTGGTATTCCTCTGGCCACCTGCAAGCTCTTACTGCGTGAGAAGGCTGTTATGATGGCCAATATTCGATGGGAAAATTGCAAGGGTTGTAACGACACCAAGCAAATATGGCCCCATTTAAACTTAAACCGCACACTAGATATGCTAGTGTTCTCAAGGCGTCAGATAGCACTCCTAATATCTGCTATAACGGGTCGCTGCCTGATAGGCGAATTTGCAAAAACTATAGGTGCGAAGTATAATGACTATTGTATAAGCTGTCATGACGTGGAGGAAAAGGAATCAATTAAACACCTCTTGTGTGAGTGTCCTGCTTTTTGTGTAAGGCGTAAGCGAATTTTAGGAGCATATAGCTTTAGATTACTGGCTGACCTGGAAAACGTTAACTTAAGCAGTTTGTTAATGTTTTTGGAGCAATCTGGTTGGTTCCGCAAAAGTAAATAATAGAGAAGGTTCAGTGGTTAAGACTAGAAGTGCCCATATGTAATAGGTACTTTTAGTTAAATGTGGTATCACAATGGACTGAATAGTCTAAGTGAGCCTGAAATTTAATCGGGCTGCCACTTTAACCTAACCTAGGTACACAAAGAATGTAAACAAACCTACTAAACGTAAACAAAGCCTTTGACAAGATGAATGTCGATATTAGTCACCTGATTGCATGACTTTACCTCTTTAATATGCCTTGTGTTTATTGGGTTTCCTCTTGTATTTGTATAAGTGACAATATTTATGCGCTTTACAGACTATCAGTTATTCCGGACGAAAGTGCTCGTGTCGAACATATATCCCATATGTTGTGCACATTATAAATTAAGTCCGAATGCATAATCGATACTGCTGCATGTTTATAGGATCGATAACACATTTACCGATTATTTAGTCATCGCCGACAAGTCGTATCGATCCGACATATTGTAAGATTCTTTACAAAGACCGACATTCCGTCCGGAATAACTGACAATCTTTAATGCTCTTTACAGTTTATCAATTATTCCGGACGGAATGTTTCAAAGATTTCGTCAACATTTTGGCAAATTGGAAGTAATTCGCAAACAATTTGAAGATGTATTGAAGATGAGCCGTTTCAAGTCAAGTTGAATTTATGTTGAAAATGATATTTACCCTCAAACTGAAAAGGTGTTGCATTTGAAAAACGCTCATCCTGTATTTATTGGGACCCAATAAACGCAAACGTTTGAAAAATACTAAAATTCAATAATTTTTCAAACATTTTTTCAAAGGATTAGGGTAATATTCAAGTTGAGAAATTGTTGAGAAAATAGCGTTCTCAACAAAAAACAGACATTACCCTCAACAGTAAAATTCAACACAATAGCAATAATTTCTCAATTGTAATCCTCAAATTGAAGTGCATCGCTACTCAATAATTTCTCAAACAGTTTTCAATGTGAGAAAAATAAAAAATTAGCATTGTTGCGAATACTTTCAAACCACAATTTGTATGAAAGTCAATCCTAGTTCTAACTGAAAGTCAATACTAAATTTCTAGGGATTTTGTAAATTTTATTATTTTTTTCGTTAACAAATATAATAATATTAAAAATAACATTAATAATATATAAAAATAATAATATAATACCAATCAAAATGTAATTATCTTATTAAACGTATTAATAAATAAAACTATGAATACAACTTTAAATATCTTAAACATTTTACATGTATAATTCCATTTCCTCCATAATGTTGGTGTCAAATAACTATTAATTAATATGCTGGCAATTTGAAATAATTACTATCGAGTAACTTGCTGGCTTGTGTGTTAGAATAGATTCCAGCAAGAGGAAATCACAAAATATAAAACTGATGACGGGATGTAAATTGATGTAATGCACATTTTCATCCAGAAGTTCTTGATATAGGAATTGTTGCACTTTGTTTTAATTGGTTGCACTTTGTAAGTTTTCTGAAATCTTTTCTTTGTTGTTTCCTTCATCGGTTTTTCATCGGCCAACATCTTCCAAGAATATACCATCCAATGATTTTAGTTTTCTGCAAAACAATCGAGTTTTGTGATTTCCATTATGTTTTCATTTCACTTTTTATTTTGACTTACCAATTTGTATTTCTTCTAACTGACCACGTACTTCGTGACACAAAATGTATTGAAAACCACAAAATTCGATTTACTCAAGAACGTTGGTGTTACAAAATTGTTGTTATTCAAATACTGGCAATTTTCAGGAACTTCATGACCAGATAATTGAAATAAATTTCCAGCAATTTCAATTCACAAAATAACAAATTAAACCGATGATGCGATGTAAATTAAACTATCTATGTGGTGCGAATTATCATCCAGTAGTTGTTGATATAGAAAAGCATAAATACCAAGTTTTTTTGGTTGCACTTTGATTTATGGAAACTTTCTCTTCTCGATAAGCCACTATCATTTTTCACCGGCCAGCCTCTTAATGTGTCCAAGAATCAGCATCCAAATATTTTAGTTGTCTGCAAAGAGATTTGAGTTTAGTGACTTCCTTAAAGTTTTCATTTCATGTTTTAGTTTTACTTACCAATTATTATAAGTAATTTCAATTGATTATTAAAAAATTTCCACATTTTTGTATTTCTTCCACGAACTTTGTTGTCCAAAGTAGTATTGAAAACCATGTGGTTTTTTCGTTGCATTTCAGGGTAGTGTTTTGTCAAAGTTTTCTCCAATTATCTTCAACACATTTTCAAAGTTTTCGTCAACATTTTGCCAAATTGGTTGTAATTCGCAAACAATTTGAAGATGTATTGAATATGAGCCGTTTCAAGTCAAGTTGAATTTATGTTGAAAATGATATTTACCCTCAAACTGAAAAGGTGTTGCATTTGAAAAACGCTCATCCTGTGTTTATTGGGGATTATATAATTTTATTTGAGCGATATTTTCTTATAAATGTGGCAACGCTAGTTGCAATTTGTTAATGGTTACCGATTACTGTGAAAATATCTCAGTAATTGGTTTTGTAAAAGCAAGTTGTTACCCAACACTGGAATCTTGGTGCATTGTTGATTGTTTTGAAAATTTGTATTTTTCATTCTTCAAGAAAACGAGCATCGCGTGAGTTTCACATTGTTCTTAAACGCTTGTTTGGAAAATTCGTACCAACCACAGCAATGTGTTCACGAGCATCTAATAACTTGGAATACAGTCAAGAATATACTGAGGAGACTTGTACAAATACAGGCACCAGTAATAACCTGGATAATTCTGGCGATGTAAGCAATACATCATCATACCGTTTACAGACATCATGTTGCTCCACAACATCCAATGATAGTGAACTGTCATCGCTTTCATTATGCTTAGACAGAGAAATGGAGACGTATGCGAAAAACATTGACATCGACGAACTGCCCGCTTTTGAAGTTCGTTTAATTTCCCCCTTGGGACGAACTCCATCGCCCATTGATAGCGAGGACATGGCAACACCGACAAGGCCACCCCGTAGGCCTCCAAGCCCCTGTAGAGATAACCCGGACTTTGTAGCCCTTCATGAAATTAACGCACAGATAAGCCCGCCTAGCGATAACGGCGACCATCTTGAGGATGAACAATGTCTTAGCCGAACTAGCAGTTTGGAAACAATATTTGAAGGGGTATTTCTAAACACACCGCCTCGACCACATCCTAACATACACCTCCAACGTAATAACCGATGTCGTTCCAGTCTATTAGAAAAAGTGGCATTAAATCGTCTTCAGATAGGAAAGGAGAACAAATCACCAAAATCTCTATTGAAATCGGACCTTCCACCAAAGCTTCAAAATTCCTTGGATTTAGTTTCAAACTCTCATACAGAAAATGGTTTTTCATAAACCATCAAACTGAGATGGATTCTAGTTTTTTATTTTTATAGATGGTATTTTCTTGCTTTTATTCAATTAGTGCTTACACTCGTGTATTGGTGTATAAAAAAATATCAGTGTAGGTTTTATCCAGGAAGATTATTCGTTTTTGATATGCATATAATAAATAAATACATTCGATGTTTTAAAAACATAAGTAATTTTTTTACAAATTGTTTTTCTTTTTTCGGGCTAAAGGTAAGTACTTCGCTTTTCAAGTTGAAATTTTCGCGGTTACTTTATTAAGACAGTTTAAAGGCCGGTACTCTGTTCGGTTTTCGTGTTGAAACTCCATACAAAACCAAAAAATGCGAAAAACTTGCGAAATTTTTTCCATTTGTGATACTTTGCTTTTTTTCGAGTTGAAAAATTGATTTTTATAGCATGGCGCCATTTGCAGTGTGAAATAAGAAATAATTTATTTATTAAAACTATTGTGTTTTTTTCATATTTTTGCTCCGAAAATATACAAAGGATGAAAGGAGTATCAGATCAATTGCCCAAAATTAACATTTTATTTTTCCTTGTTTTCGCTTTCTATGTGCGAAATAATGGTTTCTATAAAATTTTTTCGCAAGAATGAACATAGAACCGGTATTAAAGCAGATAAATTAACTCAATTCTTGTTCCTCTAAATTTCGGCAATACATTATGGGAATATGTTTGCTGTTCAGTAAAGGTAGGTACTATGTTCCGTTTTCACGTTGAAATTTTCGCGGTTAGGGTAGGTACTATGTTCGGTTTTCGAGTTGAAAACCACTTTATTTTCGCGATTACTTTTCCTTAAATAACCAAAATTATAAATGAAAACAAACTTATTCCTGTAAAGTGTTGCCGAAATCTAGAGGAACAAGAAACTACGCATCAATTGAGTTAATTTGTCTGCTTTATATTGAACTGTTTTAATAAAGTAACCACGAAAATTTCAACGCGAAAAGCGAACATAGTACTTACCTTTACTTTATTAAAACAGTTCAATATGAAGCAGAAAAATTAACTCACTTGACGCGCAGTTTATTTTTTCCTAAAGATTTCGGCGTGACTTTACAGGAATATGTTTATTTTCATTTATAATTTTGATTATATAAGGAAAAGTAATCGCGAAAATAAAGTGGGTTTTAACTCGAAAACTCGAACATAGTACCCACCTTAACGTCGAATTACATGAAATAAATGCAGTTTGGAGAATACATTTTAATTAGGGCAGATCGCGGCCCTTGATATGGAGTTCTGAAAGGGTGTTTTGTACATAGCTTTTCTTATTCTGCTGAAAAAATACTATTCTTAACAAACCTTTCATAAAAGTAGATATAGCACACTTATACCCTCACACTTGTATTTTCATTATAATGATAAGAATCTTATAGCCGAATCTTATTCGCCAGCTGAAACCTTTAATCGCCTTAAGAAAACTTACGCCCATGTTCTTCATTTCGATTTAGATCATTTAGAGAACATTCCGATTGTAAGGTGTTCAATTCGAACATATCCCAGCAAAACAAGAACTTCCAAAAAAGTAGTTTGGATCCCCAATTTGTGATCCGGAAGTAGAACAAACTTGGATCATCTCCAATGAATTTTACATAGGCTTGTCATAGGATGGAAGTACTCCACTTTTGGATCCTTTGCATTGCTTTAAAGGTTGTGCCTTGGAAGTTCATTTGGATGAAGATATTTAAAAAAAAACTAAAACAACATTTTTTTCCAATTTCACTTTTTATTTGTATCAGTATGTTTTGCTACACTTTTATATTCCTATTATCTAATTTTTACAAACTGAAAAACGTCTTCGCTTCTACCTTTGGTTGAATCTGGGTCTGTTGGCCCCATAACAGAACGCCTTAGCACACTGGGTTAGCATGCCCAAGGTCGTGGGTTCGATTCCTGCTTCGACCGAACAGCAAAAAGTTTTTCAATGCTGCTGACATTTCTGAGTGTTTCAAAGCTTCTCTAAGTGGTTTCACTGCAATGTGAAACGCCGTTCGGACTCGGCTATAAAAAGGGGGTCCCTTGTCATTGAGCTTAACATGGAATCGGGCAGCACTCAGTGATAAGAGAGAAGTTCCCCACTGTGGTATCACGATGGACTGAATAATCTAAGTGAGCCTAATATATCGGGCTGCCACCTAACCTAACCTAGCACACTCTGCTAGTCTTGGACAAAAATCGTTCACCGTATTGATTCGGACTCACCGTTCCTTTTGTACAAAGGAACTAGTTCCTTCAAATCGTTCCGGATTTTTATATTTGTCATCACTGTCATCTACTAAAGACAGACATGACATTGTTTGCTTACTTTGTGTAACGAAGTTCGTGGTCAATTGAAAGGTACAAAAATATGGAAAATTGAGTGAAATTACTTCAAATAGTTTATATATAATAGTAAGTGTAGTATAATATAGTAAGAAAAAGTAATGAAAGGAATGGAAAATTTAAGGAAGTAACTAAACTCAGGAAGCCAAACTCTTTGGATGGATTTTTGGATTTAATAACACTATACTCTGTGCAAAATTATTCATTGCAAGAAATTACGATTTTTTTATCTTTTGTGAAGAGCCTGAGAGGGAAATAATGATTCTATTAAATAGCAGCATATCAATCAATGATTTAAATACATACGCGCCAAAATGAATGAATTGGCAAATAGCTCAAACAGAAGTAAAAAGTCAAACTGCGATCCGCGGAACGATGGAGCGTAAATTGAAAACAAAACTAAATGACAAAAGGAACGATGAGAACGAAAGTGATGGAACTAGTGACAGTCGTTCCTTTTAGTGAACCGTTCATTGGAACTAGTTCGTTCCGAAACGACACAAGACTACAAACCACCTTGTTTTCACGGTTACTTTTTTGAATCAATTAATTAATTTACCAATATCAAATGTTTCCCAATCAATGCCTTGGACTGTTTCCATCCATAATTTGACAATATAATTGTCGTCACAGATATGTTTGCACTTCTAATTTTGTGATTTGGTGGAAATCCAGAATGTAGTATCCACCTTTACGTATTACAAATTAGTTTGGAATACTAAACTAATAATAACTGTAACAGGAAATATTGAGAAATGGTTCCCTAGCAAAATGATTAGAGTTAATAAACACCATTGAAAGAGCAATTAGATTGCTCACGTTGGAGAGAAAGTAAACCCCAAAAATGTATCCCTTAACACATTTGCAGAAAAAGGAAAAAGTAGTCTATTACATATAATGAAGTACCATTCA
This sequence comes from Haematobia irritans, assembly GCF_050003625.1. Taxonomy (NCBI): domain Eukaryota; kingdom Metazoa; phylum Arthropoda; class Insecta; order Diptera; family Muscidae; genus Haematobia; species Haematobia irritans. The sequence continues at coordinate 58,182,811 of NC_134400.1, read as the reverse complement.
GAGATGCGTTAAGTGGGTTGCTGGGATGTCATCGGGGTTATGAACATATATTTTCATTTTAAATTCCACTAGTTTGAGGGTATTAAGTAAGCTTTGTACCTCCCTCCATTCCAGTCTCGTGTATTTGTAGAAGGCAAAAAGAGACCGAAAGCAAATGTTTCAGTAGACATCCGAACAAGTGAAAAACAATAATACACGTACGCACATTATTATTGTCAGTGACATCAGCGATGCCAGTATTATCCTGGCTCTTGTCCCCAAATTTGGACGCTTCCATCCCCTAAAGAAACCTCAATTTAAAGTAAAATTCCTCACAAAAATTCCCAACTTTGAGTTTTTATGAAAAAAAAAAATAAAGAAAAAATGGTCCGCTGTAGAAAATCCGTGATAATTAAAAAAAATTGTTGTTGTGTTATGTCAGTTTGCGAGCTACAAACAGATCAATATTTCAAAAACTAGGAGATGGATCATCAAAATATCCGATACAAGCCGTCACCAGAATTAATTATGTGTATACAGAATCAACGAATTTGTATCTTCTAAAATCTCGAGAAATAAAAATAGGAGTTCGGTCAGTATCTGTATTTATCGATACTCAAGAAATAAAATTGGGTGATCGATCATTACGAAGGCGTTGTTAAAAATGGACCAATATGAATAATATTCATAATATCCATGCTTACAGGATATTATTGTTCAAATCAGTAATGTACGCAGATGAGAGGGTAAAAATGTAGAAATCAAGAATTATTCCATTATTTTAAACCTGATTTATTATACTGAACAGATTTCGAAAAAAAAAATCTCTTAAAGTTCTGGAAATTCCCCATCAATTCCCCAAATAGAAACTTTCGTCCTCATCCACGAGAAAATATCCCCAATTTGGAGGGAAATCCCGAATACTGGCAATATTGAGTGCTCTACCGAATGAAAATCGAAAGGTTACCTTTTGCATGCAAGAATAACGTTCTTCCACTGTGCTAACCAATTGTTTAATACCACTCAATGTCGGGTGATTAAGCATGCAAAGTTTATAATTACCTTATGGCGATTTCGAAATTGATTGCAACATTCTCGAAATTGATTGCAAAATATTAAACACACTGTCATAGATTTCGGACCCGGTATCCCTCACAATATTATGAATTAACAATAACTTTGGAATGACACTATCAATTTTGGTGAAAATGCGATGAGCAAAAAGTAGTGCAACACCAAGGCAACATATTTTTTTGCAAATCGAAAACGCCCTTAGTTTAGATGTCTGGGTTTTTATTTACCTTCTCTTTGGAACTATATCTCCGGTATCAAAAATATATGTAAAGTAAAATTCAAATATTTGTTTTATTTTGGTGTAAAAAATAATGGGAATAATATAAATACATATCTATAAAACATCATACTTGGCACAGTGATCCACAATTGAAATAGACCGTTATCATTGGGTTAAAGTCCAATTGTAATTGATTGTAGGAATGGGTAGAAAAAATTCTCTTTACGCCTAATTATATGAAATAATTATGTAATTCTTTTAATTTTGTAATTAAGTCCGATGTCTATTACGAATTTAAAAGAATTGGGAAAAATAAATGAATAAAATACAACAATGTTTAAAATAAGCCTTATAAAACTTTGTAGAATTCACGTAATTTAATTTTCATTTATTTTAGCAATATAGCATTATATTGGCATAAATAAAAAATAAATAAATAATATTTTGGGAAATATACATATGAGCAGGAATCTTTGATAATAAATTACAATATTGCATTTTCGTTATTTTGGTGAATTGTATTTCTAGAATCCTAAAAATTCTGGCTAAAACCAAATTTATTGTCTCCACTAATCGACTATTTCATTTTTGGGTCACTGTGCACGGACTACAAGTAAAAACCATAAATATAGTGTCAAAACTAAAATCGTTAAAAAAGGCAGGTAAATCGCGAAAAGATATTATAAAAGTACAACATATGGAAAAATGCTTTACAAGCATTCCACGTATATACCTAAAAATCTTAATCTATCTTTGTACACACACATGCCTGGGATCAGACAAGACATTTTCGGGACTGTACAACCAAAAATATTTAGAATTATCTTAAGACAAAGCTACGGCGTATACACTGTTGCTTGGATGTTATACCTGACGTTGTCAGAAATTCTGAGAATGCCGCGAACTGGAAAACACTTTTACCTTCAACAGGCCAGGATTAACTTCATTCCATCTGTTTTAAAAAGAGCAAGAATGTCAGCGAAAAAATTAACAATCAATTATTTTTGGTGAACTTACTTAAGGTAGCGTTCTTCTAGACGTGCCTTTACTTTGCTTTTTATGACAGATATACCTCCTGCACTGTGTTTGCCACGTCCGGTAATTATGAAAATATATTTATAGTTGCGCGACGCCGCACGCAAAGAGGTAATATGACGATCCAAAAATAGATCCAGACAACCCATCGCCTCTACCAAATGCAGGTAATGAAGATCCAAATGATCCGGATTATTTTGTGTATATTTATGTACATTCATAATGCAATTTGCTGCTCGGTGGTTATACATATCGATCTTTTGTTTATGCAAATTTGCGATTTGAGAGTAATAAATACCAGCTCCACCATTTCCCGATTGAATAGCTTCCTTAGCCTTTTGAAAACATTCTGCTCTTAGTTGACAATGATGGGCTGCTAGATTTCTTGCTTCTTCAAATTCTTTGAGTGCTAAGCGTTTTGCATTTTCTGGTGACCATGTGGATCCTCCACTATTGTTATCATTATCATTCCATGAGTTATTGGTATCAACTTGAGAACTGTCTGGCATTTCATTACTGTTTTCTTGTTGAAGCTAATAATAAATATAATAATAATAATAAACATTAGCATTTTATATGAACAGTAACATACGTTAGAGGTATCAGACTCAATATTTTTTTTGTGTCGAACGGACTCAATACCCACTTTCCCGCCGAACTCTGACAGGTGGACTTACTTCTCCAATACGTAGGGATAGCGTATATGCCATGGTCCGGATCATGGTGCGGTTGAACACTACATATAATATATACCCACTACTCGGAAAAAGTCTCATCCCCCAATTCAAAACGCTCTTCTAGAGATGGTCTTATTTTCGCTTCACAAGAAGTTCTTTTGAGTTGATATATAAAAATCCTTTGTAAGATTATTTTATTTATTTATTTATTTAATCAACCAACGCCCTTCTGGACAACATGTTGATAGAATTCAATCAATAGAGCTCTAGTATTCCAAATAAAAACTTAACCTTATAATTAAAACGAAACTAAAAAAAAAAACTTAAAATTAAAATCCTAACGCCCAACCCTTTATACATAGCAAACAAGAAATTAAAACGTATTGAGTTTGAAATTGTCAGTGAGATGATAAATATTTGCATTATAGAGTAGATAAATAATTTAACAAATTCCTTTTAAATGTAAAAGGAGTAATAGAGAAATTTTTAAGGTGGTGAGGTAGCGAGTTCCATAACCTGGCTACACGTACAGAAAACGATCTCTCAAAGACAAGATGGTGAAAATGATCCAAGAGCACCTGTGTATTTCTAGTCGTATTCAAAAACGTTATTGACTCCATCAAATACAGTGGACCCGTGAAACTCAGTCCAGAATCAATCTCAAATCCTAAACAGGAAACGGAAGTAGAACTAGATACAACAGAATTCTGTACCGTAATACTTGCAGAGTGATCACGCGCCCCATGAAATAAAAAACACAATAAGTTTTCCGCACATTTAAGCAGATATTATTCTCGCAACACCACACAGAAATACGCCCAATATCGTCGTCAAGTTCCCGAATGCAATTACCCAAAGAAGAATCCGAAGAATTATATAATTGGATGTCATCCGCATAGATCCCAAGCTCAGAAAAATGAACACATTCGCAAATGTCATTGACATATAACATAAAAAGCAACGGACCTAGAATGGAACCTTGCGGGACACCATAGTGTATTGCACGAGTCCCAGATGATCGACCATTAAATATGAGTATACCCGGATTCCTACGGTCTAAAGATCTTCTTATATTGTCCGTGACATGAATCATTAAAGAAGTTGTGCTATGGTGGCTCCTAAAGCCAGATTGGCAGCTGTCCACCAAGGAATGCGATTCAAGATATGCACACATCTGATCCTTAAGAATTATCTAAAACGCCTTAGACAAAGCAGGGGGCTAATCACGGCATTCGATATAGAATTCATAATCGTATCGAAAAAATTGTCGATACGATTAAAAGTTTGGATCACGGCATTCGATCGAAATTTGATGCAATTTCTCTAGCATTGCCAACAGCAAAAAACGAAGCAGAACAAAATCAAATGACAAAATTAAGTTAGCGGCACAAAATAGAATGTAGAAAACACATGTTTTTGAAAATTTCAAAGTAAAAAGTAAATTGTATGGTATATGAGTATTACATATTTAACCAACTTTTTACATTGCTCCGAATTCCTTCCTAATTGGATGATGAGATGAATATAAAATAATTCGGCGACAAATAAGGAATAGAAGTGCACATTGTTATTGGTGTAAGTACATGGGTTTGAAATGGTGTGCACTGTTAGAAAGTCTCCTTTGGAGGCTTAATGGACGATTTCGGCTGACGAATGGAAAATAATTTTTGGTGGCATGTCAACGTTAATTCTATCGCTTTACAAATGTCTGCCGTCTTAAAACTTTTTGCCAGTGCAAGCCTTCATCATTCACTATTCTTACAAAGTGATCCAAAAGCGTTATGTTGTCACGGAATGGTACGGAAATTAGGTGATCACAATCTCTTGGATATCGATTTAGCATGTGAACTTTATATATGGGTCTTTGCCAATTCGAACTAAAACTAATATATTTACTATTCCTATATGGCGAAAACAATGTAAACAACAAGTGAAAATGTTTTACGATTGCAATTTACCAATCGAAAAAATTGTCGATTTAGATTTCGATCGAAAGTTCTCGATGTCGAATGCCGTGATTAGCCCCCAGGTAGGACACAAATCGGTCTAAAGTCTGAGCATTCCTTGCCAGAAGTACCCTGTTTTCGTAGAGGAAATACCTTAGCCAGCTTCCAATTCGCAGGGAATATTCCAGTCAAAATAATCGTATTGAAAAAAATGTAGAAGATGTCGGGAAATAAATGGATAAATCAATTTAATGAATTTCACCGGAGTAGAATCATGACCTGTCGCATTCGACTTAATACTAGATATTGCACAAAAAATCCATTGCTATTACTAAATCCATAAATATTTAGCAATGAATTAAAATTTTCTGTTTAATTGAACCTATAGAATTTCAGGTGGATGACAAATGGTAATATTCTTGCAAATTGTAAGTTCTTTTCCTTTTCATAAAGGAAAAAATACAAACCAAATTAGTAGTATATCTTTCGTCCGATTTACAATAATATGGCGTCAAAAGCCAGAGTTTTGCCCTGATTTGCTTCAAATTTTGCACAAGAAGTTGTATCACTAAATGTGCCAAATTTGGTTGATATCGGTTTAGATTTATATATCTTTCGCCCGATTTAGACTCATATGACTCCGACTTGTGGAAATATCGCCCGACTTGGCCAAATAATAAAGGGTGATTTGTTAAGAGCTTGATAACTTTTTTTAAAAAAAAAACGCATAAAATTTGCAAAATCTCATCGGTTCTTTATTTGAAACGTTAGATTGGTCCATGACATTTACTTTTTGAAGATAATTTCATTTAAATGTTGACCGCGGCTGCGTCTTAGGTGGTCCATTCGGAAAGTCCAATTTTGGGCAACTTTTTCGAGCATTTCGGCCGGAATAGCCCGAATTTCTTCGGAAATGTTGTCTTCCAAAGCTGGAATAGTTGCTGGCTTATTTCTGTAGACTTTAGACTTGACGTAGCCCCACAAAAAATAGTCTAAAGGCGTCAAATCGCATGATCTTGGTGGCCAACTTACCAGTCCATTTCTTGAGATGAATTGTTCTCCGAAGTTTTCCCTCAAAATGGCCATAGAATCGCGAGCTGTGTGGCATGTAGCGCCATCTTGTTGAAACCACATGTCAACCAAGTTCAGTTCTTCCATTTTTGGCAACAAAAAGTTTGTTAGCATCGAACGATAGCGATCGCCATTCACCGTAACGTTGCGTCCAACAGCATCTTTGAAAAAATACGGTCCAATGATTCCACCAGCGTACAAACCACACCAAACAGTGCATTTTTCGGGATGCATGGGCAGTTCTTGAACGGCTTCTGGTTGCTCTTCACTCCAAATGCGGCAATTTTGCTTATTTACGTAGCCATTCAACCAGTCGATTATGTAGACCATAAATCGGACGTAAAGCGCGAAACACATTTCGAACCGAACACTGATTTTGGTAATAAAATTCAATGATTTGCAAGCGTTGCTCGTTAGTAAGTCTATTCATGATGAAATGTCAAAGCATACTGAGCATCTTTCTCTTTGACACCATGTCTGAAATCCCACGTGATCTGTCAAATACTAATGCATGAAAATCCTAACCTCAAAAGAATCACCCTTTATATCACAACCCACAATTGACCACATATCTCGGCGAGATCTAACCAATATCCTTGTAAGATCGCCACTGCTAAGTAGCAAAACTTGTAAATATTACTCAAATTTTTCTATATCTCGAATACATATGTATCGCCCCATAAATCATAAATGCTCTATTGTACAATTGCATTAAAATTGCTCTAGCTTTATATTTCCCATATTTTTTACTAACATTGTGTTTTTTTTTTATCGAACGGTCCCATCGCCCACTTTCCCGCCCCTTCCGACCGTGAGGGCCTCGTCCCCATGACGTAGGGACAGCGTACACACCATGATCCGGACCATGGCGGGGTGGAGGCAGAGGGATTTGACCAGCTACAGAGAAGGACTCATCAGCTGGGTATATTAAAACACAAGATCAAATATTAGGTTATTCAATATAACTAATGAATTAGTTATCCAAGTATGCTAAAATTCTAGACTTCATCATATCAATACTAAGGTTAGTGTCAACTAGATGATAGATTGAATTAAAAATAATACACATCCTACGAATAGGCTCCACAGAAGCATAATTCGAACGTTGAAAATCAATGTAAAGAAACTGGTAATACCTAGATGCCCTAAAAGGAACATTTATCCTGATCCTAGATTTTAATTCCGAGCATGGAATATCCCCACTAACTAATCATGGAGCTCAACATCGTCCGTCGGCTCCTAAGAGTAGGCAAATTAATCAGCCTCAATCTAGAAGTGTATGAAGGAAGAACAAAGTTACTGTTCCAATGAAGATGTCTCAAAGCGAACAACAAGAACTGCTTCTGAACCGATTGTATCCTATCAATGTAAACTTCATACTGATGATCCCACACGATAGAACCATACTCTAGAATGGGTCTAACAAGGGCAGTAAAAAGCCTCTTTGTAACATAAGAATCCGAAAACTCCTTCGCCTAACGCTTTATGAATCCTAGAACCCCATACGCCTTACTCACCATCGAATCAATATGACCATTAAAATTAAGCCTACGATCCATAACAATGCCAAGATCAACAAAAGAATCAATCTCTTCCAATAACGAGCCCCGTATACTATACCGAACATCAATAGGCCTAGACCTAAGGAATCGCATAAACTTGCATTTCCTCAAGTTTAATCCCATTTAAATTGTAATTATAGAGATTTTATAGAAGTACAAATTTGTCTCCAAATCGGTTAACTTATAAATACTTGTATATGAGAATATAAACCTTCATAATAACTACCAACAAATTTTGATTTTGAAATTTTGAAATTTGAAGCAGTTGAGATGGTAACACAAATTTTGGTCTACATAGGGCATAATATAGTCGGTCCCGCCCGACTTTAGACTTTAATTACTTGTTTTACTATACGTCGTACTTTTTTGTATTTGGAGGAGAGAGCCCAAAGTGTATGTAGTTTCACTGATTTGGAACATAAACTACAGAAAATATATGAAATACGTTCAAATGCATGACAATATATATAGTTGTACTCGTGCTTTAAGCTTAAAAAAAAGTTCAAAAAATATAGGTTCCATCCATAAGTTCAAACTGATTTGTGTTAAACTTTACGAGTATTCCAAGCCTTTGGGACACTATTTGCGCCTGACTAGGTTATTATTTGCGAATGTGTTTGTGTTGTAGTTATTTCGTAAACTTCGGATGTTACGTCTGTAAATTCTCTTCTATTCATGATAATTCCCAGCGCATAGGGGCTGGGGCTGTGGGAGCCACATTCTCTTTTTAATCAGAGGATTATCACATAATCAGTATCAGAATCGGCTGAATAGTCTAAGTGGGCCTAAAATATCGGGTTGTCATTACACCTAACCTAAGCTACACATGGAGCCAAACATGGAATCGGACAGTACGTGTTGATAGAAATTCAACCCTTGGGTATCTAAACGAACTTACAGCCACTTTGTGAGGGAAGTTCATCACAACTTATTTTCCTTATAAAAAGGTGAAAAACTAGAAACATACCTCATCATTATCCTGGGAATTCGTGGCAGCCATTGTACTTGTCAAAATGGACATGGTTTCATTATAATTGTTGTCGGTCGTCGTTAAAATATCGAGCAAGGTCTCACGTGGTATATCAGGGAAGGTTTCACACAGCTTCATCTGTGTCAAATGCGCTGCTAAATCCGTAGGCTGTGACAACTTCTCCATTTCCCTTCTTTGCTGATCAATTTCTTCTTTATCACGTTTGTATAGATTCCAAGCACATTCAATATTTAACATCTCTCTCAAATTACTTGGCGATTGTTTGTATTCTGCGTATTTTGGATGCTTCAAAAGCCGAGCAAATTCTTCATCTTCTCGCACCATTTTTTGGCGTTCCTCTTCCATATGATTGTAGGCAGACTCCATCCATAACATATACAGTTGTTTGGCTAAGGAGCGCGGCATGAATACTTTTAAATTTAAAGGCAATGATGGAGGTATTCTCTCCTCCAGTTCGGATTCATTGCGGAATTTCTCAAGTAGTTGTTGGACTAAATGTTCTCCCAGTGACATTTCTAACATATCGTCGGTTGAGACATCACAATGATCACCATTTTCATCGTCGTCATCATCGTCCTCTTCGACATTTACAATGTCCCTTTGATTTTCTCCGTTTTCTTCGCAGTTTATGGTCATCGGAATTGTAGTATCCACTGATCCAGTTGCTAAGCCACTGCGAATGTTGCGAATTTTCAATAGGTGTTCTGAATAATGATCATCTCCAAGAACAAAACGACTTTCTATATTCTCTTTCACTTCAAGAATAGTGGGATCAACGTTCTGATGGCGGCGACCGAATCTCGATCGTTGCGGCCTATGCGTTTGCGACATTTCATTAGAATCTTCATGATTGCTTGACTTTGCATATTGCATACTCTGGTTTATAATATCGTTCTCAATTTTATTGTCATCCATTGGTTGTGCAACGGTTGCCTGATTACATAAACACATAAATGTATCCACTCCATTAAAGTTTTCGTCTGGATGTGCGTCGCCCCGTAATCTGGCTAGTTCATCTTCTTTTAATAAAATATCTATTGCCCAGTCAATGTCTCCATTACATTTAGCAAAAAGATCCCACAAGCCAGACACTTCTTTGTTAGGATAAATTTGCCTTAGAGTGACAAATGCAACATTTTCATTTGGACAACCAACACTGTGACGGTTAAAGGAATTAGGTGAGGACATTTCGAGTTCTGATTCCTTTTCCTCATTCTCTTCTTTTGCATCGATTATTTGCCTTTTATCCGATTTATCACGAAGTAGATCAATCAATGACTTTTCTCCATCTTCTGCACTTCTTGTTTTTTTGTCCTTATCAAACGTTGGAAAGGATTTCGTGTTATGTTGATCCAATCCCCAAAAATCAACTGATTCAGCTTCATAAGGTTTCCATACATTTGACAATTTTTTCTCTAGCAAACTGTAGACATCTCTTTCTGATGCGGACTTGATTGGTGATGGCGAATAGGAAGAATTACTTTCTTTTGAAATCTGCTCTTCTGCTGGTTGCGAATTCTCTTTCTGATTTTGCGACACCTTAGGTGGGGATAATCCAGTTTTAAACTTCTTTCGTTGCCCTTTTGGAGCATTAGTATCGTAACTACCCCAATTACTTGTGTCTCCTGTTACTTCAACGTTCGCTTCATTTTCAATTTCCATCTTCTCCGGTTCTTTAGGTTTAAAAGGGGGAATCAAACGCATCTGTGGTAAACTTACTGTGTATTTGGTATTTTTCAGCATCTAAAACAAATACAAAATAAAAATCGTAATACACAATCCAATCATTAGAACTTATAAAATTTAGAATGTAAAGGTCTAGAGCCAAGACCGGAAACACGTTTTTGGGAAATTTTAGACTTCAAATTCTAAAAAATGTTATTGCCTAAGCCATAGCACGCATTCTAAAAATTGAAATGAGTGACACACGGTAAGACTAAGTTCTTATCATTACGTTATTTTACCTTCATTAAATCCGTTACATCTCCTCTCTCGTATTTATCCATCATAATACGTATTTTGTCAGCAGCAACACCATGAATATTGCGTTGAGCTAGTTTACTTGCACATTTGTTCCATACGGGTTTCGGTTCTACTATCTCAATCAAGTAACCATGCTGAACAGCATATTTTACATATGGCATCATTTCCCAAAGCTTTAAATTTGTGTTATCCACAATAATTGGACTGAAACCGCTTATGGCCTTTTCTCGTACACGGTTCTGATTGAACTCGTGCGCCTCGGAAAGATATTTTACATTATACCTGTAAACTCCTCTGGAATTATAGAAATAGTCATCGGTGCTGAAGATAAAATCCCCAATGTTACAAAACGGTGGTTGCAAATCGACAAAATTTTTTACAATTTCTCTAGCAGAATAGGTCTTGCCTACTCCAGGAGGACCTCGCATTAGTATCATAACCCGATAACCATTTTTTATATGATCCCCTATACGTCTATCACGATCAGACAGAAAAGTATTTTCCTTTTTGGGCGAACTGTTAGATCGCAAAATGGGTTTCGTTGCTGGGTTTGCACCCTCGTTGTTAGCGCCATTGTTTATAAAGCTCATCCACTGGTTGACGCACAGTTCCACTAGTAATAAAAATTGTTTATCGTAAAAATATTATTTTTAATACTATACGTAGATACCCACAATCCCAATTGTTGGCTATGCACAATTGACGTAATTGCCATCGAGGTGTTGTGAAGAAAAGTTCTTCCAATTTTTGCAGCACACATTCCTGCTCAGGCGTTTCTGCTTTACTTACGTACATTATTTCCTTGATAATATTCTTCTGATAAGTTACGTCGCAATTTCGAATGTCTTCTTTGATTGATACTTTCTTACTGTACAGTTCTTATGGGCTTTGGATGTGGGAAAATAATAGCATGATGGAAATATCGAAATCCCGAATTAAAGACAGAACATGGTATGTACGAACAGGCAGGTTTTCCAAAAATAACAGATAAATTAAATAAACGCTGTGTTATTATGATTGGGAGAATGTAGCGTTGCCACAAATAAACAAAGAAATTTTGCCACGATGTGTGGTTGCCAACTACTTTACCAAATGCGACCTAATTTAAATTCGTATGCCAAACAGAGTCATCTACAGTGTGGTCGAAGCAGCACTTATTCGGTTGGCTCATTATTACTATTTTATTTTAATACTACGTTCGTACTAGACACGAAACCTCGTAAACGAAATCCTCCTAGATCTCAGTAGATTTGCAATAGACAAATATCAGCTGGCTCGTAGAGGATTTCAACAAAATCTCTTTCACAATCCCCTATACTGCCTTGTACAACTGTTTTAGTACTAACAAGTATATACGGCCGTAAGTTCGGCCAGGCCGAATCTTATGTACCCTCCACCATGGATTGCGTAGAAACTTCTACGAAAGACTGTCATCCACAATCGAATTACTTGGGTAGTGGTATCTTAAAATTTCTTAACATCGTTTTCTAAATTGTGAGTTAGTCCATACATGGTACATATTAGACAAAAATGTATATCTAATTATACAATTATTTTTCGAGCTTTATGGACAGATATAGATTAAGGAACATGGTTAATAGAGCCATTGAAAAGAAAACGCCAGATACAAATCTATACACGCCTGGACTGTACATGTTTCGGTTCGGGCGAATGAACCTTTCCACAGCCTTTAGTATAGATCTGGTTGGGAGAGATAACTCAATTTTGGGCCCCCAGCCAGATCTATACTAAAGGCTGTGGAAAGGTTCATTCGCCCGAACCGAAACATGTACAGTCCAGGCATGTATAGATTTGTATCTGGCGTTTTCTTTTGAATGGCTCTATTAACCATGTTCCTTAATCTATATCTGTCCATAAAGCTCGAAAAATAATTGTATAATTAGATATACATTTTTGTCTAATATGTACCACGTATGGACTAACTCACAATTTAGAAAAATAATTGTATAATTAGATATAATGCATTTGGACGTCAATTGCGTGTTTCGGTATCAGGCTAACATGAAATATAAAAAACAAGTAAGGAAAGTCTAAAGTCGGGCGGGGCCGACTATATTATACCCTGCACCACTTTGTAGATCTAAATTTTCGATACCATATCACATCCGTCAAATGTGTTGGGTGCTATATATAAAGGTTTGTCCCAAATACATACATTTAAATATCACTCGATCTGGACAGAATTTGATAGACTTCTACAAAATCTATAGACTCAAAATTTAAGTCGGCTAATGCACTAGGGTGGAACACAATTTTAGTAAAAAAATAATATGGGAAACATTTAAATCTGAAGCAATTTTAAGGAAACTTCGCAAAAGTTTATTTATGATTTATCGCTCGATATATATGTATTAGAAGTTTAGGAAAATTAGAGTCATTTTTACAACTTTTCGACTAAGCAGTGGCGACTTAACAAGGAAAATGTTGGTATTTTGACCATTTTTGTCGAAATCAGAAAAACATATATATGGGAGCTATAATCAAATTTGGCACACATGACTATACTACCAATTGTACTCCTTGTGCAAAATTTCAAGCTAATCGGGATAAAACTCTGGCTTCTGGGTCTATATAAGTGCATATCGGGCGAAAGATATATATGGGAGCTATATCTAAATCTGTACCGATTTCAATCAAATTTGGCACGCATAGCTGAAATGCTAATTCTACTCCCTGTGCAAAATTTCAAACAAATTGGGCCAAAACTCTGGCTTCTAGGACCATATTAGTCAATATCGGGCGAAAGATATATATGGGAGCTATATCTAAATCTGAACCGATTTCAACCAAATTTGGCACGCATAGCTGCAATGCTAATTCTACTCCCTGTACAAAATTTCAAACAAATTCGGCCAAAAATCTGGCTTCTGGGCCATATAAGTCCATATAAGCGAAAGATATATATGGGAGATATATCTAAATCTGAACAGATTTCAATCAAATTTTTCACACTTGACTATACGACTATGTGTTATGTTTGTACAAAATTTCAAACAAATCGGTATAAAACTTTGGCTGCTGGGTCCATATTAGTGCATATCGGGCGAAAGATATATATGGGAGCTATATCTAAATCTGAACCGATTTCTTCCAAAATCAATAGGGTTCTATTCTGACCCAAATTAGGAACATGTGCCAAATTTGAAGGCGATTGCGACCTAGACTTTGATCACAAAAATGTGTTCACAGACAGACGGACGGACGGACAGACGGACATGGTTATATCGACTCAGGGATCCACCCTGAGCATTATTGCCAAAGACACCATGTGTCTATCTCGTCTCCTTCTGGGTGTTACAAACATATGTACTAACTTATAATACCCTGTTCCACAGTGTGGCGCAGGGTATAAAAATTATGTATAGGTAAGTCTACAAATAATTACGAATCGACATGGAAATTGAAATATGGGGGCCGCTTTTATGGGGGCTATATAGAATTATGAACTTGATATGGACCAATTTTTGTGTGATTGGGGATCGATTTATCTGAGGGCTATATATAACTATAGACCGATATGGACCTAGTTAGGCATGGTTGTTAACGGCCATATACTAGCACAATGTACCAAATTTCAGATCGGATGAAATTTGCTCCTCCAAGAGGCTTCAAAACCAAATCTCGGGATCGGTTTATATGGGGGCTATATATGATTATGGACTGATATGAACCAATTCCTGCATGGTTGGTGGATACCATATACTAACATCACGTACCAAATTTCAACCGTATCGGATGAATTTTGCTCTTCCAAGGGGCTCCGGAGGTCAAATCTGGATATATAATTATTGACCGATTTCGACCAATTTTTGCATGGGTATTTGAGGCCATATATTAACACCATGTACCAAATATCAACTGAATCAGATGAATTTCGGTCTTCCAAGAGGCTTCGGAGGCCAAATCTGGTGATCGGTTTATATGGGGCTATATATAATTATGTACCGATGTGGACCAATTTTTGCATGTTCATTAGAGACCATATACTAACACCATATACCAAATTTCAGTCGGATTGGAATGCGCTTTTATGGGGGCTATATAGAATTATGAACTTGATATGGACCAATTTTTGTGTGATTGGGGATCGATTTATCTGAGGGCTATATATAACTATAGACCGATATGGACCTAGTTAGGCATGGTTGTTAACGGCCATATACTAGCACAATGTACCAAATTTCAACTCGGATGAAATTTGCTCCTCCAAGAGGCTTCAAAACCAAATCTCGGGATAGGTTTATATGGGGGCTATATATGATTATGGACTGATATGGACCACTTTTGGCATGGCTGTTAAATATCATATACTACCACCACGTACCAAATTTCAACCAGATCGGATGAATTTTGCTTCTCTAAAAGGCACAGGAGGTCAAATCTGGGGATCGGCTTATATGGGTGCTATATATAATTATGGACTGATATGAACCAATTCCTGCATGGTTGGTGGATACCATATACTAACATCACGTACCAAATTTCAACCGTATCGGATGAATTTTGCTCTTCCAAGGGGCTCCGGAGGTCAAATCTGGGGATCGGTTTATATGGGGCCTATATATAATTATTGACCGATTTCGACCAATTTTTGCATGGGTATTTGAGGCCATATATTAACACCACGTACCAAATATCAATTTTTGTGTGATTGGGGATCGATTTATCTGAGGGCTATATATAACTATAGACCGATATGGACCTAGTTAGGCATGGTTGTTAACGGCCATATACTAGCACAATGTACCAAATATCAACTGAATCAGATGAATTTTGGTCTTCCAAGAGGCTTCGGAGGCTAAATCTGGTGATCGGTTTATATGGGGGCTATATATAATTATGTACCGATGTGGACCAATTTTTGCATGTTCATTAGCACCATATACCAAATTTAAGCCGGATCGGATGGAATTTGCTTATCTTAGAGGCTCCGGAAGCCAAATTGGGGGATCGGTTTATATGGGGGCTATATAATTATGGACCGATGTGGACCAATTTTTGTATGGTTGTTAGAGACCATATACCAACACCATGTACCAAATTTCAGCCGGATCGGATGAAATTTGCTACTCTTAGAGCAATCGCAAGCCAAATTTGCGGGTCCGTTTATATGGGGGCTATACGTAAAAGTGGACCGATATGGCCCATGTGCAATACCATCCGACCTACATCAATAACAACTACTTGTGCCAAGTTTCAAGTCGATAGCTTGTTTCGTTCGGAAGTTAGAGTGATTTCAACAGACGGGCGGACGGACATGCTCAGATCGACTCAGAATTTCACCACGACCCAGAATATATATACTTTATGGGGTCTTAGAGCAATATTTCGATGTGTTACAAACGGAATGACAAAGTTAATATACCCCCATCCTATGGTGGAAGGTAAAAAATGCGCTTTTTGCAACCCTGCCCCAATTTTCCTTGTCGATGAATGTGTGTGTGTGTACACATACGGGTTTGTGTTTGTATTGATATATTTACAAACATCTGTTAAATCCTCAAATCTACGAAATCTCGTTATTTTGCCAGTACAAACCCTTGAGATTTGTAAAGAGATTTTGGTTCTAAATAGCGAGATTTCGTGTCTAGTGCGAACCACATTTTTGGATGGATTTCAAGTCGAAAACACTCGGAGATGATATCTAAATTTTGCCCTCATGATTGAGAAGTTGTATCATGCCATGTTACTATCCTGCCAGCATTTAAAAGTTCCACTTCATCCTCATCGCTACCATTAACACGTAAGTGACACTACAAACATCGACAACTGTGATGGGGGAAGCGTATCAAAATGTACGAAATGTACATAAAAGTATTTTTTCGTCACTATTGTTACAAGAGCCATTTTATATTCTGTGAAACACCAAGAGCAACTACACCCAAAAATTTTTGTTACTCATAATAGCCATACCAGCATTTCAAAGTTCCATTTCATCCTCATCGCTACCACAGACTCGTAAGTGACACAGCAACAATCGCCAACTCTGATGGGGAAGCGTCTGAAAAAGTATGAAATGTACATGAAAGTATTTTGCCATCACTATTGTTACAAGAGCCATTTTATATTTTGTGAAACACCAAGCACAACTAGCTTCCTATAATTATTTTTTTTTTTAATTAATTATTTATTTATTTTATTCATTCACATACTACAAGATATACAAAATCTTTTAAATTACAGTATGTGATTAATGTTGGTACGATTTACAATTTCGAATCATTTAAAGTTACAATTACAAATCAACAATTATAATTACAAATCACAGCAAATCTAGAAATATTTTATTATAATCTTTAAAACCAAAAAAATGAAAACAAAAATGTAGCAAAAGCGACAGATAGTGTAATGAAAATAGTGTGTATAGGTTAGTATTGGTGTTAGGCAGAAAAATGTCCATATAAGGCATTCATGAATGTATTAGCATTGCCAATAAATTGAATCGATGCAGGTAAAGAGTTCCATAGGCGAGCGGCGTTGAATAAGAAGTGTCATTCAGATACTAGTAGCTGATGTTGTTGTGGAATAATTAAAATTCTTCTGTTGGATATCCCAAAGCGTAATTTATCATAAAGATATTTTGGTTCTGATGTTTAATAGTTGCGCAAATTCTACACCATAAAGGCATTTAGTGTAAGCAGCACAGCTATCAATGCGTTTGATACCGTACACATATCTAACGATTGCATTGTATGCTGTTTCAAGGCGACGTTTACTAAAAGCATCAGCACTAGCAAACAGTTCACAGCCATAAAGGATTATTGGCATTAAATACGTTTTTGCAAGCAGTATGCGGATGTGCAGTGGTGTGAAATATTGTGTTTGATAAAGAGTACGGAGCATACCAAAAATTTTCCCAGCAGTGGTGCAAACATGATCTTTCCAAGTTAATGAGGAATTACAAATGATTCTCAGATTCTTTGGCTTATTAACTCTCTCGATGGTTTCATTACCAACTTTAACAGGTAGATCAGACGAAACGACGTGTGCACGATTGCTAATGATTAATAGTTTTGATTTATTTGGATTAATATGTAGACTGTTTTCTGTAGCCCATTCATGTATGTTCAGTAGATCCAAATTTAATTCGTCGATTCCATCTGTTAGCTCAGATTGTTTACAACTTAAGTAGATTTGCACATCATCAGCATATATATGAATTTTTGAAAACTTTAGACAGCTCGGAAGATCATTTATATAAAGGCAAAAAAGGAAGGGCCCAATATCGATCATTGGGGTACACCCTTAGTAAGGCCTGGAGATTGTACCATTAATTTCCACAGCCTGCGTTCGTTGCCGCAAATAGGATGAAATTAGTGAGACAGCAGCTGTTGAAAAAATAAAGAAGTATTCCAGTTTCGTACACAGTATCTCGTGTCTCACACAGTCGAACGCTTTAGAGTGGTCCAATAACGTGAGACAGCTGACAAGTCCATCATTTATTGAACAAAAAATATCATCCGCAACATCAACCAACGCTGTGACGCAACTGTGTTTTGGCCTGAAGCCCGATTGTTTGTTATATAGTAAGTTATGGTTTTGTATGTGCTCAGAGGTCGGAATGTATATAATTCTTTCAAATGCCTTTGAAAGATAAGGCAGTATAGATATGGGACGATGTTCTGTACCATCAAAATTCTTAGAGATAGGAAGAATCTTAGCGTGTTCCCAGCAGATCGGAAACTCGCTTGTTGTTATTATGGTATTAAATATGTGCGTTGTTATATGATTTACTAAAAGTGGCAGACAAATCTTAATAAATTTCGGATGGCAACAGTTTATACCAACGGCTTCGGATTTTATTGACATACAACTAGCGAATACGTCAGATGGCCGAATGCAAGCAAACTCAAAATCTGAAAAAGGAGGAAAAACACGTCTATTTACAGATGTGGGCGTGTAGTTTGATGAGTTGTTTGTTATCGGCAAGTTTAAAAATTGTTCATTCAGTTCATTAGGATCTGCATCAATGTGTGATTGTTTGGTTGTACCGATTCCAATCTCTCGAATGGTTCTCCATCTCTTGCGCGAGTCTTAGGTTTTTTAGTTTTGTTCACTTCAACTCTTAGAACTCGAAACTCTTTGAATTGAAATGATTTAAATCTTTTCCCACGTTTGTATGCTTCATCACGTTTCGCAATTAATGTTTTTATAGCCGGGTTGAACCAGCCTTTCAGAGGGTCAAATTGTCGAAAAGTGTGAAGTGGCATTGAGATATTTTGTAAGTGTTTCAAGTTATTGTTCAAATACATAAGCTGATCATTTGCATTTTGAAAATTGTAGATTTGGTCCCAGTTTACACAGTGAAACTGATGTTGAAATATTTCATAATTCAGTTTTGAAAAGTTGTAAAATTTTTTGGTTTGTTTTCAGCAGGCAAAAAAATAAAATCGATAATGAAGTGCTGAAAACAGTTATTTCGCTTAAAATTGTAAAAGATATATTGTTGAACAATTTTTGACTTTCCAAATGAAAATAGTCAAAATTCGAATTTCAAAAAACTGAATGTTGTGCCAATTTGTGCTAGGTTAGTACTTATTTGTGCCGTTTGAATCTCAAACCGTTTTGGAGATATTCGCAAAAACTTTTTTTTTTAAATGCCAATTTATGCGAAAATAGCCAAATTTAAAATTTTCGAATTTCAAAAATCTGAATGTTGTGCCAACATGTGCTAGGTGTCTCCAACTGGTGTTAATACGAACACACTAGTTGATCCTGAAATTATATTTTATACAAAGCTTGAAGACTTGTGATGTTGACCATCGTAATATAGACGTTTAAGCTTATTATTAAAATAAATACTATTAAAATAATGAAGAATTTTTTATGGGACCGATTGGGATATCACTACATTCAATGATTATAAACTTTGAAACTAAATACAAAACCAATTTGCTATCAGTTCTTTTAACAATAAACTTCCATCTTGTAACACTAAAAAACAGAAAACAAAAACATAAAAATTTGCGAATATCTCCAAAACGGTTTGAGATAGAAAGTTGATTCAAACGGCACAAATGAGTACTAACCTAGCACAAATTGGCAGTTTTTTGAAATTCGAAAATTTAAAATTTTGACTACTTTCAATCATAAATTGGCATTTTTTAAAAAAAGTTTTTGCGAATATCTCCAAAACGGTTTGAGATAGAAAGTTGATTCAAACGGTACAAATGAGTACTAACCTAGCACAAATTGGCACAATATTCAGTTTTTTGAAATTCGAAAATTTAAATTTTGGCGTTTTTCAAACATATATTTTTGAACTTATTTAAAACTTTAATTTGGCTGTTTTTCGGAAACGGCTTGAGATAGAAAGGTGATCTCAACGGCACAACTTAGCACAAGTCGATAACAGTTTAATACAATATTAAAATTTTCGAAATTCGAAAATGGCGATTCCGGAAATTTTTCGAAATTTTAGAATTTCTCGAAAACTATAAGAGATAGAATTTTTATTTAAACGGCACAATAATGTACTTGGCTAGCACAACTCAGCACAACTGTCAAAAAGTCGAATTTCGAAAATGGCGATTCTGGCAAAAATTTTGTTGAAAAATGTTTTTTCCAAATATCTCGGCTATTTGATAAAATTTTAAAAAACAAATTGCAGCACAAATCGGCACAAACCTAGCTCAATCCAGCACAACTTTCAAATTTTCGAAATTCGAAAATGGCAATTCTACTTTCTTGGACATAGTTGCCACCTCAGTCGAAAACAATATAGTCGCAAGTATAGCCTCTCACACATAAATCTCACAGAACGAGAGCGAAAAGCAGCAAAACAAAAAAGATATTACCAAAGCCGACAACAAAGCAAAACTATATTTCCACAAAGCACAAAACAAATGTATAAGAACTTGAACACACTTGAAATGAGCAACGACTCACCCTTTCAAAATAAACACTTTTTACAGTACCAACCGTTATAAACACTTGTAATAAAGTAATACTGTTTATTTAATCAGAGCACTATGTAAAACACAAATATCTTAGGCCAGGGTTGCCAGAATATAAACCGATCATCAGATTTGACCTCCGGAGCCTCTTGGAAGACGAAAATTCATCTGATTCAGTTGAAATTTGGTACGTAGTGTTAATATACGGCCTCAAACTCCCATGCAAAAATTGGTCGGTATCGGTCCATAATTATATATAGGCCCCATAAAAACCGATCCCCAGATTTGACCTCCAGAGCCCCTTGGAAGAGCAAAATTCTTCCCATTCGGTTGAAATTTGGTACGTGATGTTAGTATATGGTATACAACAACCATGCAGGAATTAGTTCCTATCAGCCCATAATTATATATAGCTCACATATAAACTGATCCCCAGACTTGACCTCCGGTGCCTTTTGGAGAAGCAAAATTCATCCGATCTGCTTGAAATTTGGTACGTGGTGATCGTATATGATATTTAACAACCATGCCAAAAGTGGTCCATATCTGTCCATAATCATATATAGCCCCATATAAACCGATCCCGAGATTTGGTTTTGGAGCCTCTTGGAGGAACAAATTTCATCCGAGTGAGTTTAAATTTGGTACATTGTGCTAGTATATGGTCGTTAACAACCATGCCTAACTAGGTCCATATCGGTCTATAGTTATATATATCCCTCAGATAAATCGATTTCCAATCACACAAAAATTGGTCCATATCAAGTTCATAATTGTATATAGCCCCCATATAAGCGACCCCCATATTTCAAATCTGGCTCTCTACGTACCGTGCCAAAAGTCCATATCGATTCGTAATTATTTGTAGACTTAACTATACATAACTTTTTTGTGTAATATATACCACGTATGGACTAACTCACAATTTAGAAAACGATGTTAAGAAGTTTTAAGATACCACAACCCAAGTAATTCGATTGTGGATGACAGCCTTTCGTAGAAGTTTCTACGCAATCCATGGTGGAGGGTACATAAGAATCGGCCTGGCCTAACATACGGCCGTATATACTTGTTTTTTTCTATTTTTATCACTTTTTAACACTTTAATTTTCTTATTATCTAATTCTTACAATAAGAAAAACTTTTACTTAGTAGTTTCGGCATAAATTTTTGAAAAAATATATTTTTCCATTACAAATCCAATTAAAAAAACAAGTATAAACGTCCGTAAGTTCGGCCAGGCCGAATCTTATGTACCCTCCACCATGGATTGCGTTGAAATTTCTACGAAAGACTGTTATACACAATCGAATTACTTGGGTTGTGGTATCTTAAATCGTTTTCTAAATTGTGAGTTAGTCCACACGTGGTATATATTAGACAAAAAGGTATGTAAGTCTACAAATAATTACGAATCGATATGGGCTTTTGCACGGTACGTAGGTAGCCAGAATTGAAATAAGGGGGTCGCTTATATGGGGGCTACATGCAATTATGAACTTGATATGGACTAATTTTTTTGTAATTGGGGATCGAGTTATCAGAGGGCTATATATAACTATAGACCGATATGGACCTAATTACGCATGCACGGATGAAAAAGACTGTTTTTCATATGTTTGGCTATAAACATTATATGTTTGGAAAACAAATTTTTAAACACAATATTTTTGAGTGCAAGCATATAATGTTCATAAACTAGCATAACATGTTTGGGACATATACGTTAATATGTTAGAACATATTATGTTTGGGAATATAATATGCTTGGATGCAAACATATATTAATTTAGAAATAGCCTATAAACATATATGTGTTTAGTAGCTTGGAGCGCTATTTAACAGGGAGCGATATTGAATTAAGTTGGTGGTTGTTGCTTGTTATTACAAAATTAACATTTTATTTTTCCTTGGGCAATTGATCAGCTACTTCTTTGATCCTTACAAACTGTGTGGTCCGCTGTTCGATTCCCCGTCCGGCAAAAGGTAAAATTAAAATAAAAAAATCATAAAATTGAATAATTTCTTCTAAAATGTTTGTATTACAGAAAAAGGTGCTAATAACTAAAAAATCTCGTGGAAGTGAGAAAGATGTGGGGGAATGAATATACAATTAGGCAGAAACAAAATTTTGAGCATTCAGTTCGAAAACCTATGTTGTTAGCACCTATATTACCTGTTTATTTTCATAGTTCATTATGATTGTAAATATATAAATAAATAAAATTTTGAGCACAATATTGTTTGGGAGAATTTTTTTTAAGCATATAATATTTTTGGGTGCAAAATGATTCCAAACATATTATATGTTCACATAATAACATATTGTTTTTTGGAAGACAACATTATTGAATTTGGATGCAAAAATACAAAATGTTTGGAAATTGACTACCCAAACATATATTGTTTAGACCAATATGCTTTCAAACATATTATATATTGGAAGAGATCAAACATATAAATGTTTGGGCAATAGCCAAAAATGTATATGCTTGAAGCAAAATATGTTTGGGAGTATATGTTACAGAAGCGATTTTTTGTGAGCGTGTGGTTGTTAACGGCCACATACTAGCACAATGTACCAAATTTCAACTGACTCGGAGGAAATTTACTCCTCCAAGAGTCTCCAAAACCAAATCTCGGGATCGGTTTATATGGGGCTATATATGATTATGGACTGATATGGACCACTTTTGGCATAGTTGTTATACCCTTCACCACTACTGTGGTACAGGGTATAATAAGTTTGTGCATTTGTATGTAACGCCAAGAAGGGGTAATCATAGACCAAGCTTTTAGTATACGGATCGGCTTAGAATTAAATTCTTAGTCGATTTAGCGATGTCCGTCTGTCTGTGTGTCCGTCTGTCTGTCTATTGATGTATTTTTGTGTGCAAAGTACAGCTCGCAGTTTTAGTCCGATTGTCCTAAAATTTGGTATAGGGCCCAGTTTCGGCTCAAAG
Source organism: Haematobia irritans (assembly GCF_050003625.1). Taxonomy (NCBI): domain Eukaryota; kingdom Metazoa; phylum Arthropoda; class Insecta; order Diptera; family Muscidae; genus Haematobia; species Haematobia irritans. The sequence continues at coordinate 58,159,393 of NC_134400.1, read as the reverse complement.
ACGATCCCTATTGATTTTCGGTTCAGATTTAGATATAGCTGCCATATATATTTTTCACCGATCTGGTCATAATTGGCGTGTATATCAACCGATCTTCCTCAAATTCCGTACATCCGAATATTTTATAAGTCTCGAAAAACTTGCATAATATCAGCCAAATCGGTTCAGACTTAGATATAGCTCCCATATATAGTTTTCGCCCGATTTACACTCATTTGCCCACAGAGGCCAATTTTTTGCTCCGATTTAGTTGAAATTTTGCATACGGAGAAGAATTAGCATAGTAACTATGCGTGCCAAATTTGGTGGAAATCGGTTCAGATTTGGATATATCTCTTATATATAGCTTTCGCCCGATTTACACTCATATGACCAAAGAGGCAAATTTTTTGCTCCGATTTATAGGGAGTAGAATTAGCATAGTAACTATGCGTGCCAAATTTGGTTGACATCGCTTAAGATTTAGATATAGCTCCCATATATATGTTTTTCTGATTTCGACAAAAATGGTCAAAATACTAACATTTTCCTTGTTAAATCGCCACTGCTTAGTCGAAAAGTTGTAAAAATGACTCTAATTTTCCTAAACTGCTAATAAAGGGTGATACGGTCAAAATTTGGTCAATATAAACTTGACGTATTTCTTTCAATTTTGCATTTAAAAAACCTGAACACCCCTCATTTTGAAGGTGTGTGTGTAAAATGTTGCTCCTATTTTGATTTTGGAATTCACTCTTCAGTTGTCAAAATGCCGTCCAAGCAAGAAGAGCAGCGTATCAAAATTTTGCTCGCGCATCGCGAAAATCCGAGCTACTCGCACGCAAAGCTGGCAAAATCGCTAAAAGTTGCCAAATCAACCGTTACAAATGTAATTAAAGTGTTTGGGGAACGTTTGTCGACAGCCAGGAAGTCTGGATCGGGGGGGAAATCGAAAACCGGAAGCCGCTGAGACGACAAAGAGAGTTGTTGGTAGTTTCAAGCGAAACCCTAACCTCTCTCTCCGAGATGCCGGAGAGCTGGGTGTATCGTCTACAACCGCGCATCGAGCCAAAACACGAGCCGGACTATCGACTTACAAGAAGGTAGTGACTCCAAATCGCGATGATAAACAAAATACGACGGCCAAAGCGCGATCCCCGACGATGCTGACGAAGTTTGACTGCGTGGTAATGGACGACGAAACCTACGTCAAAGCCGACTACAAGCAGCTTCCGGGACAGGAGTTTTATACGGCAAAAGGAAGGGGAAAGGTAGCAGATATTTTCAAGCACATAAAACTGTCAAAGTTCGCAAAGAAATATCTGGTTTGGCAAGCCATCTGTACCTGTGGCTTGAAAAGCAGCATTTTCATAGCTTCCGGGACTGTACGTGAAAGAGTGTTTGAATAAACGTCTGCTGCCTGTCCTGAAGAAACACGGTTGTTCCGTACTGTTTTGGCCGGATTTGGCATCTTGCCATTACGGTAAAAAGGCCATGGAGTGGTACGCCGCCAACAACGTGTAGGTGGTTCCCAAGGACAAGAACCCTCCCAACACGCCAGAGCTCCGCCCAATTGAGAAATACTGGGCTATTGTCAAGTGGAACCTAAAGAAGACCAAAAAACTGCTAAGGACGAGCAGCAGTTCAAGGCAAACTGGCTTTCTGCGGCGAAGAAGGTGGACAAGGTGGCTGTACAAAATCTGATGGCAGGTGTCAAGCGTGAGGCCCGGCAATTCGGATTTGGAAAAGCGACAGCCTAACTGAATATTTTTCCTGAATTTTATACTAATTGAACTTGAAAAAGCAATTTAATTTGATTTTTTAAATAAACGATTTCACCGATTTACACGCGTTTTCCCTTGACCAAATTTTGACCGTATCACCTTTTACATATATATCGAGCGATAAATCATAAATAAACTTTTGCGAAGTTTCCTTAAAATTGCTTCAGATTTAAATGTTTCCCATATTTTTTTTACTAAAATTGTGTTCCACCCTGGTGCATTACCCAACTTAAATTTTGAGTCTATAGATTTTGTAAAAGTTTATCAAATTCTGTCCAAATCGAGTGATATTTAAATGTATGTATTTGGGACATATATATATATATATATATATATATATATATATATATATATATATATATATATATATATATATATATATATATATATATATATATATATATATATATATATATATATATATATATATATATATATATATATATATATATATATATATATATATATATATATATATATAAGTTAAGGAATATTATATTTAACATTGCACCAAAATAACAAAATATTATATTAACACTACCAAATACCATCATCAACATGTGCCAGCCAAACAGACATAGCGTCAGCAGAATACCTGACAACGGTGTCAACGAAACCTAGGGAAACGAAGTGCATGCAGTTTCCCACGTAACTCGACCGGCGTGTGCAACAATGCATCTACATCAGCAAATATTCTTTAAGTAATAAGTTTTATTGATGTTTAGTTTTAAGTTAGTTCTGATTTTAACTTGAAACTATAAAGTTCGCAGGCCGTGAAGGCTGCGAAACCTTTTTTTAAAAAATTAATTAAATTTAAATATATTTAATTGGCGCCCAACGTGGGGCCCTGCGCGTCCTTAAAATCGTCAGGATAAGACCCCACAAACAAAAAAAGGGTCAAGTGATAAATCAGAAACTCGTGATAAAGTGTAACAAAGTCCAAGGAAATAAGGCCCCCTAGTAACGCAAGTAAACGGGAGACATTTAATGTGTCAGCCGCCTTGGCAGGAACAATAGCATAAAAAATAAAAATAAATTGTGTTAATGGAAAAATAAATAAAATTGAAAAACTTGGAATAATTAAAAAAAGAGAAAAAAAGAAAGATATAATTGTGTTAAAACTGATACGAATGTTAATTCTGAAATAAAAAAGATAAAGGTGATATTGAAAAAAAATATATAACTACAAGAAAATAACAATTGAATTATGAATAAATAAATAAAAAAACACTGTGAGAATTTTAAGAATAATCAATGGAAATTAAAATGAAAGAAAAATTTTTTTAAAGTGATTCAAATTTGCAAATAAGTAACAATTAAAGAAAGTAAAACAAAAACAAAACAAAATATAATTAATAACCTGAATGAAAATTAAAAGAGAAAGAAAGAATTTGTGAAAGTGATTAAAAATTGACAATAAAAATAAGTAACAATTAAATAACAAAAAGGAAGAACCTGTGAAATTATTAAATAAACATTACAAAAAAACGAGTAAACCAGCTGAAATTTATCGGAAATTTAAAGGATTCATCGGCAATTTAAGGAATTCATCAATGGAAACCAGCATTTTTATGTAAGAACCTTTAGAATAAGAATTTTTTATAATTTATAATATAAGTAAAGCACAAAAAAAAAATGACAGAAATAGACGAAATCTCTGAAAGGCTCCAAAAGGCTTTTGACTCTAATCCTTCTAACCACATCCCAAGTTCCTCAGGTGCTACCTCGAAAGTAGGAGGCTTAACGCCCACACAACAGGAAGATGTCCGCTCTATTGTAGCCAGTTTTTTCAGAAGGGATATTCAGGAAGAGATAGGGGACCAACCTATTGGTCATATTAATGTAAAGGAACTAGACTCGATTCCCGACATCGTAAAAAATCTAAGAGAGTTTTCTGGTCGCCCAGGAGAATTTAATTCCTGGCGGAAATCGGTTGACAGAATACTAGAACTATTCGATGGCATAAAAGGATCGGGAAAATATTTCGCCATCCTCCATACGATTAGATCGAAAATAGTTGGGGACGCAGACACAGCATTAGAGTCATACAGGACGCCGCTTGACTGGGGTAGGATAAAAAAGTGTCTCATGATGCACTATTCGGACAGACGCGACATTAGTACCTTGGAGTACCAAATGACCTCATTATGGCAAGGGAATATGACAATTACGGAATTCTACCGTGCCGTATACCAACACCTGTCATTGATATTGGACAAAATTTCATGTCTTGATTATGATGATAAAAGTTTAACGAACATGACTAATGCCTATAGGGATAAAGCGTTAGACACCTTTATTAGAGGACTGAAGGGAGAACTGCCGAAACTATTAGCAACCTCCGCTCCTAGTTCTTTACCACAGGCATTACATATTTGTCTCAAATTGGAAAATATGAATCTGAGAACTAGTCATGCTCTCGGTCACCTAAGGGGACCAGGAATCAATCATCATAATCCCTTACCAAAACAAGGATTTTTCCCAGAATTGGCCCATGTAGGAGGACCACCACGGCATCAGCCCAGGCCTCCACTTCCACCAAGAATGCAGAAGCCAATGTTTCCCACTAATGTGAACAATTGGGATCAAAATCGTCCATCTGTGCCCAACTTTGGGTACCGACAACAATTTAGACAGCCATATCAACAGGGGTCGCAATTTTTCCGAAATAATCCTTCGGGCAACAGTCAACAGCAACAGAGACCCCAACCCATGGAAATTGACCAATCTACTCAAACTAGACACGATAATTATGTAAATCGGCCACAATTTAATACCTTTAAAAGACCGGCAGGATCTTTCCAGAGCCCGATAAATAAAATTCAAAGGAATTTCCACTTGGAAACAATGGGTAATCAAGATTCAGAGTATAATCAGATTAATGACACTCATGATTCAACGAATCCAGGATCATGGGAGAATGACGCCGTATGCTCTGAGGAGTACGACGAAGTCATGGTCAGGGAGGAAGTTGAAGATTATCTCCATCCATTTGATTACGGCAAGGAGGAATACAACAAAAATATTGATTACCCTTCCAATGAATTAAATACGGATCTTAATTTTTTTGGTTAAATAGTTCCTCGTTGCCATATTTTATAATCAAAACGAGGAACGGATTGGACCTTAAAATTTTATTGGACACAGGCAGTAATAAAAATTATATTAAATCGAGTTTAGTAAAAAAACCCCTACCTAATCAGGAAATATTTTCGGCAAATGCCATCTCGGGAAACGTTTTAGTTACCCATCATACCATCATAGACGTATTTGGTGAGGACACCGGACCCATCAAATTCTATATCCTACCAGGATTAAGGACCTTTGATGGAATATTGGGTAATGACACTTTGAAAGATTTGTCAGCAGTCATTTACTCTGCCGAAAATTACTTTTCGGTAAAAAATGGCCTCAAAATACCAATACATCAATATCTAACACAAAATGTTAATAACATCGAAATACGTATGGAACATCTAACCCCTCATCAAACCTCGCGACTTATGGAAATGGTTAACAAGTTTAGAAACTTGTTTGCCGATCCTGACGAAAGGCTAACGTACACCACAAGAGTGATGGGAGAGATTAGAACTACAACTGACTCACCTACATACACTAGGAATTATCCATACCCGATGGCTTTGAAGGATGTAGTTGATGAAGAAATTAGTAAATTACTTAGAGACGGAATTATAAGACCTTCCCGCTCACCTTACAACTCGCCAATATGGGTCGTCCCAAAAAAGGAGGACTCATCGGGAAAAAGGAAATACCGTGTCGTTGTAGATTTCAGGAAATTGAATGCCATTACCATAGCCGATAGGTATCCAATACCAGAAGTTGGGGAAGTTTTGTCTCGTCTCGGTGGTAACAAGTTCTTTACTGTCATCGATCTCAAAAGTGGTTTCCATCAAATACCATTAAAAGAGCAGGATATAGAGAAAACTGCCTTCTCAGTTAATAATGGGAAGTATGAGTTCACTAGGTTGCCATTCGGATTGAAGAATGCACCTTCGATATTCCAGAGAGCACTCGATGACATACTTAGGGACTACATAGGTAAAATCTGCTATGTCTACATTGATGACATTATAATATTTAGCAGAGACGAGGAATCCCACTTAATGCATCTACAGGAAATATTTAAAACGCTCAATGCGGCAAACATGAAAATACAACTAGACAAATGTGAATTCTTTAAAAGTGACGTCGAATTTTTGGGTTTCTTAGTATCAGGCGAGGGCGTGAAAACTATTCGAAAGAAGGTCGACGCAATAGTTGATATACCATATCCGAATACACTACGAAAACTTAGATCATTCCTGGGTCTTTGCAATTATTATAGGCGTTTCATACAGGGATATGCAGATATTGCGAAACCCTTAACTTCCATGTTAAGAGGTCCATACGGAAATATACCCAAGTCGGAATCAAGCAAAGTCAAAATAACACTGGGTGATTTAGAGAAAAAGTCAATCGACGGATTGAAGAATGCCTTACTTTCTAAGGATGTAATGCTTTATTACCCGGACTATGAAAAAGAATTCCACCTCTACACTGACGCGTCTAACACTGCTTTGGGTGCGGTACTCAGCCAAGATGGAAGGCCTATCACCTTCATCTCCAGGGTTCTATCAAGAACAGAGGAAAATTACGCTACGAATGAGCGTGAAATGTTGGCTATAATATGGGCCTTAGACACCCTGAGAAACTATGTCTATGGCACAGCCAAGGTAGTGATCCACACGGATCATCAACCCCTAACGTATGCCCTAAGCAATAAAAATAACAATTCAAAAATGAAACGATGGAAAGCAATATTGGAAGAGTATAACTACGAAATCAAGTATCAGCCTGGAAAGACTAATATAGTGGCAGATGCTCTCTCTAGAGCAACTACTACGAACATTAACTCCTTAACAGGAACTATTCATAGTCATGAAAGCTCTGCGGAAAATTTAGTCCATAGCGTGGAAGCTCCCATAAATGCATTCAAAAATCAAATTGTATTTTCCATCGATGAAACATCGTCTTATCAATTTAAAATAATTTTTCCAGGATACCATAGGCATCTAATAGCCGAAACGGAATTTACGCCCGTAACTCTGACCAATATACTGAAAAGGTACCTTAAACCTTCAGTTAGGAATTGCATTAAGGCACCAGAATTTGTTATGGGAAAAATTCAGGAAATCTATCCCGATAATTTCCGTAATTATAAGACATGTTTTTCACAAATTATTGTAGAGGACGTAACATCTGAATCGGACCAGGACGATATAATTATTGATACGCACAAACGGGCTCACCGTAATGCCGTAGAAAATAAGGCACAGATATTAGAGAAATATTATTTCCCCGGAATGTTAGCTAAGGTAAAAAGGATCGTCAAGCTTTGTTCTATCTGTAAAGCTAATAAATATGATCGACATCCCAACAAACCTAAATTAGGGGAAACACCAATACCATCGTACCCAGGACAAGTAGTCCATATAGATATTTTCTCTACAGATAAAAAACTCGTCCTTACCTCCCTAGACAAATATTCCAAGTACGCACAAGCCAGAATTCTTAAGGGAAAATCAACGGAGGATATACGAAAGCCTCTCAGAGAATTATTGTTTTTTTATGGAGTACCAAAAACCGTAGTCATTGATAATGAGCGTTCCTTGAATTCATCTTCCATAATGTTTATGATGCAAGATGAACTTGGTATAGAAGTATTTTGCTCGCCACCCTACAAAAGTGAAGTCAATGGACAAGTAGAACGGTTTCACTCGACTTTAGCCGAGGTGCTAAGATGCATCAAAGCCGAAGGATTATCAAGAAACTTTGAGGAACTTCTCGAAAAATCGGTGAACGAATACAACCACTCTGTTCATTCAACTGTAGGAAAAAAACCAGTTGATCTGTTTTTCGGGAGGACAGTTGATTTTTCTCCTGGAAGTTATGACCGTACAAGACATTCCACCATCGAGAAACTACAGGAAAAACAAACCAAGGACCTGCAATTCCACAACAAAAACAGAACTGAACCAAAGAATTACTTACCTGGACAGACAATATTTGTTAGGGTAAACAAGCGATTAGGAACTAAACTATCAGAAAGATACAAGGAGGAAGTAGTAAAAGAGGATAGGAACTCAACTATACTCACCGAAAGCGGACGTATAGTCCATAAAAGCTACATCCGAAATTAACTTTTACTTATTGTTCTACAGACTTCTAGCACTAACCGTGCTCTGCAAGGGGGAGGTCCAAATATTGGACTATTCTAATTCCAATTTGGTAGCAATGCATTCTGGATTAGCAAAAATTCAATCAGGTACATTCAAGATAATTCACACCATCGACCTACAAAACTACGAGGACGTTGTCGGACAATTCGAGGCCAACATCCTAAGGAACACATCCCGTCATCCCCTAATCCCATACCTTTCCTTCACCATTACACAAATCAAAACACATATAGCAAGACTCAAACCAAAATTGAAATCAAAACGTTCAATAGATTTTCTTGGAACAGCTTGGAAATGGCTGGCTGGCAGCCCAGACCACCATGATTTCGAAATTATTCAGAAAAAAATGTCCAATGTCCTGGCTAATAGCAACAATCAAGTAATAATCAATAAACTAACAATTGATAAAATTTCTGAACTCACAAAAATATCAAACGAAATTGTAAAAGTCCTTCATTCTGAAAACTTTCAAGAAAACGAAAAAATGTTAGAAATTAAGTATAAATTGGAAATCTTAAAAGATGAAATCTCTAATATAGAATTGGCAATACATTTAGCTAAAGTAAATGTTGTAAATTCATTTATCCTATCATCCCTTGAAATTGAAATTCTAAATAAAATATTTGATAAAGAAGACATACCATTTAAGAGTACCGATGAATTGTTAAATTTTTCAAAAATAAAGATAGCAACCGAAGGACAAAACATTATTTACATTGTTAGTATTCCTACTACAGAATCAAAAAATTGTAAGAAAATTCTAATAAAACCTGTAAAACACGGAAATAGTATTACTAAAATAAATTTTAATCATATTTTGGATTGTGACAATAAAATATTTGGTATAAAAGAAACTTGTCAGTCTTACAATAGCTTAAGTATTTGCAATAAAGAAAATGTTATAGAAATATCAGAATCCGATTGTATTCCGAATCTCTTGAGAAGTCGAAGCTCTAAATGCACTGCCACCAATAATGATCACATCCCTACGGTCGAGGAAATCGAAGAAGGAATTCTTATGTTAAACCAATTCGGAGGAGAAATACAAGTTGACCACTCACCACTATGGCTAAACGGCACTTTTTTAATACACCACAATAACTCAACTATTGAAATCAACAACAAAACCTACTTGTCATCACAGGTGTCAGGCACCAAGCCCCTACCGGCCCTAGTGCAACCAATGGAAAGGACCGACCTGACAAAAACACTTTCATTGGAGATGGTACATGAGATGAATGTCAATAACACGCAACTTCTATACAACCTAGAAATGAAGAACCGAATAAGCCTATCACTAACCATAATCCTGCTTGCAACTACCTTTATAGTGACACTATTATTTGCCATAAAATACCTGAAATCAAATTCCACCAATTGTACAATCTATCAACAGAAGAAAACCCCTCCCTACGATACAAACCAACAAAACGAATCATCAACCCGCTCAGATCTAGAAAGTGGAGAGCAACAAAACGAAGACTCGCATCCCAAGCTCCAAAAAAATGCCAACAACAAGAGCATCCATAGTCTTCCATTTTTCTAACAATCCATACGAGGACGTATGGACTTAAAGGGGGAGGAGTTAAGGAATATTATATTTAACATTGCACCAAAATAACAAAATATTATATTAACACTACCAAATACCATCATCAACATGTGCCAGCCAAACAGACATAGCGTCAGCAGAATACCTGACAACGGTGTCAACGAAACCTAGGGAAACGAAGTGCATGCAGTTTCCCACGTAACTCGACCGGCGTGTGCAACAATGCATCTACATCAGCAAATATTCTTTAAGTAATAAGTTTTATTGATGTTTAGTTTTAAGTTAGTTCTGATTTTAACTTGAAACAATAAAGTTCGCAGGCCGTGAAGGCTGCGAAACCTTTTTTTAAAAAATTAATTAAATTTAAATATATTTAATATATATATATATATATATATATATATATATATATATATATATATATATATATATATATATATATATACTTTAGACTTTCCTTACTTGTTTTTTTTACTAACATTGTGTTTCATCCCAGGGTATTAGCCGATTTAATTTTTAATTCTAGCGATTTTGTAGAAGTACAAAAAATTGTCCCCAAATCTTTTCAGATATAAATCAGATATGGTAACACAAATTTTGGTCTACATAATGGTGAAGGGTATAATATAATCGGACCGCCCGACTTTACTTACTTGTTAAATATCATATACTACCACCACGTACCAAATTTCAAAAAGATCGGATGAATTTTGCTTCTCCACAAGGCAGCGGAGGTCAAATCTGGGGATCGGTTCAAATCTGGGGACCGATGTGGACCAATTTTTGCATAGTTGTTAGAGACCATATACTAACACCATGTACCAAATTTCAGCCGGATCGGATGAAATTTGCTTCTCTTAGAGGGTCTGCAAGCCAAATTTGGGGGTCCGTTTATATGGGGGCTATACGTAAAAGTGGACCGATATGGCCCAACTACTTGTGCCAAATTTCAAGTTGACAGCTTGTTTCGTTCGGAAGTTAGCGTGATTTCAACAGACGGACGGACGGACGGACAGATCGACTCGGAATTTCACCACGACCCAGAATATATATACTTTATGGGGTCTTAGACGGAATGACAAAGTTAATATACCCCCCATCCTATGGTGGAGGGTATGAAAATAACAAGTATATACGGCCGTAAGTTCGGCCAGGCCGAAGCTTATGTACCCTCCATCATGGATTGCGTAGAAACTTCTTCTAAACACTGCAATACACAATCGGATTACTTAAGTTGCGGTAACGCTTGCCGATGGCAAGGTATCTTAAAATCTCCTAACACCATCTTCTAAATTGTATGTAAGTCCATACGTGGTATATAAAGGGTGATTCTTTTGAGGTTAGGATTTTCATGCATTAGTATTTGACAGATCACGTGGGATTTCAGACATGGTGTCAAAGAGAAAGATGCTCAGTATGCTTTGACATTTCATCATGAATAGACTTACTAACGAGCCACAACGTCGAATTTTCAGTGAATGGGCCCTAGAAAAGTTGGCAGAAAATCCGCTTTTTTATCGACAAATTTTGTTCAGCGATGAGGCACATTTCTGGTTGAATGGCTACGTAAATAAGCAAAATTGCCGCATTTGGAGTGAAGAGCAACCAGAAGCCGTTCAAGAACTGCCCATGCATCCCGAAAAATGCACTGTTTGGTGTGGTTTGTACGCTGGTGGAATCATTGGACCGTATTTTTTCAAAGATGCTGTTGGACGCAACGTTACGGTGAATGGCGATCGCTATCGTTCGATGCTAACAAACTTTTTGTTGCCAAAAATGGAAGAACTGAACTTGGTTGACAAGTGGTTTCAACAAGATGGCGCTACATGCCACACAGCTCGCGATTCTATGGCCATTTTGAGGGAAAACTTCGGAGAACAATTCATCTCAAGAAATGGACCGGTAAGTTGGCCACCAAGATCATGCGATTTGACGCCTTTAGACTATTTTTTGTGGGGCTACGTCAAGTCTAAAGTCTACAGAAATAAGCCAGCAACTATTCCAGCTTTGGAAGACAACATTTCCGAAGAAATTCGGGCTATTCCGGCCGAAATGCTCGAAAAAGTTGCCCAAAATTGGACTTTCCGAATGGACCACCTAAGACGCAGCCGCGGTCAACATTTAAATGAAATTATCTTCAAAAAGTAAATGTCATGGACCAATCTAACGTTTCAAATAAAGAACCGATGAGATTTTGCAAATTTTATGCGTTTTTTTTTTTAAAAAAGTTATCAAGCTCTTAACAAATCACCCTTTATATATAATCAAAAAAGATCGATCCAATACGTACATAATTCAGTTTGACAAAGTAGACATAACATTTTGACAAAATTTTCTACAGAAATAAAATTTTAACAAAATTTTCTATAGAAATAAAATTTTCACAAAATTTTCTATAGAAATAAAATTTTGACAAAATTTTCTATAGAAATAAAATTTTGGTAGAATATTTTTGGCTCTAGTGGCAACCATGATTATGAACCGATATGGACCAATTTTTGTGTGATTGGACCATTTTGGTATGGTTGTTAGCGACCATATACTAACACCACGTTCCTAATTTGAACCGGATCGGATGAATTTTGCTCCTCCAAGATGCTCCGGAGGTCAAATCTGGAGAACGTTTTATATGGGGGCTATATATAATTATGGACCGATATGGACCAATTCTGGCACGGTTGTTAAAGATCATATACTAACACCATGTTCAAAATTACAACCGGATTGGGTGAAATTTGCTTCCCTTGGAGACTTCGCAAGCCAAATCTGGGGATCGGCTTATATGGGGGCTATATATAATTATGAACCGATGTGGACAAATTTTTGCATGGTTGTTAGAGACCATATACCAATATCATTTACGAAATTTCAGGCGGATCGGATGAAATTCGCTTCTCTTTGAGGCTCCGGAACCCAAATCTGGGGATCGGTTTATATGGGCGCTATATATAATTATGAACCGATGTGAACCATTTTTTGCACGGTTGTTAGAGACCATATACCAACACCATGTACCAAATTTCAGCCGGATCGGATGCAATTTGCTTCTCTTTGAGGCTTCGCAAGCCAAATCTGGGGATCGGTTTATATGGGGGCTATATATAATTATGGACCGATGTGGACCAATTTTTGCATGATTGTTAGAGACCATATACCAACACCATGTACCAAATTTCAGCCTGATCGGATGAAATATGCTTCTCTTAGAGGATCCACAAGCCAAATCTGAGGATCCCTTTATATGGGGGCTATACGTAAAAGTGGACCGATATGGCCCATTTTCAATACCATCCGACCTACATCGATAACAACTACTTGTGCCAAGTTTCAAGTCGATAGCTTGTTTCGTTCGGAAGTTAGCGTGATTTCAACAGACGTACGGACGGACATGCTTAGATCGACTCAGAATTTCACCACGACCCAGAATATATATACTTTATGGGGTCTTAGAGCAATATTTCGATGTGTTACAAACGGAATGACAAAGTTAATATACCCCCATCCTATGATGGAGGGTATAATAAAATATGGCGGCACGTAGAAAATATCTCTACAACCACGGTCAGGTAATACAATTTTGTAATAACTGTAAATTTGCAAAAGATGACATCAATATTTCTCAGCTCGACGTGGAGCATGCTGAATTGGAAAGACGTTGGTCCAAGCTTACTGTTTCATTCGAAGAAATAATGACAGGTGAGGATGAGTCTTTAACGAACGAATTTGGTGGAACGGCTACCACAAAATATAAAGAGGCAAGTTTAGCTTACAGAAAATGTAAGACCAAAATGATAGAAATGCGAAAAAGAAGGTCACAGTTAAAGGCAGATGAGTCTCTCAGAATGGAGACATCGATGATCCAACCTGGGTTTTCTTCTCTCAAGCTCCCACCTTGCGATACCCACCCATTCGAAGGGGGTTATTCGAAATGGCCGGCGTTTCGGGATATTTTTACAGCTGTTTTCTCGAATCATCCCGAATTATCGCCAGTGCAAAAGCTTTACTACTTGCGAAGCAAAGCGAGGGGGAGGCCTACCAAATCGTGAACAAGTTTGATCTGGTAGATGGAAATTTGCAGCTGGCATGGGATGCGCTAGTAACGTGCTATCAAAATACAAGAATTTTAGTTCATTGACAGATAAAACAACTTTTCGGTTTACCATCAATTCAAATGGAGATCCCAAAATCTATTCGCCAGATACAAAGTGGTATCAATGACAGTTTGTCAATTTTTAAATCCTACAAAATCAATACGGATAATTGGGACCCCATATTGGTCCACCTCTGTTCCACAAAACTTCCAGAGGATACTTTACGTGCCTGGGAAGATTCTCTCTGCAATCATAAAGAGTTACCAACTAGGTTGCAAATGAGTTCTTTTCTGTCCAAACGAATCATCCCGAATTATCGCCAGCGCAAAAGCTTTACTACTTGCGAAGCAAAGCGAGAGGGAGGCCTACCAAATCGTGAACAAGTTTGATCTGGTAGATGGAAATTTACAGCTGGCATGGGATGCGCTAGTAACGTGTTATCAAAATACAAGAATTTTAGTTCATTGACAGATAAAACAACTTTTCGGTTTACCATCAATTCAAATGGAGATCCCAAAATCTATTCGCCAGATACAAAGTGGTATCAATGACAGTTTGTCAATTTTTAAATTGGATTACGGATAATTGGGACCCCATATTGGTCCACCTCTGTTCCACAAAACTTCCAGAGGATACTTTACGTGCCTGGGAAGATTCTCTCTGCAATCATAAAGAGTTACCAACTAGGTTGCAAATGAATTCTTTTCTGTCCAAACGAATTGAAATAATAGAAACAATCTCCGATTTTCGAAAATCCAACTCGAGAGAAAATCATGGACAACAGCAAAAATCTCAATCTTTCGTATCCAATATAGAATCGGATAAACAAAAATGTAATCGTAATCATCCATTGCGCAATTGCAATTATTTTAAATCACTTTCGGTCAACGATCGTCTCAAATATGTATACTCAAACTAATACTGCTCGAACTGTCTTTCTCCATCACATTTTAAATCAAATTGCACGAGTGCCAGATCATGCTCAAAATGTAATAAGAAGCATCATACCATGCTTCATCGTGAATCCAACGAAAGAAAAAATAGTTCTCGCCGAGAACAAGTGCAAGCTTTAGAACAACCAGTTTCCTCTTCAGCGCCTTCAGAAATACCCAGCACCAGTTCTCAGTCAACTAATGTTCAAGCGCATTTCACTCAAAATGGCGGGACTATTTTACCTACGGCTCTTATTGACATTGACCATGCAGTAGAATTGTTTACGTTACGTGTTCTCTTAGATGCAGGGTCGGAAAGAACGTTCATATCAAGACGAGTTCAACAAATCTTAAACCTCCCTATAGTTACTTTCAAATTTCTGGGCTCGATGGGACGGTTGTTGATAACTCAAAATCATTATGCTGCGTTAATATAAAATCAAAGATATTGAATTTTAAAATTAAAGCAAATGCACTCGCTGTGCCAAAGCTTACACATTTTTTGCCGTCAAAGCAAGCTAGAATTGAAAATCTCCTTGATCTAAATGATTTAAAGTTAGCAGACCCTAATTTCTTTAAGCCGGGACCTATTGACATGATAATTGGAAGTGATTAATTGCCTTCTATAAATTTAAATGGTGTTCGATCTATTATCGAAAGCGGCCTTGAAGCGCGAGAATCTTATTTTGGGTGGTATTTGTCCGGTCCTTTACTATCCGCGGATGTTCATATTTTTTCAACCATTTTATCAAGTTCCGATGATTTTCTTCTACATGAACAAATACGACAATTTTGGGAGATCGAAGAAGCTGAAAGATCGAATCCTATATCAGAGGAAGATCAATTTTGTGAAGACTTTTTTCGGCAGGCAACCTTTCGCTTAACTGGTGGCCGTTTTGTCGTACGTCTTCCTTTTAAGGCAGAGTTTCCAGAGAAAGTTTATTTCGAACATTCTAGAAATATGGCACTTGCCCAATTCCATCGCATGGAAAAAACGTTAGAGAAAACTCCTGATCTCAAAATTTCTTACCGGAAAGTTCTTCAAGAATATGTGAACATGGATCACATGGAGCCATGATATAGTTTTGAAACTTCCGCTGAAAAACAATTTTTTTATACCCTAGGATGGGGGTATATTAGCTTTGTCATTCCGTTTGTAACACATCGAAATATTACTCTAAGACCCCATAAAGTATATATATTCTGGGTCGTGGTGAAATTCTGAGTCGATCTGAGCATGTCCGTCCGTCCGTCCGTCCGTCCGTCTGTTGAAATCACGCTAACTTACGAACGAAACAAGCTATCAACTTGAAACTTGGCACAAGTAGTTGTTATTGATGTAGGTTGGATGGTATTGCAAATGGGCCATATCGGTCCACTTTTACGTATAGCCCCCATATAAAGGGACCCCCAAATTTGGCTTGCAGACCCTCTAAGAGAAGCAAATTTCATCCGATCCGGCTGAAATTTGGTACATGGTGTGAGTATATGGTCTCTAACAACCATGCAAAAATTGGTCCACATCGGTCCATAATTATATATAGCCCCCATATAAACCGATCCCCCGATTTGGCTTTCGGAGCCTCTAAGAGAAGCAAATTTCATCCGATCCGGCTGAAATTTGGTATATGGTGTTAGTATATGGTCTCTAATGAACGTGCAAAAATTTGTCCACATCGGTCCATAATTATATATAGCCCCCATATAAACCGATCCCCAGATTTGGCTTGCGGAGCCTCTAAGAGAAGAAAATTTCATCCGATCCGGCTGAAATTTAGTACATGATGTTAGTATATGGTCTCTAACAACTATGCAAAAATTGGTCTACATCGCTCAATAAATATATGTAGCCCCCATATAAACCGATCCCCCGATTTGGCTTGCGGAGCAAATTTCATCCGATCCGGCTGGAATTTGGTACATGGTGTTAGTATATGGTCTCTAACAACCATGCAAAAATTGGTCTACATCGGTCAATAATTATATATAGCCCCCATATAAACAGATCCCCAGATTTGGCTTGCGGAGCCTCTAAGAGAAGAAAATTTCCTCCGATCCGGCTGAAATTTGGTACATAATGTTAGTATATGGTCTTTAACAACCATGCAAAAATTGGTCGAAATCGGTCCATAATTATATATAGCCCCAATATAAACCGATACCCAGATTTGGCTTGCGGAGCCTCTAAGAGAAGCAAATTTCATCCGATCCGGCTGAAATTTGGTACATGGTGTTAGTATATGGCCTCAAATACCCATGCAAAAATTGGTCGAAATCGGTCCGAACATTATATATATAGCCCCCATATAAACCGATCCCCAGATTTGACCTCCGGAGCCCCTTGGAAGAGCAAAATTCATCCGACTCGGTTGAAATTTGGTACGTGATGTTAGTATATGGTATCCAACAACCATGCATGAATTGGTTCAGTCCATAATTATATATAGCCCCATATAGACCGATCCCCAGATTTGACCTCCGGTGCCTTTTGGAGAAGCAAAATTCATCCGATCTGATTGAAATTTGGTACGCGGTTTTACTATATGATATTTAACAACCATGCCAAAAGTGGTCCATATCAGTCCATAATCATATATAGCCCCCATATAAACCGATCCCGAGATTTGGTTTTGGAACCTCTTGGATGAGCAAATTTCCTCCGAGTCAGTTGAAATTTGGTATATTGTGCTAGTATATGGCCGTTAACAACCATGCCTAACTAGGTCCATATCGGTCTATAGTTATATATAGCCCTCAGATAAATCGATCCCCAACCACAAAAAAAATTGGTCCATATCAAGTTCATAATTGTATATAGCCCCCATATAAGCGTCACCCATATTTCAATTCTGGCTCCCTACGTACCGTGCAAAAGTCCATATCGATTCGTAATTATTTGTAGACTTACATACATTTTTGTCTAATATATACCACGTGTGGACTAACTCACAATTTAGAAAACGATTTAAGATACCACAACTCGAGTAATTCGATTGTGTATAACAGTCTTTCGTAGAAGTTTCTACGCAATCCATGGTGGAGGGTACGTAAGATTCGCCCTGGCCGAACTTACGGCCGTTTATACTTGTTTCTACCTCACCACGCTGTGATTAGGCCGGAGAGCAAATCAACCAAATTGCAAGTTGTATTTAATGACTCAAAAAAGACAGACAGTGGGTTCTCCTTGAATGATGTGTTATATGCTGGGCCAATTTTGCAAGCAGATTTAATGCAAATTGTACTCAGTTGGCGATACTATAAATATGTCTTCACAGCTGATATACAGAAGATGTATCGCCAAGTTTTGATTCATCCTGAAGATAGAAAATTCCAACAAATTATTTTTCGACCCAGCGCAAATCAAACTGCCAAACAATTCCAACTCAAAACTGTTACATTTGGGATAAATTGTGCGCCCTTCTTGGCCCTACGGACCCTGCAACAGTTAAGTGATGATTGTAAAAAACAATATCCCAGGGCTTCTGATATTTTGAGATCTGAAATTTATGTTGATGATGTGTTGTCAGAAGGACACACATTAGAAGAAGCGTGCTTCCCCTTGAAAAAACTGACTGCAAATAATTCTGTTCTTCTCGAACATTTGGTCCGGGAGGATCTTCTGGATGAAGATTTTTTTTAAATCGACGACTCCAGCACCATTAAAACATTAGACATCCGCTGGAATGCCATACATGATATTTTTTACTATGCTGTCGAACCTATTAGTCCCACATCAGGAGCAACAAAGTGACAATTGTTATTACAGCAAAGCTTCTTATGCAGAAGTTGTGGGAAGGTAAGATAGATTGGGATGAAGGCATCCCACCCCTTTTATTAATAAAATGGAAATCGTTTATCGAAAGTTTGCCGAATATCGCCGAAATAAAAATCCCCCGATACGCGAATTTTTCTCCAGGATCTCCGGTCCAAATACATGGATTTTGCGACACGTCGGAGAAGACGTACTGCGGCGCAATTTATATTAGAACTATTGATAAATTTCAGTCACCTACTGGTTGCAAAGATAAAAGTAGCTCCACTTAAGAGAACCACCATTCTAAAGCTCGAGTTATGTGGTGCTGAGCTACTTACAAAAATGCTAAAACAATTTAAATTCTCTTTCGGACAATCATATGATCTATATTTATGGACAGACTCACCCATCGTCTTTGGCTGGCTACAAAAGCCACAGCAAAGTTTAAAAACGTTTGTAGCAAATCGTGTTACGAAAATTTTGGACATTACTCGAGAATCACAGTGGAAACATGTAAAAACGGAGGACAATCCTGCCGATTTGGACACACGAGGGTGTTCTTCTCAAGATTTGGTAAGTAATTCACTGTGGTGGCATGGACCATCCTGGCTTCAACAACCGATTGAAGTTTGGCCAAAACCAAGAACATTCGATAGTACATCCGTAAACAAAGAAGGTGTCAACATTTCATCTTGAACTGCAAGAGGACATAACTTCGCGATTTTCATCTTTAAACAGGGCACTACCTGTCGTTTGTTATATGTTTCGATTTGTTAAATTATGTCGCAAGAAAATTCAACCTGAAAATAAAAATCTAACCGCAGCTGAAATAGTTTATACAAAGAATCGTTTGATTATTTTGGCCCAACGCATTCACTATCCTAGAGAATACGAATATCCTCAAGATAAAAAGCAAATCAACAATAAAAGTCATATCTTGAGTCTAAATCCGTTTTTAGACAAGGAAGGTCTACTTAGAGTTGATTCAAGACTTCAAAATGCTGGCTTGAGCTACTCCGAACGACATCCTGTCATAATACCAGAAAAATCTCATTTCGCCATGCTTTTTGTAAGATATGCTCACCAAATTCTTCTACATGCAGAATATAATATTATGCTCCGTGTAAAGGATTTTGTATTCCCCGTATTAAAAATTGTATAAGAAAATGTATAAGGGAGTGCAAGACTTGCACCATATATAAACAAAAATTCCAAAATCAGTTGATGGCGGCTCTTCCCCCTTAACGTGTTAATTTTTCGCTACCATTCACTTATGCGGTTGTGGACTTTGCTGGCCCGTTTAATATTAAGTCATCAAGTTTAAGAAATGCAAAGATTATTAAGGGTTACGCAGCCATCTTTGTGTGTTTCTCAACGAGAGCGATCCATATTGAAGTTTGTTCCGATCTCTCAGCTGATTCATTCTTCGCAGCGTTTTCGAGATTTACTGGACGTCGTGGTTTACCGAAAACCATGTTCTCCGACAACGGTCGAAACTTCGTTGGTGCAAATTTTAAACTACACAATAATTTTTTGAAAAACGCAGAAAAATATATCCCCTTACGCTCCACATATGGGCGGCCTATGGGAGGCCGCCGTAAAAAGTATGAAGTCCCATCTGAAGAAAGTAACAAATAATCTATCGTTCACATTTGAAGAGTTTACGACTTGCTGATTAGAATTGAAGCTGTGCTGAATTCCAGACCGATTTCACCTATCTCGGAAAATCCAGACGAATTATTACCACTTACTCCAGGTCATCTGCTCAGAGGAGCTACTCTTACCTGAGTCTTTAATTGAGCCACACGAAACTGAAATTTCACATTTGTCCAGATGGAAACGGTTGCAAGCTCTTCAATATGCATTTGGTCAACGTTGGAAGTCGGAATATATTACTGAGCTACAACGCCGTTTCAAGTGGAAAACCACAAGAAATAATATCAAAGTTGATGACTTCGTCATAATCAAGGATGACCACTTGCCTCCCACGGAGTGGAGACTCGGTCGTATCGTTAAAGTTATTCGCGGAAATAATAACAATGTACGCGTTGCATAAATTAAAACCCAAAATGGCACAATCGTGAGAACGATCGCGAAACTTTGCTTATTACCTACAACATCATCATCATACTCTTTGCATAAAAAGCTAAATGATACATCGACAAATGGTCGTTTTTTAGAATGTTAATCTCCCATTGCTCCTATCTCTCTTTTTCTCTCTCTTTCTTTTCTTTTTCCCTCATATCCACCATGGGTAGATGTTTCGTTTGCGGCTTCAACCACCCAATTAAATATTACACTCATTTTCGATGGATGGACAAAGATGAACGGCGATCAGTCCTAGAGCGATTCAACTATTGTCTCAATTGCCTCTCAGATCGTCACCGACGCATAGACTGCACTTCTACAAGTCGCTGTAATGTGTGCTCTGGTGCACATCATACCATGATCCATCGTTCCCTTTCTGTTCCTAAGCCTCACATCAAATATTCCGCTGTAGAGCAATTAAATTATCGGACCAAATTCAAGGCGAACATTCCATACGGACAATTTGAAATTTTTACCCGCTCTGGTAAAGTTTTAAAGGAATGGCTAATCATCGTTGACGACTTGAATGTGTACATCCCACCACCCGTAAAGAATAGCAATGTTCTTATTAAAGGAGTTATCGGAAACGATATATGTCATTACGCACTATACGGAGACCGCACAGAGTTGCGCGTCAACCCCAGCCTGGACACTCAAAATTCTGCTTTCGGGATGCTCTGTTTTGGCTCATTCTCAAGATGTGCACCTCACCTTATTTCTGGCCCGGGAGTATGTTGAACGCACCGTTCAACCAGATTAAGTATTTTCATTGAATTTTTATACTCTTTTGTTTATTTAATTTCTTTTAATATTACATTGAAATATTTTCTCATTTACTATTTAATTGTATAGTTAAAACGACCTATTAACTTTTGAAGTAATAATTTTAGTACATTAGCTCTTTTTGATCTCATTTATTTTCGTTAAGTTTTTATTTTTCTCTCCGCATGAAGCGGTTCTTTTGTACTGTAAGTTTAGTTACCAACTTCACCTCGACCAATAAAGTCGCAAATAATTGTATGAATTCAAATGGAATTCTTTTTGTTGTTTTCCTTTATCCTTTTGGAAAACCCCTTTATGCGCCTTACAGACTATCAGTTGTTCCGGACGACAGTGCTCGTGTCGAACATATCCCATATATTGGACACATTATAAGTTAAGTCCGAAGGCATAATCGATAATGCTGCATGTTTATGTGATCGATAACACATTTACCGATTATTTAGTCATCGCCGACAAGACGTATCGATTCGACACCCTGTAAGATTCTTTACAAACACCGACATTCCGTCCGGAATAACTGATAGTCTGTAAAGAGCATTAAATATTATTAGCCCTTGGTTCACGACCAGAGCTAACAGGATTCTTTCAGAAGGATTATATCATTATCTTTTCTTTCTTAATATTCAGTAACATAAATGATATGGATGTATTTCGAAGCAAACAAATAGTTTCTCAATTGTAAAAATTTTGTAAGACCGGCCCGCTTCGCTACGTACTCGGCTAGTTTCATATAGTCTAACGTACTTTGTTTTTCTTTTGGATGCGTAATTGGATATTTGGATGATTTATTATTCAAGTTTGATCATTTGTAGGATATAAATTGTATATTTAAATAGATTCCCATGAACATCGGATAATGTAGCTAGCTTTGCCAATATGGAGAATTCTAGAAGAAAAAATGCACTTACTTTAGTTTTGTCAAGATTTGATTAAAATAATATTACGCAATTGTTTGGGTGTATTGGTCATTAATTAAATGTATATATTGTTTAACACATCTATTTTTATTTGAATTTTATATTCTCTAGATATATGTAGGTATGTATGTACAAATGCTTATTACTAAAATATAAATATAATGAACTTAAACATGTATGAGATACATATTGTACTATAATTTTATGTGGCAATTTTTTATTGAGCAATTGTGGGACAACATTATTCATCTATTCGAATTCCACTCATATAAAATTATGTTGGACTATCTCATTTGTAGACAAGTATATTGTCAATAGTTTCTATCTATAAAACCATATTGATTAATATTTCTCTCGATGAAGATTACATTATGGATTCTTAAAGAGACCCTGGAGACGGCGGATCTTACCTAAGCTGGTAAGAATTGGGAATTGGTCAAGAAACCCAAATTCCTAAAATAGTATAATTTTATTTTTGATCATGATACCACTGTGGGATAATTAATTTATGACTTATAGCATTTTGAATGAAGGAAGCTCAGTTCAGCAGTTCACTTTTCAATTGTCGCAATTTTCTTCCAAACATTGTGAATACGGAATCACTTCATGGATTTTTACCATCGCTTTCACTCACGATGGTGGATTGGATCCAGATCCGGAAGTAATGCAAATTATCTCGAATGAATTTTACATGGGCTTGTCATAGGAGGGAAGAACTCCGTTTTTGGATACTTTACACTGCGTTAGTTGTACCTTCTCTAAAAGAAAAAGTTTCGTTATATTAACCCTTTCACTACCGATGTCCACTTAGAAGGGCATTCTGTTTTCCCACTTAGTTTCGATTTATTTCTCGATGTTATATTAAAGTAGAGGCTTTAATCTAAATAAGCTATAAATATTGTCCATATTGATGAGGTCTAAAATACATTTTTATAAACTTCTTTAACAATAAACGAAAAATACGAAAATTTGAGACAATTTTACTGTATGTTTCTAGTAAATGGACATTTATACAAAAATAGCTGATACTTTTACGGGTTCTTTTTTTCTCACTCTTTGAAAGATATTAAGGCCAAATAGCACTTATTTTCGTAAGGCCATTTGGTCACAATTCAAGAATCAAATTTTCAGAACAAGCTCATAAAGCTCTTGAAGTAATTGAGGTAGGTTTCCAAAATGACAACTTTTATTCTACATGCTGTTAGTACAAGTAAAAACAGAAGAAAAATAAAAGTTTTTATCATTAGGTTTATTTCGGTAGTGAAAGGGTTAACGAAATGTGTCATTAAAAGCCTATGAAGCAAATTTGTTAATACAACGAAAATTTTCGTTATTATAACGAATTTACTATTATTCAACGTAACTTTTCGTACTATTAACGAATATTTTCATTATATTAATGAAAATGTTTCGTTATATCAATGAACAATTTTCGTTGGCTCAATTTTAATGATTTTTTTCAAATTCACGGGGGTGTAGTATTTTCAATTTCAATTTTATTGTATTTTACTTTTTATACCTAATACACATTATGCTCGAAAAAAGTGTATTTGAAATCCCTTATTTATAAGGCAAATGATAGTTGAAATCTAGTTAAAATGTATTTAAATGGAAGTGTAATGTGAATGATTTATTGATTTTCTATTCGTTTTTGCGACATTTAAACTGTCAAAAATTTTAATTTTCACTTTACACGGCCAAATAGAGTCTTTTCCAAAGGAACATCGTCGGTTAAATTGGCAGTTAGTCCACGTGGGGTCTATCTTAGACAAAAAGGCAGATTAAATACCTATATATAGAGTAGTCTATAAATAATTACGAACCGATATGAACCAATTTTCGCATGCTAATTGCATCGGAAGAAATTTGCATCTCAAAGTACCTCCGGAGATCAAATCTGGGGATCGGTTTATATCTAGGCTATACTGATCTATACGTATCAATTTTTGCATGGTGTTCAGATATATTGACATCAATCGGATCGGATGAAATTTGCATCTTCAAGTATCTTCGGAGTTAAAATCTGTTGATGGTTTATATGGGGACCAATTTTTGCAGAGTTATTATAGGCCATAAACTAACACTATCTACAAAATTTTAACCAGTTCGGATGAAATTTGCCACTCCAAGAGGATCCGTCAGCAAAACTTGGGGATCGGTTTATATAGGGGCTATATATAATTATGGACCGTTATGGACCAATTTTTGCATGGTTGTTAGAAGCCATAGAGTAACACCCCATAGCAAATTTCAACCGGATCGGATGAAATTTGCTCCTCTAAGAGGCATTGCAAGCCAGTTCGGTTTATATGGGGGCTACAGTAAAAGTGGTCCGCTATGGCCCATTTGCAATAACATCTGACCTACATCAGTTTTAGGTCGATAGCTTGGTTCTTTCGGAAGTTAGTATGATTTCAACAGGCAGGCGGACGGACATCGCTAGATCGACTCGAATTTCACAACGACTCAGAATATATATAATTTATGGGGTCTGAGACCAATAGTTCGATGTGTTACAAACACAATAACAAAGTTAATATGGGGGTATACCCCATCCTATGGTGGAACAATATAGGGGTTTCTAAATCGTTATACTTTTTGTTACCATCTGCCACATTCTTTGTCCAAAAGCCAAAATCATGGAGCTTCAAAATATAAGTAAGAATTCATATTTATAAATAGATTCATTTTTACTCTATTGTCATTGTCATTGAGCTTAACATAGAATCGGGCAGCACTCAGTGATAAGAGAGAAGTTCACCACTGTTGTATCACAATGGACTGAATATTCTAAGTGAGCCTGAAATAACCTAACCTTCAGTTGATTAGATCTTCACTCAAAATTGGTTATGTGGCGTTCACTTTGTTCATCTGTTTTGGGTCCAACCATAGCGGAGTACAGAAATTGGTCATCAAGTTTTGGCATCAACTGTATTTCTCCTCTTCATGAAGTAATAAACAACTTTTATTCATTCAAAATGCTATAATCCGGAGATTCGACAATTGTCAAATTTATATGCGTTCGTTTTTAACAAATGGTAAAATTCGAATCATACAATTTACAAAATTCTATTGTTGCTGTGGTTTGAGAAAGGAAATAAGTAAGATTTAAAGACGGCAATTTAAGGATCTACTCCAAGGGTTTAATCTGCTTTGAATGTGGAATAAGTCGTCTGCAGAAATTGCCATTATACAAAAGATAGTAATTATAGTAAATTTTGCTAATGGAAATACAATTCTTTACAACCATGAAATGACGGAACTTTTCTTATATGATATAAACTAAAAATAATATTTTAATTGTATCTAATAAAACATTACATAACAATTTCTTAACTAATATGCTTATACAATATTTAATAGCATTTGAAAAACAACACATTAACTTCCAGTTGAGAATCGAATTAGTATTTATATATCGAATTGTAGAACCAGGTTCAATTTCCTATCGCCATGCCATCTTATGTCTGTCGAAGGAGATCAAATCTAGAAGTTTGATTAGTAACTATTTCTATTAAGATATTTTATCTTATTACTGAATAGCGGATTTTTATGCAATCTTTTATTTCTGTTCTCCAAGGCTTACCAAAAAGCGTTGACTTAATATGAAAGATTACAGCATAGCTGATACGTAGTATTGCCAAACCTCAATCGATAGCTACATGATGGCTATATTTGGGTACTATACAGTGTACAGTATACACCTCAAAGTGAAGAAATCACATCATCGTTATCATCGTAGCATTGTCAAATGTTATGGGGTGGAGTGAATACTTGAATTTAATTCAATCAAGGGATTAAAATTATCCCATTAAAAATTAAACATTTATAGAAAAACCAGCTCAAGATGAAGGTGTAGTGGCAGTCCGATATTTTAGGCTAATTTAGACTATTCTGTACGTAGTGATTGCACAGATGGTGAACATCTATGGTATCATAATGGACTGTTTTAAGTCGACTCACTTAACTATAAGGACAACACGACTTCATTGAAAATTTTATCGACTTTTGGACAAAATTTTATATCAGTGAAATGCGTCTTCTCTCCTACCAACACCTAGGTCTAGGTCGACTCACGAGGTGATTCTGAGTGGATCGGTATATACATATATTGCAGATTAAAGTTAATAAAGGGTGATTCTTTTGAGGTTAGGATTTTCATGCATTAGTATTTGACAGATCACGTGGGATTTCAGACATGGTGTCAAAGAGAAAGATGCTCAGTATGCTTTGACATTTCATCATGAATAGACTTACTAACGAGCCACAACGTCGAATTTTCAGTGAATGGGCCCTAGAAAAGTTGGCAGAAAATCCGCTTTTTTATCGACAAATTTTGTTCAGCGATGAGGCTCATTTCTGGTTGAATGGCTACGTAAATAAGCAAAATTGCCGCATTTGGAGTGAAGAGCAACCAGAAGCCGTTCAAGAACTGCCCATGCATCCCGAAAAATGCACTGTTTGGTGTGGTTTGTACGCTGGTGGAATCATTGGACCGTATTTTTTCAAAGATGCTGTTGGACGCAACGTTACGGTGAATGGCGATCGCTATCGTTCGATGCTAACAAACTTTTTGTTGCCAAAAATGGAAGAACTGAACTTGGTTGACATGTGGTTTCAACAAGATGGCGCTACATGCCACACAGCTCGCGATTCTATGGCCATTTTGAGGGAAAACTTCGGAGAACAATTCATCTCAAGAAATGGACCGGTAAGTTGGCCACCAAGATCATGCGATTTGACGCCTTTAGACTATTTTTTGTGGGGCTACGTCAAGTCTAAAGTCTACAGAAATAAGCCAGCAACTATTCCAGCTTTGGAAGACAACATTTCCGAAGAAATTCGGGCTATTCCGGCCGAAATGCTCGAAAAAGTTGCCCAAAATTGGACTTTCCGAATGGACCACCTAAGACGCAGCCGCGGTCAACATTTAAATGAAATTATCTTCAAAAAGTAAATGTCATGGACCAATCTAACGTTTCAAATAAAGAACCGATGAGATTTTGCAAATTTTAGGCGTTTTTTTTAAAAAAAAAAGTTATCAAGCTCTTAACAAATCACCCTTTATAATCTAACCACTACATGTAGAGTGATTAAAAAAAACCGGGTTTTATGAAAGTCGGGGTTTCTCGGTTTTAAAACCCCGGACTTTTTTCCAAAACTGGTGAACGGTCTTCTTTTGAAACAAATAACCGGCATAACCAAATCAACCGATTTTCATTAAAAAAACGCGTAACTTTTAAAATTAAATTTAATTTTATTGTAATTAATTAATTTTATTGTAAATCAACGAAAAAAATAATTCGATTGAACGTAATTTTTTTAATGCAAACGTACATTGCACCTATTTGTGGTTTCATAGCAGTTTATTAAAATACCCAGTTTTATTTGCTTAATTCAATGAAAATATAAAAACCAAAAGCTTTTGAGGCCTTGAAAACACTGGTTCTACCGGTCCACAGAAAACGGTCACGATTGTCACGAAAGTCGAAATAGGTGTTGATCACCCTAAATACGTGGTTTAGGGGACAAAACTATAGTCATATAAATTGGTAATACTTACGTATTAGCTATACTGACTCATCCAATATTATAGGATAAATTTCTTTGAAATTAAAAATTCATTGATTTTTTCTTAGAATTTTCAATACCTAAGGCGTTACTGAAAGATTTAAGATCAGGTGTAGTGATTGGCCTTCAATCACCATCGTCAGATGGTTAATTATATATGAGTGATTGATTTATTGTTTTTATTACAAAATTAATTGTAATAATTAGTTTTTTTTTTATTGTTGTTGTATACTAGTTTGGAGATATTTCTTTCTGTGTTTTGCATCTTAGAGTACATAAAGAAAAACCCAATAAAACATAGACAACGAAATTTTTCATTGGCCTAACGGAAAATAACCATTAGAAGAAATATCATTACAACAAAGTTGCATTGAATTCATGAAATGGTTTCTTAGATCAATTTAAATGATATATTTCGTCAGCATGTGCTAGAGCTTATGACCGCGTGTTGGGTTCACGGTTGCCACAGTCGTTAGAATTCTGGTATATTTTTTACTTTTTGGTAGACTGATAGAATTCGTACTGTTTTGGTAGATATTGCAAAATATTCCTCTCCAACCAAGGGATACTTCACAAATTTTCTATAGAAATACAATTTTGGCAAAATTTTTATATAGAATTAAATTTTGACAAAATTTTCTATAGAAATAAAACTTTGATAAAATTTTCAATAGAAATAAAATTTTGACAAAAATTTCTATATAGATATTTTTTCCAAATAAAATTTTGACAAAATTTCTATAGATATGAAATTTCGACAAAATATTCTATAGAAATGAAATTTTGACAATTTTTTTTTTAATTTTTTATATAAATAAAATTTTGACAAATTTTCTATAGATATAAAATTTTGATAAAATTTACTACAGAAATAACATTTTGAAAAAAAAAAAAAAAAACAAGTATAAACGGCCGTAAGTTCGATCAGGCCGAATCTTATGTACCCTCCACCATGGATTGCGTAGAAACTTCTACGAAAGACTGTCATCCATAATCGATCTTGTGGTATCTTAAAACTTCTTAACATCGTTTTATAAATTGTTAGTTAGTCCATATGTGGTATATATTAGACAAAAAAGGTATGTATAGGTAAGTCTACAAATAATTACGGCTCGATATGGACCTTTGCACTGTACGTTGAGGGCCTGAATTAAAACATGGGGTCGCTTATATGTGGGCTATATGCAATTATGAACTTGATATGGACCAATTTTTGTGTGATTGGGGATCGATTTATCTGAGGGCTGTATATAACTATAGACCGATATGGACCTAGTTGCTAACGGCCATATATTAGTACAATGTACCAAATTTCAACTGACTCGAATGAAATTTGCTCCTGCAAGTGGCTCCAAAACCAAATCTCGGGATCGGTTTATATAGGGGCTATATATGATTATGGACTGATATGGACCACTTTTGGCAGGTTGTTAAATATCATATACTACCAACACGTACCAAATTTCAACCAGATCGGTAATTTTGCTTCTCCGAAAGGCACCGGGGGTCAAATCTGGGGATCGGTTTATATGGGGGCTATATATAATTATGGGCCGATGTGGACCAATTGTTGCATGTTTGTTAGATACCATATACCAACACCATGTACCAAATTTCAGCCGGATCGGATGAAATTTGCTTCGCTTAGAGGCTCCGCAAACCAAATCGGGGGATCGGTCTATATGGGGACTATATATAATTATTGACCGATGTGGACCAATTTTTGCATAGTTGTTAGAGACCATATACCAAATTTCAGCCGGATCGGATGAAATTTGCTTCTCTTAGAGGGTCTGCAAGCCAAATTTGGGGGTCCGTTTATATGGGGGCTATACGTAAAAGTGGACCGATATGGCCCATTTGACCGATATAGACAAAATTTTCTATGGAAATAAAATTTTCTATTCATATATATAATTTTGACAAAATTTTCTACAGAAATAACATTTTGAAAAAAAGTTTTATGTAAATAAAATGTAGACAATATTTTCTATGGAAATAAAATTTGGACAAAATTTTCTATGGAAATAAAATTTTGACAAAATTTTCTATAGAAATAAAATGTTGACAAAACTTTCTGTAAAAATAAAATTTTGCAATATAAGCTTTTTTTGTTTGGTAGTTTTTTGGTAAAATTTTCTCAAAATTTTGGTAGATTATTTGTGGCTCGAGTGGTAACCGTGGTTGGGTTCCAGTTTAGTTTTAGTTTGGAGTGAAATTTTACTCACGCTCACGCGCATTCATAAAGAAAGTTTGTACTCACAGATATTAACGCACGACATGTGGGTTATTACCCACATGTCACATTCATGAAATGGAAAGTCATTTCACGAACGCTCCGGTACGAACAACGTTCAAAGTTTCACGCACGATTCACGACAACCTTCGTGAATCACGCCAATATTCATAATTTAGGGGGGATTTAAAATCTTACGCTCCTAACAATATTCGTAATTCACGAAAATGTTTGTAACACGACAATTCGCGTGATTCGCGAAAATTCTCGCGACTCGCGACAAATCTCATGACTCCCTGGAATTACCCATGAGTAAGGAACATTTTCATAACTCACGACGGAACCATTAGTAAAATTAAAATATGGTTCAACAGCAAACTATCAAACAACGGACGGTCTTGAAATTTTAAATCGGTATTGAAATCATGAATGTGAATTTGTTTGTGGGTGTGATTTTTTTGGTGATCGCGAACTTTATTGCGAATATGAATTTTGTTGTGAACGTGAATTTTTCGTGATCGTGAAGTTTATCGTGAGTGCGATTTTTATAGTGAGCGTGGTTCGTCAACTTTATAGTGATCGTGAATTTTTTCGTGAGCATGATTTCGATGAAATTTTACTCACGCAATTTCACGGAAAGAATTTGATTGTCACTCACGCTCACGTGTTATTTGGTTAGACCTATTCACGCACATTTCATGGGTGAATTACGAGTGTCACGAAAATTTCGTTTCACGGGTACACCTCAATTTTTTCTAAAAGCAAATTAAAATTGTAAAATGATACATTTTAAATTTTTAATGTTAAAATTTTTAACATATGTTAATCAAATTCTTGGAATTCGTGTAATAAATATTAACAAATTAATTTATTCATTTATTGATTCAATTATTTTTATAAAAACTAAAATCAATCACTCAAGTTATCTAAATTAATTGAGTTAAAATTAACTAATTGCTCTAATTAAACAATTTCGTGATTGAAGACAAACAATAATTTGTTCTGAGGGCCTTACAAGAGGTCATTTTCTGAAGGCTATATGTTAGCTTTTCGAAAGATAGGACTGGAGAAGGCCTTGACCTTTAACTTTGACAAGCAATGCAATTATCTAATATGTAGACCTTGACATAACCAGGAAAGCCGTTAATTTAAATAAATTGCTAGCATAGTCATATCTTTGTTTGTGTCCTTGAGTGTAAAGACCAGAATTCCATTTTGCATAAAATCCACTATCGATTTATTATCTAACTAGAATTAACTTAACTAACTTCATGATTATGCTTATGATTGAGTAAACATTGTCTTAGTAGCTTTTTGTCAAACGTGATTATTTGATACCCAAAAGTCTTTTGAACGCTCGCCTATAGTCTAGATTGAATATGGTGTAGATGATTGGATTGAGTACCGAGTTTATGTAGCCCAACCATGTAATGAAGTTCTTAAGTTTCACCGAGGGACAGCAGGTGGAGCAAAACGGTAGGACGACATACATCAGAAAGAACGGAAGCCAGCAAATCACGAAAACTCCCATTATAATGCCAAGAGTGCGGGCGGCCCTCCGCTCTTTGGAGAGGGAAATTTTTTGTTTCTCCTCAATGAACTGGTATACTGCGCCGGGCTTCTTTTGGAGTTGTACACCTTGTAGTGATGTTGCACCCACCGATGACTGCGGTGGTGTTATTTTTAGAGAAAGGTTTTCATCTTCTACTTCGCCGGTAGATATTTCATTGGCTTCGCGGTTGCTGCAAACCACCTGCATGCATCCTTTGGGATCACTTCCGCTCTCGGTGGATATTTCAGGATTTTCTTGATCGCCATTCTTCACATTGGGCGATAATAGTAGACTTTCTGCTGTCGGACCACCACCTTCCTTGGAATACTGAACATTCTGTTCATTTGTCTGTTGACTTTTGCGGGCTTTTGACTTTCCATGTTTAATGGAGTCCTTAATTTTGGCCCTACGTGTCTTTTTGCGTTGGGATGCTGTGGCTGTGTTTGATTCTTGGATTTGCGTACTTTCGTTGTTGGCATTCGTTTCACTGCTCTCCGATTCTTGGTCATTTTGTATCATTGGTGATGTGGAAAATTGTGTAGCATTCCTACAGCAACAGATGACATTGTAGCACATGGACGTTATGCTCAATGTGCCACTTGTGTTTGAGGCGACTACAGTCGCAGTCACATCTGCACTGGCAGACCGGGTAGATATTGTATTGATTTTAGCTGCCTGGGCTCGTTCCCTTAGCCTCCGCCTGGTGGCTATAAAAATTTCAATGTAAACGCATGCCATGATTATCAAAGGAATAAAGAAGGATCCCAACGAAGAGTAAATAACATAGCCGGGATCAGAGTTAAGTTCACAGGGTGTTGCACTAGTGAATTCCTCCGGCCAGTCATTCCAGCCCACCAGTGGAGGTGAACTTATCAGTAATGATAGTATCCAGACGCCAGCAATCAGAAGCAATACTCTCTCCACTGTGCGCTTTTGGGCATAGTTAATGGGATCAGTTATGGCCCAATAGCGGTCCAGAGCAATGGCGCATAAATTCAAAATTGATGAAGTGCAACACATGATATCGCATGTTAGCCACATTTTACACAGATAAATCCCGAATTCCCATCGCCCAAGAATGGAGTAGGCTACATTGAATGGTAGCACCAAAAGGGCCACAGTCAAATCGGCCACAGCCAGGGAGACTATGAAGAAATTCTGTACGATACGCAGGGGCTTATACGTAAAGACGCTTAGTATGACCAATATATTGCCAATTACTGTCAGCACAATTATTATGGATAACACAAGGGCCGTGAGTATGGCCTCCCACTCAGGCACGGCCAATTTCACACCAAAGTAGCTATCATGCCACTCTTCAATTGGTGGCATACAACCGTGTTCGCCAATGTCCGTATCATTATTTCCATCTATGTTGAAATCTAAATATGTTGAGCTAATATTCAGCAGACTCGATGATGTGGTTACTCGGAATCCTGCATCATTGCTGCCACTGCCAAATGTGTCCAATGACGCAGCTGTAGCTAATGGCAAGCTTGTTAATGACAATTGATTTGTGGGTGGCATTTTGGCATTCCTTATCAAAGGGCATTCACAAAGGGCATCTATCTATTGGCGCATTCCGTCCACATTGCATTTGCATTGAACTGAAATAAGAGAGAAAAAAATCGAAAATTATTTCCCATTACGTGACTACTAGGATGTGATATTTTCATAGGTTTCCCCCTTTTTTTGATTTTTTTTACTAGGGAGTAAGGACAATGTGAAAATATTGCATAATCCAATTGATATGGTCTTTTTTATGGATCGTTGCTTTGTCCGTACAGCAGCACTGGGGCAAACCACAGGGGCATTATGCCATAAATATATGTATTAAGGAGGATTCTTCACATTTGAATATGTTAGGGCTTGACATTATCTAGGTTGTTACAAATATTGTACATTGCTTTCAATGTTAACAACGCCACGCTTCAGTGTAACGCACGAATATAACATTTTAAAATTGATTAAAAAATTAAAATAATTAAAACAATCGACATAAAAAAAGTATAAATGATCCCGTCCACCTAGAATTGCTTACAAGAATTTTTCTTGCAGATACCGGATATGATGAAAGTTTATCGATAGGGATTTTTAAGAAGATCACTGTAAATGGTACAGTTAAAGAAATCAAATCTGAAATTGCCCTAAGCTAACCCAGTATCAATCTATATATTTAACATCCGAATAACGTTTGTTTGTTAGTATGTTGAGAAATCTAAACTGCTATGATTTACCTGAAATTTGGAGAGGGCCTGAGGGGATGTTAACATATAACATGAATATGTGGGTGACTCGCTCTTCACACCTTCCCTTGCATAACATTTTGAAACTTGAAGAAAAGTTCCCCGATTTGCTTGAAATTTTAAACGAAGCTAGAGGGTTGTCTCTATAGGTTTGAATGGGAAAAGGCAGCCTTGCTAACTCATCCAATTACTTAGAATTTATAGTGAACGTGGGCGAGGTTATGAAATTAATATACACGCAAAAAAATAATTCTTTCCTCCCAAACGAAATTTTAGACAAACAAAGTTCGTTTCTCATTTGCTTTTCGCTGTAAGGAAGTGTATTTGGAAGAAAAGTATATACTTTTTGTGATAAACGTTTATTCTTTTCCAGGATGTAAAAACAATTTCATAAAGACTAGCTCAAAAAAAAACATTTTTTTCTTGCTAATTGCATTGTCCCTCACATCTTTCTCACATCCACGAGGATTTTTAGTTCTTAACACCTTTTCCTGTAATACCAACAATGTAGAAGAAATTATACGATTTTATAAATTTTTAAAATTTTTTTTACCTTTCGCCTGGACGGAGAATCGAACCGCGGACCATGCACATTGTAAGCCAACACACTAACCACTGAGCTATGTACCTGTTATGGTCATCAATAGATAAATATCCATATAAGTTATATTTATATAGCATAGCTTGCGGCGCCCACGAACCGAATAAACAAAGTTTATTTAACAGAAACAAACATTTAGTTTGTCACCGTGGAGCAGTGGTAGCTACGTCCGACTCTCATGCCAAGGGTCGTGGGTTCGATCCCTGCTTCGGCCAAAGTTTTTTTTTTTGCTTTTGTTTTTTTTTTTACATATATTCCAGATATATTCGGAAGATTCCGAAAAAATGTTCAACATTACATTGTACTATATTAAATTTTGAACTGTAAAATGTGTCTTATTAAAGACCTAAAGTCAGAAAAGAACAGTGTTTGATATAAACGAAATGGACTGTGTTGTTATTTCAAAAATAACTTTTTTTATTGAAAAAATAAAAATTTTGTAACAAACGAATTTTTTTGGTGATAAAAGTTTAAAATTTTCGAAGCAATTCAAAAAACTCTAACAAAAGAAAAACGTTTTCGGTACACGTTTTCCAAACGTTTTTTTTCTTTGCGTGTAGTGTACATCATTTTGTAATATCTGCTCGGGGAGGAGCACCTCGTCCTTGTCCGATTATTTGAAAATTTAAAGTTTTTAGATTTTCTTGATATATACACGAGAAAATAGCTCCTCCTTGTTTTTTTAAATATTTTTTTTTAATAAAATTCTTGTATTGATATTTCGCAGGGATAAAATCATTTACCGTGAATAATATTGTACCGAAATGTAATAATAAATGACGACAATATCGCCATTTGTGGAAGAATCGGGTGATACATATGCATTGGAAAAATTTCGAGAACGATTGGACTTAAATTACGATCCATACTACATGGACAGACAGATGGATATTGGTAGATCTAAACAGATATGATTAGATTTCATAATGGACCCCTTTAGATATAAGCAGATATACCCACATATGATAAGATAGAATTAGATATAAACGTTTATAATTCCCTATATGATCATATCTGGCAATAGATCCAATTATATATAGGGATAGATATAATTATATCTAAGACATTAGATCTAAGCCAATATTGGCATCTGGCCAGTAATTAGATATGATTATATATTACCATTTTCCGGATCTACTCATATCTAATTGTATCAAATTATATCTCTCAATTTTTAATGGGGTAGCTATGTTATTAGTACATTTTAACGGGTAAAGAAGACAAGTTTCGAAGTTAATCATTTATTCGTTACAACTTCCAAGTGCAATTTTTTAAAAGTTTTAAAGTCTAATGTTCAAATTTTAAATCGATTTGTAGATTAAAATTATAATCCTTAACGCAACCTCAAATTACACTTTCACGTGCAAATCTTATTTGTTTGATATACAAATCAAATTAAATATCAAATTGAGTTCATTCACCATCCCCATCAAAAGAATTCCTTTAAAAATTATTTTATTTTAAGAGGCCATTTGATTTTTCATCTATAGGAAGAAAGACCAGCGAAGCAAATTTTAAAATAATAAAATTACTCCATTATCTCTTTAAAGTTCCTTCCCATTTCTTCCTTCTGCAAATTATCAGTCCCTTGTCCAATATTTTCATTAATTGTGGGATTAATCTTCAATTAACCCAAAATGGTAGTAGTACTTCTGTCTTCATCCTTTGGTCCTTAACTCAAAGTCAATACTTTGGAAGTAATTGGCTTGTAACCCCTTTTAATAAGTTACTTTCGCTGCCCTTTCCAAATCTGCAATCTGTAAGCAACGTCAAATATTGTTCTGGCCTTTGCCTGGATGCTATTCGTGTGTCTGCGTTTTTCGGATAAGCAGGTATGTGTGGTGGACATCTATGTATATATGGGAGAGGTTTGGATAAAAATGATTATTACTTTTTTGGTTGTCGACACGCAAGTAGAGGATGCTGATGAGGAATGAGGTAATTTCGAAACAGCTGTACATCCAACCATCTTGCAGTCTAAAGGGCTTTGCCAAAATAAATTTGACAAGCATACTTTTCCTCTGTTGGTTAAGCTACACTTGTAGTTTAGTCAATGCATGGTTGTAAGCTCATGGTTGTAATCAAAAACAACAACAATGATTGAAGAGAAACCAACAATAACAAACAAAACGAATGAAGATAGAGGAAGCACGCTCAAAAACAAAACCCAGCCAACTACATTCAAATCGATGATTTGAGTTTGGCAAAGCAAAAGAGATATGCTTGCAAATTTGTTCAGGCAGTAGCCGACTATCAAACCTTTTTTCGGAAGGTTCAAGTGTAGTTCACTTTAGGTTGAGTGAATTACCCGAATTTATTCTGATAATTGGTTGATAGTTTTGCTGCAAGTAGAGAATGTTGATGAGGAATGTGGTACTTCCGAAACAGCTGTACACCCAACCATCTTGCAGTCTATAGGGCTTTGCCCAAATAAATTTGACAAGCATACTTTTTCTCTGTTAGTTAAGCTACACTTGTAGTTTAGTCAATGCATAGTTTTAAGCTGAAACAACAACAATAATAAAGGAATACTTTATTAAAAATAATTAAAAATGAATTGACTAAAAAATTAAACTAAATTTTGATTCTCATTTTTGCTCATGATGCAACTTAAAGCGCATCGAAATAGGTCGTAGTAAAATGAAAAAGGATAACGTTAGTGTACAAAAAATAAGGAACATTTTTCAGGGTTAGAAATAACTCAATAAAAAATTTCGCAGTTATTCCGCGCGAACGTTTTTTATATAGAGTATGATAGTTTTTCGTGCGAAATCGTGAAAACTTAGTAGCATTAAGATAGAAAGAAAATCGGTGGATTATCCCACCTCAGTAATGCTGGCAACATTTCTGAGTGTTTCAAAGCTTCATTAACTGGTTTCACTGTCCCTTGTCATTGAGCTTAGATATAAGAGAGAAGCTCACCACTGTGGTATCACAATGGAGTCTAAGTGAGTCTGAAATATCGGGCTGCCACCATATCTAACCTAACCTTGGGAACATTTTTGGAATACATGTAAAATTATATTATTTCCGTTGTATTTCATACATCGTTTATTAGAAAGGGACCGACTAAAGGGTTTTATTATTTTAAATAAAGTTTCTCTACATCGGCTTGTAGGCGCCCAAAAATGTGCTACATAAATAAAACTGCTTGACAGTATGTGAGTGTTGATGATGATAACAGCTGCATGGCACAGTGGCTAGTGTGTTTGCTTACAAAGTCTATGGTTCGCGGTTCGAAAGTTTATAAAATCGAATAGTATCTTTTATATCTGTAAAGAAGTCAACGTTTATCACAAAAAGTCTATATGTTTCTTCCAAACAAACTTCCTTACAGCGAAAAGCTAATGCTAACGCGTTTACGCTTTTACTTGGAAAATGGAAAAATTCAAAATTCGATCAGCGGGTATGAAGCGAGTGGCTGCTGCGTTGATGATGCCCGGAACACCCTCTGGGCAACATAAACATGTGAGGGGAAGGGAGCTTATTGAAGTGGCGATCTGGGTATTCTCCGAAGCATTCCCAGTTGACTTTCTTTTGGTCCGGCGTTCAGAGGTTATGAAATCGGAGGGTTCGTTAATGGTGAGAATTATGGGGAGGTGCTCTGATCCCAGTGAAATGACGGGGTGCCAGGATATGTCATTTATCAGACCAGGTGACACTGCAATCACACATAGTTCTCGTGGGGCCATCTTCGTTCACCGTGCAAAATGTGTGCTTTGCCAAAGCTATACCTCTCTGGTCATTACCAAGGAGAGAATGCCAGAATTCATGGTGGGCATTAAAGTCTCCCACACAAAAGACACTAAATGTTTGGACTATAACCTGGAGCACAGTTACCACTGTGGTATCACAATAGTCTGAATAGTCTAAGTGAGCCTCAAATATGGGGCTGCCACTATACCTAACCTAACCTAAGGATACCTTTAAGACAGAATTGTCTTTTAAATTTAAGTTTTGCGTACTTGTTTCTATATAGGAAATTTTAATCTCTTCGTTGTTTTTTGTTTTTCTCCATGTACGGATAAAGTCCTTTAAAATGTCTTAGCGACAACTCAGACTGGACTTCAAGTAGAAATTATATACTGCTTCAAGTAAAACTCGTCTTTAAAATAAAGGATTTTTTGGTTTCTTGTCAAGATGCAAGGAGACAGGCAATTTAAAGACGATTTCACACATTTTAAAGAATTTTTCACAATTATTAAAGACAAGTTGACCATAGTCAAACAAAATTTTCTTTCATTTTAATACCAATTTTTAAGTTGAATCACTTAAAATCAAGGAAATCAAGGAAAAACGATTTTATAGAAAAGTTTATTGTCTTTTGGACAAAGAAAAAAAAAACTATATATCAGAGAACTGCGTCTTCTATGATAAGCAAAAAAATCAATCGTATTTTAAGGACATGAAATCTTTGGCCTCACGACAATATTTTTTCAGTGCACCACGGTCCGGGGTTTCTCTCTATGACGGTTCGGACCAAAAGCAAGAGGAGAAGGTTCCACAACAACAACAAAAAAACAAGTATGTACAGCCGTAAGTTCGGCTAGGCCGAAGCTTATGTACCCTCCACCATGGATTGCGTAGAAACTTCTTCTAAACACTGCCATGCACAATCGAATTACTTAAGTTGCGGTAACGCTTGCCGATGGCAAGGTATCTTAAAACCTCCTAACACCGTCTTCTAAATTGTATGTAAGTCCATTCGTGGTTATATTAAATCAAAAAAGATCGATCAAATACGTATATAATTCAGTTTGACAAAATTTTCTATAGACATAAAAAAATTTTAACAAAATTTTCTATAGAAACAAAATTTTCACAAAATTTTCTATAGAAAGAAAATGTTGATAAAATTTTCTACAGAAATAAAATTTGAACAAACTTTTCTATAGAAATAAAATTTTACCAAAAATTTTCTATAGAAATAAAATTTTGACAACATTTTCTATAGAAGTAAAATTTGGAACAAAAAAATCTATAGAAATAAAATTTGGAAAAATTTTCTATAGAAATAAAATTTTGACAACATTTTCTATAGAAATAAAATTTTAACAAAAATTTTCTATAGAAATAAAATTTTAACAAAATTTTCTATAGAAATAAAATTTTGATAAATTATTTTTGGCTCGAGTGGCAACCATGATTATGAACCGATATGGACCAATTTTTGTGTGATTGGACCAATTTTGGTATGGTTGTTAGCGTCCATATACTAACACCACGTTCCTAATTTGAACCGGATCGGATGAATTTTGCTCCTCCAAGAGGCTCCGGATGTCAAATCTGGAGAACGTTTTATATGGGGTCTATATATAATTATGGACCGATATGGACCAATTCCGCCACGGTTGTTAAAGATCATATACTAACACCATGTTCCAAATTACAACCGGATTGGATGAAATTTGCTTCTCTTGGAGACTTCGCAAGCCAAATCTGGGGATCGGTTTATATGGGGGCTATATATAATTATGAACCGATGTGGACCAATTTTTGCATGGTTGTTAGAGACCATATACCAATATCATGTACCAAATTTCAGGCGGATCGGATGAAATTTGCTTCTCTTTGAGGCTCTGCAACGCAAATCTGGGGATCGGTTTATATGGGCGCTATATATAATTATGGGCCGATGTGAACCAATTTTTGCACGGTTGTTAGAGACCATATACCAATACCATGTACCAAATTTCAGCCGGATCGGATGCCATTTGCTTCTCTTTGAGGCTTCGCAAGCCAAATCTGGAGATCGGTTTATATGGGGTCTATATATAATTATGGACCGATGTGAACCAATTTTTGCATGGTTGTTAGAGACCATATACCAACATCATGTACCAAATTTCAGCCGGATCGGATGAAATTTGCTTCTCTTTGAGGCTCCGCAAACCAAATCTGGTGATCGGTTTATATGGGGGCTATATATAATTATGGACCGATGTGGACCAATTTTTGCATGGTTGTTAGAGACCATATACCAACATCATGTACCAAATTTCAGCCGGATCGGATGAAATTTGCTACTTTTAGAGGCTCCACAAGCCAAATCTGGGGATCGGTTTATATGGGGGCTATATATAATTAAGGACCGATATGGACCAATTTTTGCACGGTTGTTAGAGACCATATACCAACACCATATACCAAATTTCAGCCGGATCGGATGAAATATGCTTCTGTTAGAGGCTCCACAAGCCAAATCTGAGGGTCCCTTTATATGGGAGCTATACGTAAAAGTGGACCGATATGGCCCATTTTCAATACCATCCGACCGACATCGATAACAACTACTTGTGCCAAGTTTCAAGTCGATAGCTTGCTTCGTTCGGAAGTTAGCGTGATTTCAACAGACGGACGGACGGACGGACATGCTTAGATCGACTCAGAATTTCACTACGACCCAGAATATATATACTTTATGGGGTCTTAGAGCAATATTTCGATGTGTTACAAACGGAATGACAAAGTTAATATACCCCCATCCTATGATGGAGGGTATAATAAAACAATTTACTTTTTTTCTGTGTATATTGAATCGTTATAAAGCTTTCTCCTACAATTTTCATTCCTTCTCAAATTAGGCTGGCTATTTTGAACACAATGAATGTGGCTGTGATAACTCTTCTTTTTTGTCTGTAGCCTTTGTTTGTTGTATTATCATCGGATTTACTGCCCCAGTTAGGCTGTAATTGACAGAAGCAGGTGTGTGTGGGGTGTCCAGTTTTTAGCCGGGCCACTGAAGGGTGGAACTCTATTTATTGATTGGCTGGTGTTTACGAAAGAATGATAAAGGTATTTTTAAATTTCCTTTTCGAATAAGATGACCAAAAATATTCTGTAATCAAGCTGTTATTGTTTGACGAAATAACTTTTTCAACTTTGTAAAAGCCATCCACCCACCCCCTTTCCACATTGTGTAGGTTTGAAGTGACAAATGTTCATTTTAATCAGAAATCGCTTCATTTCACTTGTCGTTACTCTTTATTCCTTTGATGAATGTTCGAATTCCTTTTCTGTCCTTAATATTCGGTTGAATAAATCTTTTGTGTTGAATTGTAATATCAATCCTTTGGAGCAATGTTACAAAAAGGTGGTTTTAGTTGAGGTTTGGAGTATGTATTACCGTTTTTTCTCGCTTTTATTAATATCCAAGTAATTAAGATAATGATAGCCAAATGCATTGAGAAACAAGTAAGTAAAGTAGAAAGTCGGGCGGGGCCGACTAAATCATACCCTAAACCAGCCTTACTGAATTAGTAATCATAAGCATTTGTGGGGTAACATTGATATAGGTCTGGGAGATAAACCGCAGTTGCATATTTAAGAAACTTAGGTGGTATCGAAATTCCCGTTGGTGAGTGTGCAAAATACCTTGGAGTTATATTGGACAGGAGACTGAACTTAAAGCTAAGAAAGGACGAGAAAATCCACGGTTACCCTGTACTCGTGCAAAAGGCAATAGGGAAAATGTGGGGACTAAAACCGAAAATTGTGAACATTCCTACGAATTGAAACTTCTTCGCACATACCATCGTCTTGGATATCATCGAATTCGCTGCCTAGCTGACGCGACTAAAGTATTTTGAGTCGCAAACCTAAAAAAGTTTGATACAGACCATCTCTGATGGTCAAACATAAGGTTATTAGGGGCAAATTTTTCAAAATCGGGCGATACATACACTGTTAGAAAAATATGTTTTTCATATGCTCCGATATAAACAAAATGTGTTTCGGGCACAATTTTTAAACACAATATATTTAAGTGCAAACATGTAATGTTCCTAAACTAACTCTAAATGTTTGGGACACATATGTTAGTATGTTAGAATATATTATGTTTGGGGCATGAATGTTACATAAAAATAATATGTGTGAATGTAAATATATATACATTTACAAATTTCGAGTAAACATATATATGTTGTGATATTTTATTCAGAGAGTGACAGAGAGAGTGTAGAGAAAGAAATAGAGATGGAAATCGAAAGATATCAACATAACACAGAATCAAAAGAGAGCAACTTCTGTGAAACCGCTTGTATGTTGTTTCGGAAAACTGTTTTATGATAAGGCCAAAAATTTGATATGCTTAAGTCTAAATATTATTTAATTTGAATATTAGAGTATTCGGAGTAAAGAGAATAGACATTTAAAAAAAAAAAAACAGCATGTGTTTTCGTCTTGAGAGCAGCATTTTTTGTATGTGTGGACATGTGCTTTGTTTATCATTTTGGCATTATGGGCACAATTTTTTTCTCGGTTTGTTAAAAGAAATCGGAACGTACGAGGAGTAAGTCAAAATATTCAGACAAAGGAAATTAAAAAGAATCGGTGGAAAATATACAAAAATTACAAAGGGATCTTCATAAAAATAACGAAAGGGCACTATACTCTTTCTAGAGTTGGGACAGTAAAATGAAAAAAGGAGGAAACAGTGAAAAATTAAACAGTAAAATGTATAAAAACAAAGTTTAGTTCCCCTTTATTAATAAGTAGCCCAAGAGGACTTGACGGACACCTTCAAATATAAAAGCGGGCATTAAGTTCGTGTTTTGCAGCTACAACAATTGAAAAAGTTTATTTTCTTTAAAATGAATTATTAAAGAAAAGTAAAAGGCAAAACAGGGTCATTTTAGAGCAATAATGCCAACTTAATACCGGCCTTAAAGGTAAAAATGAAATTAAGTACAAAACACGATAAGTTTTCAATGCATTTAAAATGGTGTTAAATGCTAGTAAAAACTGCACACGCCTAAATAAATTTATGTGTATATTATAAAATTATTTATGTATGTTTATACTCGACTCCACGTTCTTCTTTTGTTAGAGTTTTTAAGTTCCTTCCAAAATTTCAAACTTTTATACCAAAAACAGTTTTTTATTACAAAATTGTTATTTTTCCAATAAAAAAAATAATGATATTTTATCCAAAAGCTCAGTCCATTTCGTTTATATCAAGCACTGTTTCTGACTGTAAATCTTTAATAACCCACATTTCGAAGTTTTATTAAACAATTTAATATAGTATAAATATAAATGTGTAATGTAAATTAAAAAAAAATGGTGTTTAGTCGGAGCAGGGATTGAACCCACGACCCTTTGCATGCAAGGCAGATATGCTAACTACTGCTCCACGTGGCCAACAAATGTATGTTTCTGTTAAATAATGTTTTGTTTGCATCGGCTCGTGGGCGCTGCAGACTATGCTACATAAATATAACTTATAACGATAATTGTCTATTGATGGCCATAACAGCTAAGTAGCTCAGTAGATAGTGTGATGGCTTACAAACTGTATGGTCCTCGGTTCGATTTTGAATAATTTCTTCAACATTATTTGTATTACAGAAAAAGGTGCCAAGAACTAAAAAATTTCGTGGAAATGAAAATTATGTGAGGGAATGAGCACAATCTTCTTTGGGGAAAATTCTTCCAAGCATATACTATTTTTGGGCTCAAAATGCTTCCAAACATATAATATGTTCACATAAAACAAACATATTAATGTTTTGGCAGTATCCAATAATATATATGCTTCCTGCAAAATATGTTTGGAACATATGTTAGAGAAGTGTTTTTTTTTGAGGGTGTATATGGGAGCTATATGTACATCTGAACCGATTTCGATGAAATTTTGCACCTACCGTTAGTACTATAGAGGACTGGATCTAGCCAACTTTGAGTAAGATCGGTTAATAAATAAGGATTCTATGGCCTAATTTGAGAAAATCGGGCATACATA
This sequence comes from Haematobia irritans, assembly GCF_050003625.1. Taxonomy (NCBI): domain Eukaryota; kingdom Metazoa; phylum Arthropoda; class Insecta; order Diptera; family Muscidae; genus Haematobia; species Haematobia irritans. The sequence goes on along the minus strand of NC_134400.1, from coordinate 58,115,323 downwards.
ACATATATATGGGAGCTACACAGTCTCACACAAGTTTACATACGGTTAACAAATTTATATTTCCTTTAAATAATAAAATTTTAAAAAATATGCATATATATTTCTTTAGTTTTAGTAAATTAATTCGAAAAACAAAGTATTTGTTAATTTTCAAGAAGTTTTTTTTTTGATGTGGGTTATAACAACAACAAGAAACAGGTTTAGTTAAGAGGTAAAAACTCATGGGTATGTAAACTTGTGTGAGACTGTGTATATCTCAATCTGAACTGATTTCGATGAAATGTTGCACATACAGTTAGTGCTATAGAAGATTACATTTCGCCAACTTTGAGTAAGATCGGTTGATACATAAGAGTTGCCATATTTAGAAAAATCGGGCGGTACATATATATGGGAGCTATAGCTAAATCTGAACCGATTGCGATGATTTTTTGCACATATAGTTAGTGCTATAGAAGATTACATTTACCCAACTTTGAGTAAGATCGGTTGATAAATAAGGATGGATGACATTTTGCAGACTTGAAGGCCGATGAAAAATATTATTTTTTGCCAAATTTGGTGACGATCCGTTTGTAAAAAAGCGCAACGCAACCCCATTTGTCGAAATCGGTTGATACATATATATGGGAGCTATATCTAAATTTGATTCGATTTTTTCCAAACTCCCTGTACCAAATTTCATCAATATCGGTTAATAATTGCGACCGGAATCCTGTGAACAACAAATACATGGACAGACAGACGGACGGACACCAAGCGCTAGATCGACTCGATTCTGAGGCGATCGGTATATATTTTATGGGGTCTAAAATCAATATTCCTGGTAGGCACTTTTTTTGGCAGATCAAACTTATTATACCCTGACCACTATGGTTTAGGGTATACAAATGATAAAAGTCCAGCAGTTTTAAGGTTTGAATTAACTAAGTGATTGTGGCATTAATTGAAATCTATGAATATTGTTGAAGCTATAGAATTGGAAGTAAAATTTCAAAGACATACAAATTCTAACTAAAACAGAAGGATCTTTTCGTACACTTCTGAAAAAAAGTAAGAATGAACTACAGCGTGGCTAAAATGGGAATGATCTGGCGCCTAAGATTTTTTCTTTACTTTTAGTTCATTTTGGTTTTCGAGAAAGATGCATTGGTAAATGTCGGAAAATGTTATTTAATTTAATGAATCTCAAAATTTGGAGATAGCAAATTTTTCCCATAATGTAGTTTACTTTTTTTCAGTGCATACACAAAAAACAACGTTTGCAAAACGGATATAAAATCATCATATATCCGGCTCTATGTCTTAAATAAGACAAATTTTGAGATTTCGTAATAAAAAAACAAGTATATAACATAACATAGGACCGTAAGTTCGGCCAGGCCGAATCTTATGTACCATCCACCATGGATTGCGTAGAAACTTCTACGAAAGACTGTCATCCACAATCGAATTACTTGGGTTGGGGTATCTTAAAACTTCTTAATATCGTTTTCTAAATTGTGATTTAGTCCATACGTGGTAGAGAGCCAGAATTGAAATATGGGCGTCGCTTATATGGGGGCTATATACAATTATGAACTTGATATGGACCCATTTTTTGTGATTGGGGATCGATTTATCTGAGGGCTACATATAACTATAGACCGATATGAACCTAGTTAGGCATGGTTGTTAACGGCCATATACTAGCACAATGTACCAAATTTCAACTGACTCGGATGAAATTTTCTCCTCCAAGAGACTCCAAAACCAAATCTCGGGATCGGTTTATATGGGGGCTATATATGATTATGGACCACTTTTGGAATGGCTGTTAAATACCATATACTACCACCACGTACCAAATTTCAACCAGATCGGATGAATTTTGCTTTTCCAAAAGGCATCGGAGGTCAAATCTGGGGAACGGTTTATATGGGGGCTATATATGATTATGGGCTGATATGACCCAATTCCTACATGGTTGTTGGATACCATATACTAACATCAAGTACCAAATTTCAACCGAATCGGATGAATTTTGCTCTTCCAAGGGGCTCCGGAGGTCAAATCTGGGGATCGGTTTATATGGGGCCTATATATATTAGTTTTTGTTTGATTTTTGGTCGACCTTTTCGTTAGAATTATAAATTAATGGTTCTTCAAGCTCGAGGTCTTTTTAAAATATTTTATTTATTATTCCCAATATTTCGCGATTACGATATTGAATCGCTTCCTCAGGGGTCTACAATAGATTTATAGAAATTACATTTCATAAATATCACAGTATTAAACATTTAATAATTTAAAGAAGTGTAAATCTTAATTACTTTTAGTTAATAATCTCAAATGGTATTATAGGATAATATAATTATAAAAAAAATCGGACAGACATATCTTAATCTCATTTTTCAAGTATCAGGCGAACAGAAAAATTAAAACAGCAACACAACCAATGACTTACATGTATAGTATCCACAACACAAAATACTTAAAGCTACTGTAGATTCACTACCCTCGTCAGCTGTCTGTATTGCACTGAGTTGTTTTTACTATTGCACGATGATCACTACCATGTATTTGTTGTTTCCTTTTCCGAAGCAAATGCCTGTAACAGTGAGCGATGTTTTCTGTATCAACTTTGAAGTTCATTCGTTTGCTTGCAGGTACATTGTTTATGTGAAGTGTTTCTAGTGTAAACCTTTTGCTGTAATTATTCTCTCTTTCTAATATTCTTACGTCGTCAAAGTTTGGGGTATGATTGTTTCTCGCACAGTGGCCTGCTAGTGCCGTTTTTGTGGTATTCGAGTTGGTGCGTAATTTAATATCCGATTTATGTCCTGAAATTCTTGTTTTTAATTTGTTTTTGGATGTTCCTACATAAACTTTTTCACATTTTTCTTTATTATTTCCACCGCACGGTATTTCATAAATCGTATTATGTTTTTCCATAGTGGGGATCTTGGTTTTCATGTTGGAAAATAATTTTTTGAGAGTATTGTTTGACTTGTGTGCTAAAGTGTATTGTCCTTTATCAAAGATTTCAGAGTTTGTAATTCGTTCTGATAATTTGTTGACATATACTAGTGACTTGTATATTGTTTCCTCGTTTTTATTTTCGTTTTGTTTTTTCCCCTCCGGTTTAAATTGTGATATTAAGTCATTAATTAAATATTTTGGAAAATTATTGTTGTGTAGAATATCTCTAATAATGGATTTGTTTTTAGAATGATATTCTTTGTCACTTATGTTTAACACCCTGTTTATAAGATTTTTTGCTGTGTTAATCACTATCCTTTTTGGGTGTTGTGAAAAATAATTCATTATTCTCCCCGATGCTGTTGGTTTTTGGTACCAATCTAAACCAAGATTATAATTTTCCTTCCTGATAACCAGCGTGTCTAAGTATGGAATTCTGCCGTTTTTCTCTATTTCTATTTAACCTAGCCTATATATGGTTAGGTTAAAGTGGCAGCCCGATTAAATTTCAGGCTCACTTAGACTATTCAGTCCATTGTGATACCACATTTAACTAAAAGTACCTATTACATATGGGCACTTCTAGTCTTAACCACTGAACCTTCTCTATTATTTACTTTTGTGGAACCAACCAGATTGCTCCAAAAACATTAACAAACTGCTTAAGTTAACGTTTTCCAGGTCAGCCAGTAATCTAAAGCTATATGCTCCTAAAATTCGCTTACGCCTTACACAAAAAGCAGGACACTCACACAAGAGGAGTTTAATTGATTCCTTTTCCTCCACGTCATGACAGCTTATACAATAGTCATTATACTTCGCACCTATAGTTTTTGCAAATTCGCCTATCAGGCAGCGACCCGTTATAGCAGATATTAGGAGTGCTATCTGACGCCTTGAGAACACTAGCATATCTAGTGTGCGGTTTAAGTTTAAATGGGGCCATATTTGCTTGGTGTCGTTACAGCCCTTGCAATTTTCCCATCGAATATTGGCCATCATAACAGCCTTCTCACGCAGTAAGAGCTTGCAGGTGGCCAGAGGCTTACTCACAGATTCTAGTTCCCCTGGAATATGTAAGGTAGTTCCTAGCCTTGCTAACACATCTGCTTCACAGTTCCCCGGTATGTTCCTATGACCAGGCACCCATATTAGGTGAATATTGTACTGCTCAGCCATCTCGTTGAGAGATTTGTGGCAGTCTATGGCCGTTTTTGAGTTAAGGAACACAGATTCCAAGGATTTTATTGCAGGCTGACTGTCTGAGTATATATTAATGCCAATATTTGTTGGAACATTACTTCTCAGCCAATTCACCACCTCTCTTATTGCCAATATTTCAGCCTGAAAAACACTACAGTGATTAGGTAATCTTTTCGCTATTAGAATTTCCAGATCTTTAGAATATACTCCGAACCCCACTTGTCCATTCAGTGGACATCAGTATAGAAATCTATATATCTTTTATTCCCCGGGGTCTGTGTGCACCACGCCTCACTGTTGGGAATTAGAGTTTCAAACTTTTTGTCGAAAAGTGGTTTTGCCAGGGTGTAATCCACTACGTTAGGCACATCTGGCATTACTTTGAGGACCGAACTATGACCGTACATTTTTTCCGACCACAGCGATATCTCGCGCAACCGCACAGCCGTTGTTGCAGCTGACTGTTTGGCCAAAATGTCTAAAGGCAATAGATGTAGCATGACATTAAGGGAGTCTGTTCCTGTCTTACTAAATGCGCCTGAGATACATAAGCTCGCCATACGCTGAACTTTATCTAAACAAGTCGGTTTCTGAAGTGCCGGCCACCAGACTACAACACCATATAGCATTATAGGTCTAACCACTGCCGTGTATAGCCAATGCACAATTTTTGGTCTTAGTCCCCACTTTTTCCCTATTGCCTTTTTGCACGAGTACAAAGCTACCGTGGCTTTTCTCGCCCTCTCTTCAATATTAAGCCTAAAATTCAGCTTCCTGTCCAAAATAACGCCAAGGTATTTTGCACACTCACCAAAGGGAATTTCAGTTCCCCCTAAGGAAATGGGCCTAACCGTGGGAGTTTTGCGATCTTTGCAGTACATGACTATTTCTGTCTTTGCTGGATTTACACCAAGACCATTATCTTTCGCCCATTTCTCAGTCATCCGGAGAGCTCTCTGTATAATATCTCTGATTGTGGATGGGAATTTTCCCCTGACTGCTAGCGCCACATCATCTGCGTATGCCACCACTTTTATCCTTTCTTTTTCTAGAGAAACCAGAAGGTTGTTTATAGCAACATTCCAAAGAAGAGGTGATAGAACTCCTCCTTGGGGAGTGCCTCTCTTCACATACCTTTGTATGTTTGCTTGCCCTAGTGTGGCTGAAATACGTCTCTTCATTAGAAGTTCGTCTAACAGCCTAAGTATACCTGGATCAACATTCAGAGTTGTCAGTCCATTTAATATCGAGCTCGGATGGACATTATTGAACGCCCCTTCGATGTCTAGAAACGCCACGATTGTGTATTCTTTGACAGATAGTGAGCTTTCAATAAAGCTGACCAGTTCATGCAATGCGGTCTCAGTAGACCTGCCCTTCGAGTATGCATGCTGTCGTTTCGAGAGCAAACTTGAATCCACGCTAGTTCTAAGATACATGTCTATCATCCTCTCCAGGGTCTTAAGTAGGAATGAGGATAAGCTGATTGGTCGGAAATCCTTCGCACTCGAGTGAGAGGCTTTTCCTGCTTTAGGTATGAAGACGACTTTTGTTTCCCTCCACTTTTCTGGAATATATGCTAAGTTTACACATTGTTTATATATCACCGTCAACCAGGGGATAATTCTTTCAGCCACTGCCTGTAACTCCGCCGGAGTAATTCCATCAGGTCCGGGGGATTTGAATGGTCCAAAGCTATTTAAAGCCCATTTTATTCTAGATTCCGACACAATTTCCTCGATAGGAAATGATCGCTGAGCCTCTGTTACACCGCCGGAACATGGTTCAACCGTCTGATTTCCAGGGAAGTGTGTGTCCAAAAGTACCTCCAACGTCTCCTCACTGGACGTTGTCCAATTTCCCTCCGATGTTTTAATGAAACCTGGAGCGGTGTTAGTGGATGCTAGTACCTTCCGTAGTCTGGAAGCCTCTGACGTATTCTCAATACTGCTACAGTAATCATCCCAAGAGTTTTGTTGAGACCTTCTCAGTTCTCGTTTATATTCTCTCAGATTCATCTTGTAAGTGTCCCAATCCTCCGGAGCTCTTGTGGACTTTGCTTTGTTAAAGAGCTTCCTGCAGGATTTCCTCATATTACTTAACTCCGTAGTCCACCATGGCGGCCGATTTTTTCCCCTTGGCTTTCCTCTAGGGCATGCAGCTTTCAGTGAAATGTTGAAGGCCTTCGTAATCCGCTCCACTGCGTGTTCGATATCTTGCACAGTGCTCATATTTGTCTCCGGCATTTCCGGTATCATCAAATTGAACGATTCCCTATACCTATTCCAATCAGCTTTCCTAACATTTGGCGGAAATATGGTCTTTGAAGTACGAACATCCAATCTGAAACTGATGTAGCGATGATCTGAGAAGCTATGTTCCCTCAAAACTTGCCACTCAGATATCTTATCATTCAGCTCCGGAGAGGTCAACGTTACGTCCAAAACCTCTTGTCTGTTCCTGGTGACGAAGGTTGGTGCATCTCCCTTATTGCAAACTACCAGGTTAGTACGCAAAATAAACTCTATTAGCGACTCTCCCCTTGCATTAGTATCACTACTTCCCCAAATACTATGATGTGCATTTGCATCGCATCCCATAATGAGTTTTGTCTTTGTTTTTAGTGACTCCTCAACTAAGGTCTTAACGGCACAGGGTGGCATCTCCCTATCATGTCCCATGTAGACCGAAGATACCCAATATTTGCATGTGGATATCTCTAGACTGGCTACGACAGTGTCTGCATTGCTCAATGAAGGAAGCAGAAACAAGTTTAGTTCGTTTTTAGCAATTATACATGCCCGATTTATATCGTTACCGGTATTATGCAAAAGTTTGAAACCCGGAGTGCTTAATTCACAGATCTTGTTCTTATATATGTATGGTTCTTGAATAAGAACTATATCTATGTCTCCTTTCATAAGGAGAACTTTTAAGGCAGCACAAGCGGCCTTACAATGGTGAAGATTTATCTGGAGGAACCGTAGAACCATCCAAATTTTCAACCACCGTCACATCAGCCGCTTCAATTGAGTCATCAAGGGCTTCCTCTTCACAGATCTCGGTGACTCTCGCAACAATCCGCGGTTCAGCTTTGGTGAGGCTTGAGCCTGTAGAAACTTCCCGCATATGATTTTCGCCATAGTCTGCAGGTTTTATGTCTCCTTCGGCTTCGCTAGGAGATTTTTTCACTGCTGCCTCTACCGGAGGCTTGTCCGCTTCGGTATCCTTTGGCTGATCGCTTTTGTATACCTTCATATGGATATCATGAAAGCCATAACTTACGCGTCCTTGGGTCTGGGCTAGATGTGGCAGCGACTCTATGTTTAATATAAACACCGCATGTCGTCTTGGTCCATCCACCTCATCCAAACGACCAACCTTCCAATCGGCGGTTGGAAGATCTGGGTTACATTCTTTTAGTCTCTCTAGTATTGACTCAGGATCAGGAGGGTTTGCCGGTACCCATGCATGTGCTCTAGGTTTAGCCGGTATGTTTTTTATCGACTAACTCCAAAGTGGCTCCTTCCCAAACTTCACCAATTAGCATCAATGCAGCTTTAAAGCAATCCATAGACCTCTGGTCAGCAAAAGCTATTAACTTATATCGTCCTTGATACCATCCAGCATCTTGCCGTCGAGGACTTGGTCCGTGAAACTTTTCTCGCACCTCTGAGTAGACACCAGACATCGCGTTCTCAATTTCCCCCCATTTTTGCCTTGGAATCATACCGTCCAATGCTCCTTTATTAATAATAGCCATCACAAGGCTGTCTTTTGCAACTGAGGCAAACGATCTTTGATCCCGTTTAGAGGATGGTAGCCTATATATAATTATGGGCCTATATATATAATTATGGACCGATTTCGACCAATTTTTGCATGGGTGTTTGAGGCCATATATTAGCACCACGTACCAAATTTCAACTGAATCAGATGAAATTTGGTCTTCCAAGAGGCTCCGGAGGTCAAATCTGGTGATCAGGTTATATGGAGGCTATATATAATGATGGACCGATATGGACCATTTTTTGCATGGTCTTTAGAGACCATATACTAACACCATTTACCAAATTTCAGCCGGATCGGATGAAATTTGCTTCTCTTAGAGGGTCCGCAAGCCAAATCGGGGGATCGGTTTATATGGGGGCTATATGTAATTATTGACCGATGTGGACCAATTCTTTCATAGTTGTTAGAGACCATATATTTACACCATGTACTAAATTTCAGCCGGATCGGATGAAATTTGCTTCTCTTAGAGGCTCCGCAAGCCAAATCGGGGGATCGGTTTTTATGGGGGCTATATATAATTATTGACCGATGTGGACCAATTTTTGCATGGTTGTTAGAGATCATATGCTGACACCATGTACCAAATTTCAGCCGGATCGGATGAAATTTGCTTCTCTTAGAGTCCCCGCAAGCCAAATTTGGGGGTCCGTTGATGTGGGGGCTATACGTAAAAGTGGACCGATATGGCCCATTTGCAATACCATCCGACCTACATCAATAACAACTACTTGTGCCAAGTTTCAAGTCGATAGCTTTTGTCGTTCGGAAGTTAGCGTGATTTCAACAGACGGACGGACGGACATGCTCAGATCGACTCAGAATTTTCCACGACCCAGAATATATATACTTTATAACGGAATGACAAAGTTAATATACCCCCATCCTATGGTGGAGGGTATAATAATATGGTAGTATGTAATACAGAACATCCTTTCGATATGTTGCCAACAGTTTGGAATATAGAACTCCTTAATTGTAAGAGTTGCTTGCGCTTGATACCCAGTTCTAAAAGAAAATTGAACGACTTTATCCTTTAACCAGGACATGTCCAAAAATGTGCAACACTGACATCAGCTGTTTAAAAGCAATCACAGAAATCAAGTAAAATCTTAAATTTTTAATCGATGAAGTTCTAAAATACACAAAAAAGGGTCTTGTAAATTTAAGGACCATTTTAACTTCCACATAGTTCAAAAAATTTACTGTAATATGGTTCATTTTTCGTAACCACAACGGAAACTAACTTAGTAGAGGAAAACTTATAAAATTTCAGTAAATGTTTTTTAGTTCACTAACTACGAAATGGGAAGGATATTTCCTTAAATAAATTTCCAACACAGTTAATGCATCGTTGATTGTATTGTAAAAATACATAGGCAATATAAAAATCTTACTACGAAATGTGAACAATTTACTAAGAAAAATTTTTGTATGGAAATTTTTTTGTAGTAAAAATTAACTTAACGACATTACCGATTCGTATGATGGCTACCTATGTTACAACTTATTCCCTTTTTATTATAAGTTGGAGTATTTTTACTCACATGCAACATTTTAGATAAAGTAGAATAAAAAGTAGTTAATATAATCCTTGACGGGTGTATATCATTTTTTATAGATTCCTCGTAAATTTTGAATATATTTTACCTTATCCTATAGATAGAATTCCAACTAATCAATAAATGTGCTATTGGAAAATTAAGGGAGAAGAGAGTAATGAAATCATTGCATCGTGTGAGGCAGTTTGTAGAGACATTTTGTGTATATATTGTATGATTGTTTGTGTTTGTTATTGCGTGTTTTATACGGTTGTTGCTTGTTTTGATCCTAAAGACAGTGTGGATGAATTTCTGGAATTTTCCTTGTGTGTTGTTGGTACCTTTTGTGGTGATAGTTGTTTGTTCAATAGATCAGAAAGGTATCGTGTGTGTGTTGTTATTTTTCTTGCTGCTTTTGTTTTTCTTTACGGCAGGTATGTATCCTTTTATGACTATTTGTGTCTTCGAGTTTTATTGTTGCATTCAGTTCTATTGATGCATTTATGGAATGAATGCAGACGTGGTTTTCATTGAAAACAAAAAATTGCATGAGGTATTGGTGTTTAGAGAAACTGAGCAGTGAATGTTGTGATGTAGACCAAACAAAAACATTTTATGTTGATAAAAAATATAGATAACAAATCACCGATTAAGGAACAGTATTCTTTTGTTAATCGATTAATATTATTGTGGATTTTAAATTCATTTACATGAAAAGTATACAAAAATATAAAACACATAAGTTATACCTCTTCGATGCAAATTTTACTATAACTTGAAGGAGAATTGCCCAAATAAAGATTTTTATAAAATGTATATTCTTTAAAATGGATTATTAAAGAAAAGTAATGGTGAAAAAATGGTGATTTTAGCGGCTAAATTCGAACTTAATATCCACCTTATATACTATATGCTATACTGATAAGTGGAAATTATGTCTAATTTTATAATATTTTTTATTTCAAATAATTCTGAGAAGAATTTCAAAAATGTCTCAATAGTCCATGGATATGATTCCACTAAGGTAACTACAGGATGCATTTTTTCAATGTGGTAAGTTTTTCTATAAACGGTATTTTATCCGTTTATAATAAAACCAAAATTTCAAGTTATTAAAAATAATTATTTTTATTTGCAGGTAGACAAGCCTTCTAATGGTAATTTTTTGGAATTTTCTTACTTTTTAATGCTAACTCAGCTGATATCCTTATTAGCTCTAAGAAAATACTCTTGAAAGCCGTAAGTTAAAAATCAATATACGATAGAATTTGATAATATTTTTTATATTTTGTATTACTTTGTAATTTCAGATGCTTATAAAGCAAATCCACTCAACAAAAACTAGACAAATCGATGAAATTGGATAAAAATGCAATGAATATATTTTTCATATGGATAGAAAACATGGAAATTGAAATTAATTATTTTGTCTTACTAACATAGAATATTACTCTTGTAAAGAAGCAATTACTAACTACCGACAAGTAACTGCATCCAACGTACGAATAAAAATATTTCCTTTATTATTGGCTTATGATATAAGCCATAGTTTTGTGTAATATAATAATAATTTTTTTGAAATAAAGTACTAGTGGTTGTAGAAAATTGACTTGTGTTGTACAAACAATTGCTTAGTTGTATACAGGCTTGTTGTACCTTTGATTCCTCAATTTCTCTACTTTTTTGAAAATTATACTGACAAGCAGTTTATTTCAAACCAATTTCTTAATATAGGTTTCCCAAAAAAAAATTTTTAATTTTTCCGGATAGCAGGAATATTTTGAATGAGTGTAAGTACATTCTTTCCACAGCGTAGTATTAATGAACTAAAATACGATGCAATGCATGAACTAATTTATAAGAAAATCATGAACTTATCTAGATGAAAAAATCTTTGGCGCCAAATCATGGTCATTCTTACCATGGGTTCATAAACAAAAGTAAACTTTTTTTCGGTGTAGTAATAAATATTTACTTATGAGATTTATGACACTTTACCATTTTTAATTTCATTTTATTCGAAAAATTAATCACAATAAATTGCTATTGTGAATGGAGGAAACGTCACCTTATCAAAATACAATCTGACAACACCGATTGTATTATTCTGAGGAATATTAAGAAAACAAGAGGACGAAAATTTCTCTTCTACAAAAACAACAAAAGTCAACCGTATAGATGTCGCACAATGCCTGCAGCTTTGGTATAACCGACGCAAACTGCACCCAGAAAAAAGTGCCTTCGAAACTAAAGGAAAAAATTTTCATCAATATAGTTTATCCATTTTATTTCCATTAAGGTAAATTTTTGTGAAAAATAATAAAATTTACTCGTTTCAGTAAAAAAATCCTAAACTGTAAGCAGTTAGGATTAGTTCATTAACTAGAATAAGGCATGGAATTTTACTCATACTATTTTCTTCGCTGGGTATAAGAATTTACTACTGAAAAAGAAAATTTTATTCACCGATAACAAAGCATTCGTAAAAATAAACAAAAACCGAACTAAAACCAAGTTTCCTCAAAATTAGTAAAATTTCTTATAAAATGATAATTGCGACTTCCTTTATAATAGAAAGTTTTTCATACATACGAACAACACTTGGCATAGAAAAATATTTTAGTTCATTCGTACTAAGAAGTATGCAATCCTTTCAAAACTTAAGGAAACACACTTGTTAGAATATAGGAAATTTTCCTAAATTTCTATTGTCTACCTGTAATCGATACCTGTCATCGTAATCGATGTGTTTGCGCGTGGGTGTAATCGATATATTTGCGCGTCGGTTGTTTTTTTAGTTGGAATCGCGTTGTTTTGGTATACGGAGAGATTGTTAAAAAATAATATGGTAAAATAATATAATAAATAACAAATAAAATATATAAACTATTTGTTATTTTAAATTAGTGAGAAAAATTTTCGTTTTTTAAAATAAATCTATCAATGTTTGTGATAGTGTATAAAGAAAGAAAACACCAGCAGAATAACAACCCTTTCATTTGTCTTCATTTTGGAATCTTCAATTATCAGGTAATATTCAGTGACGCTAACCTTTTGCAACAAAAATGTTTTATGATTTTTTTATATTTGTAGGTATTGAAATTGTAAAAGGAGGACAAAATCGTTAGGCAGCAACTTATTAAAAGTGAAAAGTACAAGAAGAAGAAAAAGTGCGTTTTACAGTTGATAATATCACACGGAAATTGGAAATAGTGGAATAATAAACTAATATTTCAAAGAGATTCGATGCTGTTGATTCTTAATAAATATATTCAATATATTAATAAAACATGTCTTTTATTGAAGATAAAATTGCTTATAGAAATAAATAAAATTGTATTTAAAAACGAAGGTAAGCAGTTCTAATTATGAAGTAAAAGTTTTACCACAAATGTGTAAGATTTGTCGAAATGAATGAAAAAATTTCAATAAAATCATTCCATATATGAATTCAAATTAGTTAAATTTTTTCATTCTGTAGTATAGTGGTATATAAATATAGGAAAATGTTAACTAATATATGGAATGCATTATTCCTAATTTCTACGAAAATCACATCGTTCAAACAAATAAAAATGTCTTTGGCGCTATACGAAGTTCAACTTTCTTCACAATGAGTTCATTTTAACTTAAAGAAGGGGTCACTTTTTTCTGGGTGTGTATGATATTTGAGAGAAGCGCCGACAAAAACTGCATGACATTAGATAAATTTCCTCATGACTGCCACCTACTTTCGCAGTTTCGCTTGACAGTTTCGTCCTCTTGTTTTCTTAATACTCTCTGTTATTCTCATCCACTCATGAGATGTTTTGGACAGTTTATACAAATGTTGCATCGAGTACTAAACAAATCAGGTCTAATGAGAGCTACTTTGCCCAATGGATAGTGTTCTTGAAAAAAATATTTTATTTTATACAAATGTTGTATCGAGTACTAAACAAATCAGGTCTAATGGGAGCTACTTTGCCCAATGGATAGGGTTCTTGAAAAGAATATTGTCGTGAGACCAAAGATTTCATATCCTTAAAATACGAATGCGAACTTTGCTTAACAAAGAAGAAGCATTTCTCTGATATAAAGTGTTTTCCTTGTCTAAAAGTTTATAATATTACCTATGAAGTCGTTTTGTTCTTATAGTTAAGTGATTTAAATTAAATTTTTACATGAAAGAAAATTTTGTTTGACAAAGGTCATCTTGGCTTTACTAATTCTGTAAAATTCTTCAAAATTAATGAAATCATCTTTCAATTTGTTGACTTTTGGCATCTTGAAAAGAAAGCCAAATAGCGTTCGAAAACAGAACATGTCTTTCAAAACTTTATTCACTGAAAAAAATGTTTACGTGATACTAAAGATTACGCAACCTCAATTTTAGGATGCGCAATTTACACAATATTAAGGACAAATGTCTTTTAAAATTTTGATATTTTAATTAGAAGAAAGTTTATAATCTTTGATTCAAACTTTTTATACCCTGCGCCACACTGTGGAACAGGGTATTATAAGTTAGTGCATATGTTTGTAACACCCAGAAGGAGACGAGATAGACACATGGTGTCTTTGGCAATAATGCTCAGGGTGGATCCCTGAGTCGATATAGCCATGTCCGTCTGTCCGTCCGTCCGTCTGCCTGTGAACACATTTTTGTGATCAAAGTCTAGGTCGCAATTTAAGTCCAATCGCCTTCAAATTTGGCACATGTTCCTAAGATGGGTCAGAATAGAACCCTTTTGATTTTGGAAGAAATCGGTTCAGATTTAGATATAGCTCCCATATATATCTTTCGACCGATATGCACTAATATGGACGCAGCAGCCAGAGTTTTATACCGATATGCTTGAAATTTTGTACAAACATAACACTTAGTAGTATAGTCAAGTGTGCAAAATTTGACTGAAATCGATTCAGATTTAGATATAGCTCCCATATATATCATTCGCCCGATTTACACTCATATGACCACAGTTGCCAATCTGTTACTCTGATTTAATTGAACTTTTGCGCAGGGAGTAGGATTAGCATTGTAGGTATGCGTGCCAAATTTGGTTGAAATCGGTTCAGATTTAGATATAGCTCCCATATATATCATTCGCCCGATTTAAACTCATATGACCACAGAGGCCAATTTTTTGCTCCGATTTAGTTGACATTTTGCACAGGGAGTAGAATTAGCATTGTAGCTATGCGTGCCAAATTTGGTTGAAATCAGTTCAGATTTAGATTCTGATTTCGACAAAAATGGTCAAAATGCCAACATTTTCCTTGTAAAATCGCCACTGCGTAGTCAAAAAGTTGTAAAAATGATTCTAATTTTCCTAAACTTCTAATACATATATATCGGGTGATAAATCATAAATAAACTTTTGCGAAGTTTCCTTAAAATTGTTTCAGATTTAAATATTTCCCATATTTATACCCTTCACCACTACTGTGGTACAGGGTATAATAAGTTTGTGCATTTGTATGTAACGCCAAGAAGGAAAAGTCTGAGACCCATCGTTTAGTATACCGATCGTCTTAGAATTAAATTCTGAGTCGATTTAGCGATGTCCGTCTGTCTGTCTGTCTGTCTGTCT
Organism: Haematobia irritans; assembly: GCF_050003625.1. Taxonomy (NCBI): domain Eukaryota; kingdom Metazoa; phylum Arthropoda; class Insecta; order Diptera; family Muscidae; genus Haematobia; species Haematobia irritans. The sequence goes on along the minus strand of NC_134400.1, from coordinate 58,100,250 downwards.
GTCCGTCTGTCTGTCTGTTGATGTATTTTTGTGTGCAAAGTACAGCTCGCAGTTTTAGTCCGATTGTCCTAAAATTTGGTATAGGGTCCTGTTTCGGCTCAAAGACAATCCCTATTGATTTTGGAAAAAATCGGTTCAGATTTAGATATAGCTGCCATATATATCATTCGCCCGATTTACACTCATATGACCACAGTTGCCAATCTTTATTGGTAACTTTATTGATAGTAATTTAGATAGTATTGATATTACGGCAAATGCATCTGATTTAGATATAGCTCCCATATATATCTTTCGACCGATATGCACTAATATGGACGCAGCAGCCAGAGTTTTATACCGATATGCTTGAAATTTTGTACAAACATAACACTTAGTAGTATAGTCAAGTGTGCAAAATTTGACTGAAATCGATTCAGATTTTGATATAGCTCCCATATATATCATTCGCCCGATTTACACTCATATGACCACAGTTGCCAATCTTTATCGGTAACTTTATTGATAGTAATTTAGATAGTATTGATATTACGGCAAATGCATCTGATTTATGCACGAGTTTTATGAATATGCTTTCCGTAGCAGAACGACAATGTTGTACCATCTCAAGGGAAAACGTTAATATCAGACAGAAAATTAACCCATGGATGACAGAATCGTTGAAATCTCTAATTGCGTATAAACGTAATCTATTGTCTCTAAGAAGGAAGAATAAGAATAACAGAGATTTACACGAATGTCTGAAACGAGTAAGCAAGGTAATTAAAGTATGCGGTAGGAGATTAATGGATAATTTCTATGAGCGGAAAATTAACAGCTTTAATGGGGATCGGAGAAAGGTGTGGGCTTTTCTGAATGAGCAAATCGGGAATAAGAAATGTCAGACTATTGATATACTTGATGAGAATAATGTGCTCTTGACTTCTGATGAGGATAAAGCTAGTAAACTTAACAACTATTTTCATAAAATAATTCAGAATACGAGAGATAGCATACCGAGTTTTAGTAATGATGATATCAATATGTTTAATTCCCTGTCACCTGCGGACACTCTCTTCACATTAGATTGTGTTTCTAACGATACATTTAGAGAGGCACTGGATGATATGAAATCAAATAAAGCCCCAGGATTTGATAGGATTACACCGAAAATGTTGGCTACAAGGAAGGATAAGGTCGCAAATATGCTCACTGTGATATTTAATAAAATGATTCGGGAATGTTATTACCCCAATGGTTTGAAATTACACAAAATTGTTCCGATTCCAAAAGAGACTGGTAACAACAAAATTGAAAATTTTAGACCTGTTTCTGTTTTGCCAACTGTTGACAAATTAATTGAAAGGGTTTTATTCGAGCAACTCTCTGAATACCTTGAGGTTAACAAACTACTTTTTGACCGTCAGTATGGATTTAAGAGAAATACGGGAACAGATGAGGCAGTTGCAAGTGTAGTAGAGTGTATATGTAGAGGATTGGTCGCAGGTTATAAGGGTGTCGCCGGGGTGTTTTTCGATCTCACGAAAGCGTTCGATTTAGTGGACCACGAAATATTAATAAGGAAATTAAGATGTATAGGTTTTTCACCATCCACAGTTGGTTTGTTTCGGGAATATCTTCAAGGTAGGGAACAATATGTACAGGTAGGAGAGGCGAAGAGTACTAAGTGCCAGGTATTGTGTGGGGTTCCTCAAGGAAGCGTTCTTGGGCCTTTATTATTCAAAATATATATAGATGACATTAAGAATGTCGGTTTTAGAGGGAAGTTATTCATGTTTGCGGACGATATATGCTTACTTTATAATTACAATCACCCAAAGGTTTTGCAGACACAAATAGAGTACGACGCATCTATTCTTTCTGAGTTTTTGCGTGTCAATAAATTGGTTTTAAACGCTAAGAAGACAAAATTTGTTCGATTTAGGCCATGCATTTTACAGAATGAGTCAAAAATGTCTGTAAACATAGGAGGGAGCGTTATAGAGGAAACAAATTGTGTTAAATACCTTGGGATGAACTTTAGTCAAAACTTAAGCTGGGAGAATCACATTGAAAGTTTGAAGGCGAAGGTTTCATCGGGAATTGGAATATTGTATAAATTTAAGAATAAATTAAGTGTCAACGTGAAAATGCTGTTATATCAATCTTTAGTACATTCTCATTTAACGTATATCCCTATGGTTTATGCCTGGAAATCAAGTTTGGCTCTGAAAGGTCTACAATCTTATCAAAATAAAGCATTGAAAATAGTTTTTAATTTACCTCTCAGATATTCGACAAGGCGTTTATACCAAGTATATGGAGAGAAAGTGCTTCCAATTAGAGGTCTTTATCTCCAAAAACTACTTACCTCTGTTCGCAAATCTATAAGTATGTTAGGATTTCGAACCATTGATTTCCGAAGAAATATTGAATATACCCAAAGAGACACTAGGCAGTCGATGGACCTAGCTGCAGTTCGATGTAGACTAGAATTGACTAAGCAGCGAATTAGTTTTGCGGGACCTACAGAGTATAGGTTAGGTTAGGTTATGTGGCAGCCCGATGTATCAGGCTCACTTAGACTATTCAGTCCATTGTGATACCACAGTGGTGAACTTCTCTCTTATCACTGAGTGCTGCCCGATTCCATGTTAAGCTCAATGACAAGGGACCTCCTTTTTATAGCCGAGTCCGAACGGCGTTCCACATTCCAGTGAAACCACTTAGAGAAGCTTTGAAACCCTCAGAAATGTCACCAGCATTACTGAGGTGGGATAATCCACCGCTGAAAAACTTTTTGGTGTTCGGTCGTAGCAGGAATCGAACCCACGACCTTGTGTATGCAAGGCGGGCATGCTAACCATTGCACCACGGTGGCTCCAGAGTATAACCTTTTACCACCTCATTTAAAAAGTGATCAATGTTTATCAACTTTTAAGATTAATCTAAAGACATTCTTTTTGAACAACGTGGAAATACTTTTAACATAAATATGAAATTATTAATCAATTTGTGATTTTTAACATAGATATAAATTAAATTAGTTGCCAAATAGCCTCTATAAAGTCATTTCGGCGCTGAGGCAATTTAATATTTTATGTAGACTAAACCATATTCATTTATATGAATTTCTGAATAAATGAAATATTTATAAAAAAAAAAAAAATCTGTTACTCTGATTTAATTGAGTAGGAGTAGGATTAGCATTGTAGCTATGTGTGCCAAATTTGGTTGAAATCGGTTCAGATTTAGATATAGCTCCCATATATAGCTTACGCCCGATTTAAACTCATATGACCACAGAGGCCAATTTTTTGCTCCGATTTAGTTGACATTTTGCACAGGGAGTAGAATTAGCATTGTAGCTATGCGTGCCAAATTTTGTTGAAATCAGTTCAGATTTAGATATAGCTCCCATATATATGTTTTTCTGATTTCGACAAAAATGGTCAAAATGCCAACATTTTCCTTGTAAAATCGCCACTGCGTAGTCGAAAAGTTGTAAAAATGATTCTAATTTTCCTAAACTTCTAATACATATATATCGGGTGATAAATCATAAATAAACTTTTGCGAAGTTTCCTTAAAATTGTTTCAGATTTAAATATTTCCCATATTTTTTTACTAAAATTGTGTTCCACCCTATTGCATTAGCCAATTTAAATTTTGAGTCTATAGATTTTGTAAAAGTCTATCAAATTCTGTCCAAGTCGAGTGATATTTAAATGTATGTATTTGGGACAAACCTTTATATATAGCACCCAACACATTTGACGGATGTGATATGGTATCGAAAATTTAGATCCACAAAGTGGTGCAGAGTATAATATAGTCGGCCCCGCCCGACTTTAGACTTTCCTTACTTGTTTTTCATTAAATGTAGGACACACATTTTGAAAATTTGCGTGCCTTTGTTAAAGTTGCATGTCTTTAAACTAAGGCAAATTTTCCTTAAAGTAAAGAAACACATTTTTGATTTAAAGAAATCGTCCTTAAATTAACTGAAATATTGAATCTTTAGATTTAAGTTAAAAACTCTTCAAATATAGGCTAAGACTTACTTTGAGGATTTAGCATCTTTGGTTTAAAGTTTTTTTGGAATTAAGAAAATATTTTTTACTTCGAAGTATTCGTCATAATTTGGATTTTTAAACTGGCCTTTGTTTGTACGTGAATAGCTTTATTAATATACCGGAAAAATAGAATGAAAATTCTATAAATGAGATCTGTATCCTAATTTTAATTTTATAGATCCTAGATTTAAAGCCAGATAGGTCGCAAAAAAATGTCCTTATTTTAAAGAACCCGCAAGTAAGACAAAAAAATCAGTAATTTAATAAATACATTGGTCCCTAAAAAAGTTTTTTTATTTAAAAGAAGCCATATCTTCGGATCCAAGCAAGGTCAAAATCTTTGGATCCAAGTAAACTTTTTTGAGTGTAGAATCAAATACCTAAAACTCCAATTTCAAAAGAAATTCTGTCCTAAAAGTATCTTTCCTTCAATTCTCTGCTTTTTTGGCTCGGAATCAATACCAACATCATTCGCGTACAGACAAAATCCTTGGAACCGGACATGCTTTTTTCAGTGTACAAACTGCGTGGTTCGCGGTTTCTCCGTCTGCCCGTAAGGTAAAATTTATAAAATCGAATAATTTCTAATGTTTATATGACAGAAAAATGTTCTGGGAAGTAAATAAGCCACATTGAAGTGAGAACGATATGAGGAATATGCATCTAGTGAGAACATGAAAATAACATTTGTTTTGAGTTAGTCTTTAGCGAAAAGCAGAAAAAATAATTATTTTGTGTATTCATACTGCTTAAGATTCCATTTTATATATGCAAAGTATAATTTTTCATGAAAAGTTCGAGAGGGTTGTGAGCAAAAAAATGTAGAAGGCAATTTTGCCTTTCTTTTTTTTTTAAATAAATATACATATTTAAAATTGTAAAACCTTTATGCAAGTTATTGCTTGTATTAATGTTGGCGGTGTGTGGAGAACACTTTACCCTTTTGAAAGCATCATCGATCTTTTTGTGCCTCTACGAGGCACTAAACAAATAGAAGCAGAAATGTCACAATAATCCCCAGTTTTTCAGCCTCCCAGGCATACTTAGGCTACTTAGATATGACTTGAGTATTGGGGATAACATCTATCGTTTGTGACAACATTTTTGTCCTTTCCGAATGACGTTTTGTTGTGTACAAAAACAAAATGGAAGTTGTTCGAATTATTTCTAAATCCGTTTAAGGGTTTTTGACAAGTCTCAGAAAAATGGGGTTGTTGTCTATTTTAAATGAAAAATTGAACTTTGAACAACTAAATGACTCAGGCGATAGTGGAATAGAATCAATAAAAATACAAAACAATGAAAATTTTAACCACAGCGGAAATTTGATCATTTTTTCAAATTAAGAGAATATTTACATCATAAACAAATCAGTCATTCGACAGATTCTGTGAATGTGAAAACTTAGTTAGCTCAAACTATTCTTTAAAATTAACTTTGATGTCAGTGCGAAGTACACCCAGAGAAGAATTATCACCTCCTATAGCAAAATGTTAATTTTGGACGGTGAACATATAACAAGTTTGTATACCAAAACTTGACCGATACACACTATATTCGGACATTGTATATGTTTAAGTTTGAATAAATAATTTGGTTTTTTTATCGGTTACATTTGTATTGGCAACTCTAATGTGGAATTTTGTTGTGGGTAAAATCTGCACTCCATTTTTATTCCAACCCTTGAGGAGTTTTTTATAGAGAGGGAGTTTTTACACAGGTTTACCCAGTAATTCGTTGTTTTTTTAACTGACTGACGCCCCCGCTTTCTCCATCTTGATAATAATTGTTATTGGTTTTCGAGCAATTGGATCACTCGGATCATTCTCGTTGATTATTACATCTTGGTATAATTTAAAACACAAAGGTACACTTATTTCCAAAATTTAGAATTTCATAAATAAAGCTTACGGCTGCCCTTATTTACTATTATAAAACTATAACCAACTTTGCGTTTTATTTTTTGTTTATTTTCATTCTCGCTTACGGCGAACAAAATATCAAATTTCGACAGCCACTTTATGTTCGGGAAGAAACCAAAAATTTTGCGGCAAAAATGTTGTTTTTCTGAATATTTTTGTCTGGCTGCCTTTAAGGGAAGGTCGCAATTTTTGATTAATTTTTCTTAAGTGTAGGAAAATAGTATTTCAGCCGTATAACTTGGGATTATTAGAAGTTATTATGTTTTAAGCTTTTGCAAAATCCCATTATGTATTAAGCAAGAAACAAACAGTGTTCCTCTAGTTAGTTGGTATATTGTTCCTTATAAATTGAAGCAAACTTGGAATTGCGATTATTTTCTTCGGATAAACTTTACTGCACATTTGCAGTTTTATTTCATCAAGTTGCCATGAAACGGTTAGTGGGTAAGGGTTCCATAGGAGAGTAGGCAGAAGTTGAGGTTTATTAGTTGTAAGAAAGTTGCAGATTATTTGTTAACATTCCTTATTCCATTATGCAGTCCCTCCTCGAACTGTCTTACCTCATGATGGCCGGCTAGGTTACATTGTTGGTTGTGAAAGGCATCCACATAATAACCATAGCTATCGAACTACCTTTTGGCATTTTTTATTATTATTGTAGCTTTAGTAAATATCCCACCTACCACGGACAAACTTTTGCACTTGGTTGCAAGTACATACAATGATTCCAATGACCACAAAATTAGTTTGACCTTCAAAGTGCAAAATTGTTTTCCACGCTAATAGAAACAACTCAATATGACCGAATCTTACGTTTAGGTGCTCTCTATCATGAATCGCATACAGGGAATCCTCGAAAGACAGTGTAGTGCTAAAGGGATAACTCCTAAAGAAAATACCAATTTATAAATATTGTAGCCATTTAAGGGCAAGCATAATACGAATGTATGTGAATGTTTGAAAAAGTTCTATTGGGCTTATTAAATCTTTGAACGTAATGGCTGAACAATTCAATATGCACCTAATATGAACCAGATAGACTAGGAACTGCTTTACACAGTCTAGGAGAACGAGAACCTGTTGATATGCATTTGGTTATCTACAAGCTCATACCTCGTGAGCAGGCTATTATGATTAGCGAAATACCGGGGAGAAAATTTCAATGGTTGCGAAAACACCGCGAATATGTAGCCCTTTTAAATTTAATGCATGCACTAAATGTTTGTTTTCCTCTAAACTTGCAAATTTATGGGTCCCTAGTGGGTCCACGGGCTGACCTGTAGGCGTTGAAAGTTGGTCACCTCGGGGGAATGACAATTTGTTTTAGCTGTCATCTAGGCAATTTTGAACCGATTTGGATGATTTTTTCTTTGCTGGATAGAACTTGTGCGTAAAACTCTGACTTATGGGGCCATAAAGCAGTAACACCTGATTTGATCAGTATATTATATGGCCTCAGAGGCGAGAGTTTTGTTTAGATTTGCTTGAAATTTTGCACGAGGAGTCTAATTAGTAGTACAGTCAATTGTGGTGGAAATCGGTTCAGATTTAGATAGCTCCCATATATATATATATATATATATATATATATATATATATATATATATATATATATATATATATATATATATATATATATATATATATATATATATATATATATATATATATATATATATATATATATATATATATATATATATATATATATATATATATATATATATATATATATATATATATATATATATATATATATATATATATATATATATATTGTCGGATATACACTTGCATGACCACCGAGCTACAAATTTTCACTCCGAGGCCACAGTTTCACTCCGATTTACTTTAAATTTTTCACAGATAGCATTTACGTAAATTTTAAGTTTTTGGTGCAAAGAACAATTCTGATTTTTGATTAAAAATATGAATTCAAACCTTAATAACTTTTAAACTAATTAAGACATCGTTATGATTTTTATTGATTTTTGCGGGGAATCATTGCTGAATATACTATTCCCAAAATTGGGACCAAAAATCCCCAAAGTAGAGACAGTGCTAAAAAAACGTTATTTTTTGTAATTTGCATATTTCTCAGCTGTAGACACATGGGGCTTTTTGGAAAAGATATCGGCTTAGCAATCGGTGGATTGCCAAATAAGAATTTTTGAAAACAAAATTTTTTTTTTAGAAAAATTGCCGGTTTTTTGAGGAGAAGAACTCATATACTACATGACAAAAAAGGCAGATAAAAGCTTAATACGTGTCCTTATTATGTTGATATCTTTATCCGTTCAAAAGTTGCAGAATTATTTGCAAAAAAGCGTATTGGAACCACTGTGCCATGGCTCCAAATTTGACGGACAATTGGGTTTTGGAGTATATTCTAAAGACCTGTAATAGCGAAATGATTACCTAAATAGCGAAATGATACCAAAATATTTCCAATTAAAAAGTTGATTGAAGTTCAAAAATTTTTCTATTAATAAATTGTTTCATGCAATTAACTTTTTAATTAAGTCAATTAAAAAAGTGATGGCTTTTTTTGATTTTTAATAAAAAAATTATTTCAAACAATAAATTTTTTAATCAAAATAAAAAGAAAAAGTCAGTTAATAAAGTAATTGGAATTAGTTAGGTTTTTGATTAAAATAATTAATTGTGTTTTGCAATCAACATCAATTAAATTTTTAATTGAATCAATTAAAAAATTAACAGAAATTTGGTAATGAGATCAGTTAATTTTTTATGCCCAATCAAAACTGTGATATTATCACTTTTGTGATTGAAGTCATTTCAATTAAAAAAATTAATTGGATCAATTAATTTCGTGATTGAATCAGAAAAACAATTTTTTGAAAAGTAATGATCCAACAAATATATACTCCGACAGTCAACCTGCAATAAAATCCTTGGACTCTGTGTTACTTAACCCGCAAACGACCATAGACTGGCGCAAATAACATATGGGTGCCTGTCCACAGAAACATACCAGGGAACTGCGAAGCGGGTATGTTAGCAAGGCTAAGAACTACCTTACACATTCCAGGGGAACTGCGTGAGAAGGCTGTTATGAATGGGAGAGTCCAATGGGAGAGTTGCAAGAGTTGCAACGACAACAAGCAAATATGGCGCCATTTAACCTTAAACCGCACACTAGATATGCTAGTGTTCTCAAGACGTCAGATATCAATCCTGATATCTGATATAACGGGTCGCTGCCTTATTGGCGATTTTTCAAAAACTATTAGCGTGAAGTATAATGACTACTGTATGAGCTGACATGATGCGGAGGAAAAGGATTCAATTGAACACCTCTTGTGTAAGTGTCCTACATTTTGTGTAAGGTGTAAACAAATGTTAGGGGCATAAGCAGTCTGCTAATGTTTTTGGTACAATCAGGATGGTTCAAGAGTTGAAAATAATCGGGTGGGTTCAACGGTTAAAACTAGAAGAGCCTATATGTAATAGGTAATTTTAGTTTATGTTGATCAAATCAGGCTGCCACTTTAACCTAATATAACCTTTTATTATTATATTCTACACCAACTCAGACCCATAAAGTATATACATTCTTGGTAAAATTTTGAGTCAGTCTAGCTATGCCTGTCCGTCAATCTGATAAAATCACGCTAACTTCCAACCCAAAAAAGTATTTGGTATTTATTGTAATGGATCATAACATATCAAACAACTCAAATTAGTGATGGGAAAGTAACGAGTAGATGATTACAAATACTCATTACTGACTAATTTTTGAGTAGTCGTTACTAGTAAATGAGTACTCAATATCTTCAATACCTTTTTTCTTCTTCTGGGGGTAAGCAAGTTGACGGATTGTATTCTCGATTTCTGGGAAAGTATTAATTGAAGTTTTGTAAAATCGTTTTATCAGCCAGCAAAAAAGCTTCCAAAAAAGTACTTTTTATCCCCAATTTGTGAAGTAGTGAAAACATGGATCATCTCCAATGATTTTTACATGGGCTTACACAGAAAAAATTTCAACGAACATTTTTCCAATTAAAATCTTAATGGAGTTTTAAAAAATATTCAATTAAAAATTTAATTGAATAAACAAATTTTTTAATTTAAATAAAAATCAATCACATAAATTAATAGTATCAATTAACTTTTTAATTGGATTAAATATTTTTTTAATTGACTACCAATTAAGTTTTTAATTGATACTATCATTTCAGGGATTGAAGACATTTCAATTAAAAAATTAATTGGATCAATTAATTTCGTGTTTGAATCAGAAAAAAAATTTTTGTGTGTATCATAGAACTCAATTTTTGGATCCTTTCCATTGCTTTAAAAGTTGTGCCTTGGAAGTTCATTTGAATGAAGCAATTAAAAAAAACCAAAAAACCAAAAATTTCTTCCACCACTATTTATCACTTTTTAACACTTTAATTTTCTTATTATCTAATTTTTACAATAAAAAAACTTTTACTTAGTAGTTTCGGCATATATTTTTGAAAAAATATATTTTTCCATTAAAAATCAAATTAAAACAAGTAAGGAAAGTCTAAAGACGGGCGGGGCAGACTATATTATACCCTGCACCACTTAGTAGATCTAAATTTTCGATACCATATCACATTCGTCAAACGTGTTGATGGCTATATATAAAGGTTTGTCCCAAATACATACATTTAAATATCACTCGATCTGGACAGAATTTGATAGACTTCTACAAAATCTATAGACTTAAAATTTATATCGGCTAATGCACTAGGGTGGAAAACAATGTTAGTAAAAAACAAGTAAGGAAAGTCTAAAGTCGGGCGGGGCCGACTATATTATACCCTGCACCACTTAGTAGATCTAAATTTTCGATACCATATCACATTCGTCAAACGTGTTGGGGGCTATATATAAAAGTTTGTCCCAAATACATACATTTAAATATCGCTCGATCTCGACAGAATTTGATAAATTTCTACAAAATCTATAGACTCAAAATTTATGTCGGCTAATGCACTAGGGTGGAACACAATGTTAGTAAAAAAATATGGGAAACATTTAAATCTGAGACAATTTTAAGGAAACTTCGCAAAAGTTTATTTATGATTTATCGTTCGATATATATGCATTAGAAGTTTAGGAAAATTAGAGTCATTTTTACAACTTTTCGACTCAGCAGTGGCGATTTAACAAGGAAAATGTTGGTATTTTGACAATTTTTGTCGAAATCAGAAAAACATATATATGGGAGCTATATCTAAATCTGAACCGATGTCAACCAAATTTGGCACGCATAGCTACAATGCTAATTCTACTCTCTGTGCAAAATTTCAACTAACTCGGAGTTAAAAATTGGCCTCTGTGGTCATATGAGTGTAAATCGGGCGAAAGCTATATATGGGAGATATATCCAAATCTGAACCGATTTCAACCAAATTTGGCACGCATAGTTACAATGCTAATTCTACTCCCTATGCAAAATTTCAACTAAATCGGAGCAAAAAATTGGTCTCTGTGGGCAAATGAGTGTAAATCGGGCGAACGCTATATATGGGAGCTAAATCTAAATCTGAACCGATTTGGCTGATATTTTGCAAGCTTTTCGAGACTCATAGAATATTCGGATGTACGGAATTTGAGGAAGATCGGTTGATATACACGCCAATTATGACCAGATCGGTGAAAAATATATATGGCAGCTATATCTAAATCTGAACCGATTTTTTCCAAAATCAATAGGGATCGTCTTTGAGCCGAAACAGGACCCTATACCATATTTTAGGACAATCGGACTAAAACTGCGAGCTGTACATTGCACACAAAAATACATCAACAGACAGACAGACGGACGGACATCGCTAAATCGACTCAGAATGTAATTCTAAGCCGATCCGTATACTAAAAGGTTGATCTATGATTACTCCTTCTTGGCGTTACATACAAATGCACAAACTTATTATACCCTGTACCACAGTAGTGGTGAAGGGTATAAATAGTTCAAAACCTAAAATCGATTTTTAATGGTCAAAACTAAAAATCAGTTGAAAATCTAAAATCGGGTTTGTGATTGTTATACCCTCCACCATGGGATGGGGGTATATTAACTTTGTCATTCGGTTTGTAACACATCGAAATATTGCTCTAAGACCCCATAAAGTATATATATTCTGGGTCGTGGTGAAATTCTGAGTCGATCTGAGCATGTCCGTCCTAACAACCATGCAAAAATTGGTCCACATCGGTCCATAATTATATATAGCCCCCATATAAACCGATCCACCGATTGGGCTTGCGGAGCCTCTAAGAGAAGCAAATTTCATCCGATCCGGCTGAAATTTGGTACATGGTGTTAGTATATGGTCTCTAATGACCATGCAAAAATTGGTCCACATCGGTCCGTAATTATATATAGCCCCATATAAACCGATCACCAGATTTGACCTCCGGAGCCTCTTGGAAGACCAAAATTCATCTGATTCAAATGAAATTTGGTACGTGGTGTTAATATATGGCCTCAAACACCCATGCAAAAATTGGTCGAAATCGGTCAATAATTATATATAGCCCCCATATAAACCGATCTCCAGATTTGACTTCTGGTGCCTTTTGGAGAAGCAAAATTCATCCGATCTGGTTGAAATTTTGTACGTGGTGGTAGTATATGATATTTAACAACCATGCCAAAAGTGGTCCATATCAGTCCATAATCATATATAGCCCCCATATAAAGGTCAGGTTATGTGTCAGCCCGATGTATCAGGCTCACTTAGACTATTCAGTCCATTGTGATACCACAGTGGTGAACTTCTCTCTTATCACTGAGTGCTGCCCGATTCCATGTTAAGCTCAATGACAAGGGACCTCCTTTTTATAGCCGAGTCCGAACGGCATTCCACATTCCAGTGAAACCACTTAGAGAAGCTTTGAAACCCTCAGAAATGTCACCAGCATTACTGAGGTGGGATAATCCACCGCTGAAAAACTTTTTGGTGTTCGGTCGTAGCAGGAATCGAACCCACGACCTTGTGTATGCAGGCATGGTAACCATTGCACCTCGGTGGCTCCCCATATAAACCGATCCCGAGATTTGGAGGAGCAAATTTCATGCGAGTCAGTTGAAATTTGGTACATTGTGCTAGTATATGGCCGTTAAAAACCATGCCTAACTAGGTCCATATCGGTCTATAGTTATATATAGCCCTCAGATAAATCGATCCCCAATCACACAAAAATTGGTCCATATCAAGTTCATAATTCTATATAGACCCCATATAAGCGACCCCCATATTTCAATTCTGGCTCTCTACGTACCGTGCAAAACTCCATGTCGATTCATAATTAAATGTAGAGTTACCTATACATAATTTTTTTGTCTAATATATACCACGTATGGACTAACTCACAATTTAGAGAATTATGTTAAGAAGTTTTAAGATACCACAACCCAAGTAATTCGATTGTGGATGACAGTCTTTCGTAGAATTCTACGCAATCCATGGTGGATGGTACATAAGATTCGGCCTGGCCGAACTTACGGCCGTATATACTTGTTTTTATGTCAATAATCGATTTCGGATTTTTTACATTTTCATGCCACAATTCGAATAATCGATTTTCGATTTATAGATCCCTAGCACTGTGCAAGATATCGAACACGCATTGGAGCGGATTACTAAGGCCTTCAACATCTCACTGAAAGCTGTAAGCCATAGAGGGAAGCTAAGGGGGAAAATCGACCGCCATGGTGGTCTACGGAGTTAAGTAATATGAGGAAATCCTGCAGGAAGCTCTTTAACAAGGCAAAGTCCACCAGAGCTCCGGAGGATTTGGACGCTTACAAGAAGAATATGAGAGCATACAAGCGAGAACTGAGAAAGGCTCAGCATAACTCTTGGAATGATTACTGCAGCAGTATTGAAAATTCGTCCGAGGCTACGGAAGGTACTAGCGTCCACTAACTCCGCTCCAGGTTTCATTAAAACAACGGAGGGAAATCGGACAACGTCCAGTGACGAGACACTGGAGGTACGATTGGACACACATTTTCCTGGAAATCAGACGGTTGAACCATGTTCTGGCGGTGCCACAGCGGCTCAGCGGTCATTTCCTATCGAGGAAATTGTATCGGAATCTATAATAAAATAGGTGTTAAATAGTTTTTGGAAATTCAAGTCCCCCGGACCTGATGGAATTACTCCGGCGGAGTTAAAAGCAGTGACTGACGATATTTCATTTCATTTATTGAATGGTATTTCCAGTACAACAAGATTGAATCTTATGAATTATAGTACTGGAGTAACATGGTTAGATTTTTATAATATTGTTATTAATGTTTATTAAATTAAATTACAATTATAATTAAAATAAAATAACATTAAGTATAAGTATAAATAATAAATAAAATAACACTACAATGTGGAACGCCGTTCGGACTCGGCTATAAAAAGGAGGTCCCTTGTCATTGAGCTTAACATGGAATCGGGCAGCACTTAGTGATAAGAGAGAAGTTAACCAATGTGGTATCACAATGGACTGAATAGTCTAAGTAAGCCTGATACATCGGGCTGCCACCTAACCTAACCTAACCTAAGTATAAATAAATAACAATATTCTAAAATGTATTATATGAGTGTGAAACAAGTATATACGGCCGTAAGTTCGGCCAGGCCGAAGCTTATGTACCCTCCATCATGGATTGCGTAGAAACTTCATCTAAACACTGCCATCCACAATCGAATTACTTAAGTTGCGGTAACGCTTGCCGATGGCAAGGTATCTTAAAATCTCCTAACACCATCTTCTAAATTGTATGTAAGTCCATACGTGGTATATATTAAATCAAAAAAGATCGATCCAATACATATGTAATTCAGTTTGACAAAGTAGACATAAAATTTTGACAAAATTTTCTACAGAAATAAAATTTTAACAAAATTTTCTATAGAAATAAAATTTTCACACAATTTTCTGTAGAAATAAAAATTTTGACGAAATTTTCTATACAAAGAAAATTTTGACAAAAATTTCTACAGAAATAAAATTTTAACAAAATTTTCTATAGAAATAAACTTTTGACAAAATTTTCTATAGAAATAAAATCTTGGTAGATTATTTTTGGCTCGAGTGGCAACCATGATTATGAACCGAATAAAATTTGAACAAAATTTTCTATAGAAATAAAATTTTGACAAAACTTTCTATAGAAATAAAATTTTGACAAAATTTTCTATAGAAATAAAATTTTGACAATGATGAAAATTTTATTATGAACCGAATAAAATTTTAACAAAATTTTCTCTAGAAATAAAATTTTGACAAAATTTTCTATAGAAATAAAATTTCTATAGAAATAAAATGTTGGTAGATTATTTTTGGCTCTAGTGGCAACCATGATTATGAACCGATATGGACCAATTTTTGTGTGATTGGACCAATTTTGGTATGGTTGTTAGCGACCATATACTAACACCACGTTCCTAATTTGAACCGGATCGGATGAATTTTGCTCCTCCAAGAGGCTCCGGAGGTCAAATCTGGAGAATGTTTTATATGGGGGCTATATATAATTATGGACCAATTCTTGCGTGTTTGTTAGAGACCACATTCTAACATCATGTTCAAAATTTCAACCGGATCGGATGAATTTTGCTCCTCCAAGAGGCTCCGGAGGTCAAATCTGGAGAATGTTTTATATGGGGGCTATATATAATTATCAACCGATATTGACCAATTCTGGCACGGTTGTTAAAGATCATATACTAACACCATGTTCCAAATTACAACCGGATCGGATGAAATTTGCTTCTCTTTGAGGCTTCTCAAGCCAAATCTGGGGATCGGTGTATATGGGGGCTATATATAATTATGGACCGATGTGGACTAATTTTTGCATGGTTGTTAGAGACCATATACCAACACCATGTACCAAATTTCAGCTGGATCGGATGAAATTTTCTTCTCTTTTAGGCTTCGCAAGCCAAATCTGGGGATCGGTTTATATAGGGGCTATATATAATTATGGACCGATGCGGACCAATTTTTGCATGGTTGTTAGAGACCATATATCAACATCATATATCAAATTTCAGCCAGATCGGATGAAATTTTCTTCTCTTTGAGGCTCCGCAACCCAAATCTGGGGATCGGTTTATATGGGGGCTATATATAATTATGGACCGATGTGAACCAATTTTTGCATGGTTGTTAGAGACCATATACCAACACCATGTACCAAATTTCAGCTGGATCGGATGAAATTTGCTTCTCTTTTAGGCTTCGCAAGCCAAATCTGGGGATCGGTTTATATAGGGGCTATATATAATTATGGACCGATGTGGACCAATTTTTGCATGGTTGTTAGAGACCATATACCAACATCATATACCAAATTTCAGCCGGATCGGATGAAATATGCTTCTGTTAGAGGCTCCACAAGCCAAATCTGAGGGTCCCTTTATATGGGGGCTATACGTAAAAGTGGACCGATATGGCCCATTTTCAATACCATCCGACCTACATCGATAACAACTACTTGTGCCAAGTTTCAAGTCGATAGCTTGTTTCGTTCGGAAGTTAGCGTGATTTCAACAGACGGACGGACGGATGGACGGACGGACGGACGGACATGCTTAGATCGACTCAGAATTTCACCACGACCCAGAATATATATACTTTATGGGGTCTTAGAGCAATATTTCGATGTGTTACAAACGGAATGACAAAGTTAATATACCCCCATCCTATGATGGAGGGTATACAAAAATGTAGATTCCCCAGTACTAAAGTATTTCACATGGTTGAATAATATTCCACGATATTCCTCTTGAATCGTTCGTGTATTAGTTATTAAATGCAGCTCATTAGGGAGTTGATTCCAGAGACGGATCGTGCTGATAAAAAATGTCTTTCGGATGAGTGACGATGGTGTGCAATTGTATAATGTTTGACGATCGGGCGAAGATCAAGTTCGCATATAGATATGAAGATTTACTGGTTGTGAATTATTTTATGTAGCAATACTAATGATTTGCAAATTAAGTATCTTTCCAGTGGCAACTTCAGTATCAGTAATGAGTATTGTGACACTCTGTCAAATCGTCTTAAACCAAAAGCATATCGTACTGCATTGTTAAAAGTAGTTTGAAGTTTTCTTTTCTCAGTTGTATTTATATCAGCGAATACTTCAGAAGCATACAGTAATGTAGGTAATATGTAGCTTTTTACTAACAGTATTATAATATTCAGTGGTGTGAAGTGTTGGGTAGTCCACAGATTTCTTAGCATTGACTATACTTTTCCACAGGCCGAAGAAATACGGTCAGACCAGGTAAGATTCTTATTAAAGATTACCACAAGATTCTTTGCTTTATCCACAATTTCAATTTGTGTGGATCCTAGGTAAATTTTGTCACCTATGTCAACATTTTTGTTACGGATTAGAATTGTCTTCGACTTATTAGGATTAAGTATTAAGCAGTTCTTTGAGACCCAATTCAGTATTCGTTGCAGGTCTGCGTTAAGATTCGATACACATGTCGCTATGGAATTCAGCTTGCATGAGGAATAAAGCTTTACGTCATCAGCGTACATTTGAATATGATTATGCTTAATTTGGTCAAGTAGATCATTCGAATATATTGAGCAGAGGAGGGGTCCAAGGATTGATCCTTGCGGTACCCCTTTTGGCAGTGGAAGGAGAAAAGAGTTGTTAGTTCCATCCGTTGTGTATTGCAATCGTTGTGAAAGATATGATATCAGTAAACGTGTTGCCGTTGCAGTTAGGCAAAAGTTTCGTCTCAGTTTTTCAGTAAGTATTGTGTGACAAACACGATCAAATGCCTTGGAGTGTTCAAGCAAAATTAAGAAACCAATTTCATTGTTGTCAAGTCCAGCCCGAATTGTCTCTACCACATCAGTAAGAGCAGTAATCAGCTATGGTTTGGTCTAAACCAAGATTGTCGTGAAGTTAGTAAATTATTTGCAGTAACATAGCTCTGAAGCTGGTTGTGAATAATCCTCTCGAAGACTTTAGATAGGTAGGGCAGTATAGCTATATGACGAAACTTTCCATTACCCTTTGGTATTGGGAATATTTTTGCGATTTTCCACCTAGAAGGAAAACTGCTGGTCATTATAGCCGTATTGAAAACATGTGTAATGTACAACAGAATATGTGGCAGGATAATTCTCACAAGTTTTGGATGAATGTCATCACATCCAACGGCATTCGAAGTCACTGACATTACGGCTTTATATACCTCTGCTTGCGTTACGAGGTTGAAAACAAGGCCAAATTCAGGCTCCGGCATGGTGCTACACGCAGAGAAGGAATATGATCACCTCAAACATGTTTCAAGAGCAAAATGTTATTTTTGTTTGGTGACCATGTAACATGTTTGTCAATAAAATGTTATTTTCTCGTCAAATATAACCTGCTTGCCGAAATCAAATAAATGATTTCCGAGAAAATAACATGGCTGCGAAAACCATGTTACATGGTCACCACCCAAAAATAACATTTTGCTCTTAAAACATGTTTGAGGTGATCATATTCCTTCTCTGGGTGTATGCTCCAATGGTATTTCTCGATTCAATATGGTTGTTGGTGTACTGACAAATTTCAAGTTAAGGTCGTTGAGGTCGACAATTACTGAATGCTGTCCATGTTTTAGTAGGCCGATTTTCCGAATCTCTTTCCACTTTTGCTTGCTACTGATGGCATTTGTTTTAATAGTACGCTAATTTTTCTTGACGTATTTTATTTGTTACACCACGTCGAGCGGATTTAAATGCCTCATGATAAGAGGGGGTTTTATATCGCTTCCACAGTTTGTAAACTAACTCACGATGTGTGATTAGCGATTTGATATCTCTGTTAAACCAAGGCTTCGAGTCATTTTTATTAAGTTTACGTTTAACTTTGATATGTTTATCATACAGAAATTTGACATTGGTGGTTAGTAAATCAAGTTTTCCATCCAGTGTTGTGATGGAATAAATTTCATCCCAGTCTATTGTATATAAGTCATGGTCCAGGTCATTTAGATTTACATGTTTAAAATCTCTATAGGTTATAGCACAGAAATATTATATCATGTTTGGAAAATGCCGAACCATACAATTGTTCTTATTTCAGTACATCGCTCAAGTTGTTAACATATATACAGGATGTATCAACTTAGCATATATTCAGGAAAGAGGATGGAAACAAAAGTCGTTTTCATACCTAAAGCGGAAAAACGTCTCACTCGAGCGCGACCAATCAGCTTATCCTCAATCCTACTTAGAACTCTGGAGAGGATGATAGATATTTATCTTAGAACTGGCGTCAAGTTTGCTCTCGAAGCGACAGCATGTATACTCGAAGGGCAGGTCTACTGAGCCCGCATTACATGAACTAGTCAGCTTTAGTGAAAGCTCACTATCTGTACACAATCGTGGCGTTTCTAGACATCGAAGGGACATTCAATAGCGTCCATCCGAGCTCAATATTAATTGAACTGACAACTCTGAATGTTGGTCCAGGTATACTTCTAATGAAGAGACGTTTTTCAGCCACACTAGGACAACATACAAAGTTATGTGAATAGAGGCACTCCCCCAAGGAGGAGTTATATCACCTCTTCTTTGGAATGTTGCTATAAACAACCTTCTGCCTAGAAAAAAAGATAAAAGTGGTGACATACACATATGATGTGGCTCTAGCAGTCAGGGGAATTTCCATCCACAATCAGAGATATTATACAGAGAGCCCTCTGGATGACTGGCATATAGCTTTAGATTACTGGCAGACCTGGAAAAAGTTAACTTAAATAAGCAGTCTGCTAATGTTTTTGGAACCAACCAGATTTGGTTCAACAGAAGAAATTAATCGAGAAAGTTCAGAGCTTAAACTTTGAAGTGCCCATATGTAATAGGTACTTTTAGTTTATGTGGTATCACAATGGACTGAATATTCTAAGTGAGCCTGAAACTTAATCGGGCTGCCACTTTAACCTAACCTAGATGGCACAAACATTTTATCAACTCCTCCTCTAACGATAATCGTGTAAATTGTGTAACGGAGTTAACACAGTTTTTCAAAAAAGGTAGCGACACTAATTGCACTTATGTGTCCCATTCATCGTCTAGGGTAAGGAAAATGGTCGACAATGCAATGTGGGGAATGTATGGAT
This sequence comes from Haematobia irritans, assembly GCF_050003625.1. Lineage (NCBI taxonomy): Eukaryota > Metazoa > Arthropoda > Insecta > Diptera > Muscidae > Haematobia > Haematobia irritans. Next base: position 58,080,126 of record NC_134400.1, on the reverse strand, counting down.
ACTGTTTACTATTATTACTCCCAAAAAAACTTAATCTTGTCTTATAGGAAAAATAATTTTTTTAACAATAATTTTTGGTTTGAGAGCAAGCTTACACGAAGTGCTCAAAACCATGCACGCATGTCCATGCATACTTGCTAAGTCGCGTATTTTTGCTGGTTGTATTTTACAAATGTTAACAAAGCTCATGATGTATTTTGTAGTGAATTATATAAAGTATTTGAAAAAAACTTGTCTGACTATATTTTTAGCCTCATGAAATTTCTTGTATTTGTTTTACATTGACGACACTTTATTTAGTAAATAGGTTTTTATACCCTAAACCACATAGTGGTCAGGGTATAATAAGTTTGATCTGCCAAAAAATGTGCCTACCAGAAATATTGATTTTAGACCCCATAAAATATATACCGATCGACTCAGAATCACCTCCTGAGTCGATCTAGCGCTTGGTGTCCGTCCGTCTGTCCATGTATTTGTTGTTCAAAGGATTCCGGTCGCAATTATTAACCGATTTTGATGAAATTTGGTACAAGGAATTTTTTGGGCACAGGGACGAACGCTATTGAATTTGGAATAAGTCGGATCAAATTTAGATATAGCTCCCATATATATGTATCGCCCGATTTCGACAAATGGGATCACGTTGCGCTTTTTTTTCAAACGTCACCAAATTTGGCAAAAGGTAATCCTTTTCATCGCCCTTCAAGTCTGCAAAATTTCATCCAAATCGGTTCAGATTTAGATATAGCTCTCATATATATGTATCGCCCGATTTTTCCAAATTTGGCCACAAAACCTTTATTTATCAACCGATCAATCAAAGTTGGCTGAATGTAGGCTTCTATACACACAAAAAAATTTCACGAAAATTTTTCCAATTAAAATTTTAATTGAGTTTTAAAAAATATTCAATTAAAAATTTAATTGATTCAACAAAATTTAATTGATTCACAAAAATAATAGTATCAATTAATTTTTTAATTGGATCAATTAACTTTTTAATTGACCTTCAATTAATTTTTTAATTGATACTATCATTTCTGTGATTGAAGACATTTCAATTAAAAATTAATTGGATCAATTAATTTCGTGATTGAATCCGAAAAAAATTTTTTTGTGTGTAGCACTAACTATATGTGCAAAAAATCATCGAAATCGATTCAGATTTAGATGTAGCTCCCATATATATGTATAGCCCAATTTTTACAAATTTGGCCATAGAACCCTTATTTATTAACCGATCTTACCCGAAGTTGGCTAGATCTAGTCCTCTATAGTACTAACTATATGTGCAAAATTTCATCGAAATCGGTTCAGGTGTAGATATAGCTCACATATATGTATCACCCTATTTTGAAAAATTCGCCCCTAATAACCTTATGTTTGACCATACAGGCTTCATTTCTTAACTGATCTTAATCAAATCTTGCACAAGGTAACGTTTTGTGGTATTAATCAAACCCGCAATTTATTTTTATGCAAATTGGTTTGGATTATGCAAATTGGTTCAGATTTAGATATAGCTTCCATATATATGCATCGCCCGATTTTCCCAAATTTGGCAATAGTACTCTTATTTATTAACCAATGTTACTCAAATTTCAAATTTTGATGTACTAGCCGATCGTATTTATACGTACTTGTAGCTCTTACATAAGAATATTGCTCGATTTTTACAAATTTGGATTATTACCCACACTAATTGAACGATTTTCTCTTCTTTAATAATGGGCTCAATATTAGTGGCATACTAACTCCGTAGGTGCAATATCAACTACAGCCAGTGTTGCTAGAAGTAGGGGAAATTCCCTACACACAAAAAAAAATGTTTCTGATTCAATCACCAAATTAATTGATCCAATTAATTTTTTAATTGAAATGTCTTCAATCACGAAAATGATAGTATCAATCACGGTTTTAATTGGGCATAGAAAAAATTCTTGATTAAAAAATTAATTGATTTTTTCAGCAAATTTCAATTAATTTTTTAATTGATTCAATTAAAAATTTAATTGATGTTGATTGCAAAACTCAATTAATTTATTAATTAAAAAAGGTAAAGGTAAAGGTAAGGTTAGGTGGCAGCCCGATGTATCAGGCACACTTAGACTATTCAGTCCATTGTGATACCACATTGGTGAACTTCTCTCTTATCACTGAGTGCTGCCCGATTCCATGTTAAGCTCAATGACAAGGGACCTCCTTTTTATAGCCGAGTCCGAACGGCGTTCCACATTGCTGTGAAACCACTTAGAGAAGCTTTGAAACCCTCAGAAATGTCACCAGCATTACTGAGGTGGGATAATCCACCGTTGAAAAACTTTTTGGTGTTCGGTCGAAGCAGGAATCGAACCCACGACCTTGTGTATGCAAGGCGGGCATGCTAACCATTGCACCACGGTGGCTCCAATTAAAAAAAAAAAAAAAAAAAAAGGTAACTATTTTTAATTACTTTCTGAATTGGCTTAGAGTTTTTATTTGGATTAACAAATGATTGTTTGAAATACATTTTTAATTAGTCTTCCGAATAAGATTAAAAAGTTAATTGTATCACTAAATTTTTTAATTACAAATTTTAAAATTTTCAATCATTGACTTAATTAACTTAATGTTTCTATCATTATTAAAAAGTTTGTATCAATTAATTTATTAATTGAAAAAAAAATGCAACTTCAATTAACTTTTTAATTGGAAATATTTTGGTGATATTTTTTTCTGTGTATATATAGGGTATTTTCTACTATTTAGCGTCTTGTAGGCACGTTGGACCACAATGTAGGGACATTTTCACTCAACACATTTTGTAATAATTTTTACATTTTGGTGGCTCTAGAGGAGGAAATTAGAAGCCGGCAAGGCTTGATCATTAACAATGTGTGGTAACAACAGTTACCACTCGTGCCAAAAAAAATCTAACAAAATTTGAAGATTACCGCAAACCTACCAAACAAACATTTCTATAGAAATTTTTGTCAAACTTTTATTCCTGTAGAAAATTTTGTCAACATTTTATTTCTATAGAAAATTTTCTCAAAATTGTATTTCTATAGAAATTTTTTTCAAAATATTATTTCTATAAAAAATTCTTTCATAATGTTATTTCTATGGAATTTTTTCTCAAAATTTTATTTCTATAGAATTTATTATCAAAATTTTATTTCTATAGAAAATTTTCTCCGAAAAATTTGTTTGTAGAAATTTTTTCCAAAATTTGGTTTCTATAGAGATTTAACAAAAAAATTACTATTTTTGGTAGAATTCTATCAACTATGGCAACCGTGGTGGTAATACAAATGTATTTTCTAGGTTAAATACGTTGCATTTTCATGTTTTAAGATAATAAAGTACTTAGAACCATTTTTGTTTTGTAAAATTTGTTTAAATTTAACGAAAATATTGTAGGGAAAATTGTTTGGGAATGTATGGGAAAGTAGGGAACTTTTTGTCCTTGTAGGGTAAACCGAATATTTTCCCTCTCAACACTGACCATGAGCTATAGTCAGATTGAGACAAAGCACCCATTACATGTACCCCTTAATTTTCTTAAATATGCAACTGCGGTTTATCTCCCAGACCTATATCAATATTACCCCACAAATGCTTATGATTACAAATTCAGTAAGGGTGGTTTAGGGTATGATATAGTCGACCCCGCCCGACTTTCTACTTTACTTACTTGTTTTATTTAGAGTTTATTACAACTGAGTCCTACTCATCTAGTAATTTTTTGATAACATAATGTAACTAGTAATTTTATACTAGAAATTTTAACCTAGTAGATATAAATAGGTGTATTTTGAATAGGAATTCGCAAGAAAAACTTACTTTTATCGAACGGATAATTCTTCGTCGTCAAAGGGTCAACTTCTGGAAGAACAAATTTCAACCCATACGGTTGAAATTTCGCACGTGATGTAAATATAATTATGTAGTCCCCTTATAAACTGATCGCGAGATTTGATTTTAGGAGCTTCTTGGAAGAGCTGATTTCATTCGATTTGGTATGCGATGTTAATGTATGTCCACTAACAACTGGGCAAAAATTCGTCCATACCGGTCCATAATTACATATTGTCCCCATATAAACCGATGAATTGAAATTTGACCCTCTATTTACGATACAAATATTGGTTCATAATTATTTATGGACTCCTCTATATAAACCGATGAAGGCCGTTAAGGCCCGTTTTATCTAACATAGACTCCATGTTTACTATGGACAATTTAGAAGACAATGTTAAGAAAAACAAGTATATACAGCACTAAGTTCGGCCGGGCCGAATCTTAAATACCCACCACCATGAACCAAATATTAGGGTTTCCTTTGAAATTTCAGGAGGGCCTGAGGACTTGAGGACACTTCCCGAAGATAAATTTAAAGATTTCACCTATGAGGACTATATCAGATTCTGGATTTATAAGAACCATTTTGGTTTGAGTTTTAGAGGAATCATTAACATTTCTTGTAAGTGTGCAAGAAAATTATAAAATAACGTTTTGATTTGAAATCTTAAATCTGTAGAAGTAAAATCTGGAAATTTTACATTGAGTTTCAGACAATTTTCATGATCAGTGCGCCTTCTACGCCCTCAAGAAGTGAAGTCGGTCTATATGGAAGCATTACCAAATGGACCGATAAAAACTTAATCCGATACACGTTTTTGTGACCCTAAAATACCAGAATATTTACAATTTTAGGCAAATCAGATAAAAACTACGGTTTCTAGAAACCCAAGGTGTTAAATCGGGAGATCGTTCTTATGGGGGCTATACTAAAATATGGACCAATACTCACCGTTTTCGGCACACCTCTTTATGACCCGAAAATACCTCTTGATTTCCAATTTCAGGCAAATAGGATAAACTTCGGATTCTAGAAGCTCAAGAAGTAAAATCGGTTTATATGGGGGCTATACCAAAATATGGACCGATATTCACCATTTTCGGCACACCTCCTTATGGTCCTAAAATACCTCTAGATTTCCAATTTCAGACAAATTGAATAAAAAGTGCGGTTTCTATAAGCCCAAGAAGTAAAATCGGGAGATCGGTCTATATGGGGGCTATACCAAAATATGGACCGATACTCATAATTTTTGGCACACGTATTTGCGGTCCAACAATACCTCTAGATTTCCAATTTCAGGTAAATTGAATAAAAACTGCGGTTTCTATAAGCGCAAGAAGTAAAATCGGGAGATCGGTCTATATGGAGGCTATACCTAAACATCAACCGATAGTCACCATTTTTGGCACTCCTCTTTATGGTCATAAAATACCTCTAGATTTCAAATTTCAGGCAAATAGGACAAAAACTACGATTTCTATAAGCCCAAGACCCCAAATCGGGAGGTCGGTTTATATGGGGACTATATCAAAACCTGGACCGATATAGCCCATCTTCGAACTTGACCTGCCTGCAGACAAAAGACGAGTTTGTGCAAAATTTCAGCACGATTGCTTCATTATTGAAGACTGTAGCGTGATTACAACAGACAGACAGACAGACGGACAGACGGACATCGTTATATCGTCTTAGAATTTCTCCCTGATCAAGAATATATATACTTCATATAGTCGGAAATCGATATTTCGATGTGTTACAAACGGAATGACAAACTTATTATACCCCCGTCACCATTCTATGGTGGTGGGTATAAAAAACTGCTACCACAATTCAAGTAATTCGATTGTGGACGACAGTCTTTAGTAGAACTTTGACGCAATCTATGGTGGAGAGTATTCGCCTCGTGAAACATTCGGAAACGGAATGAAAAACTTTTTATACCCCCATCAGCATCCCATGTGAAACAATTAAGTCCGTGATACAATCACAAAAAAAAAATCGGTGTATATTGGAATATGTTAGTATCTGCGGTATCATCTCGTGCTTAGCATAAATGAATCATTTCGAAGGAAGATATAAAAAAGTTATTAATTATAGCAGTCAATTATTAATAGTTTATTTGTGTTTGCGATATTTATGGCTCATTCAAACCACTTTGACGGGAAGATATCAAAGGCATCCCATGCCTTGCCATATTAAGGATATTAAAAATTCTATGGCATTATTGAATGAAGATTTCTGTTTGATTTAAACGAGACAAGAAATAGACAAACAAAGAATTGTAGACTAAATCATTTTCAGCATCAATTGTATGTCGTTCGCAACTAAAGCAACTTCTTGTGGGATAATGCTGTAATCCATTAAATTTTTTATTATTACCCGCAATAGTGGAATGACAAACGAGACAATAAAGCTATGAAATTAGCCATTATTGAGTGCCATGAATTGTTCATAAAAATTTTGTACTGTAATCGACAAATTAATTGAAAAGTCAAATGAAACAGCGAACCCATTTTAGATCTATGATAGCAACAAAATTTCAATCAATTGGCACCAGGCAAAATAATAAACAATCATGTCGGCGGAAAATTATTGGTCAAATTACTTATTGCCTTGACTTGGTGCTACACAGGAAAAATGTCGATGCCGTACAAATCCAATCGTAAATCAGCCATTGGCAAGAACCACATAGCCGAACCTATGCCAGGCATAATTTTATTGGAAGCCATAAATTAGACTTAGTGGTGGACAGAAAGTTTCAAGTGGATTTAATGAGCTTTTGTTTAATTGTTTCTCACTGATTCATTCAATGGTTTCTCTTTCACCAAAATGGTCAGCTGCCTCCAGCATCGAAGGATATTAAAATTTAAGAAGAAAATATCTTAAATTGCTTTCGCAATATCGGAGTATGGTATGTGGAGTAAAAGTTGGAAATATGATTGCCCCATTATTTGCGAGCCATAAATGGCCTTTGCAAATTCATAAGAATATTATGAGTTTATTTGTCATGGGATATGATTAGTAATACATTTGCATAATAATTAACCACTGTGATATCAATAATATCCAATGTCTTTTGCATGTACTGGCAAAAACATAATATGCACGCAAAGAAAAAAATATGTTTGGAAAACGTGTATCGAAAACGTTTTTCTTTTGTTAGAGTTTTTGAATCTCTTCTAAAATTTTAAACTTTTATAAAAAAAAAATCGTTTGTTACAACAACATAGTCCATTTCGTTTATATCAAGCACTGTTCTTTTCTGACTTTAAGTCTTTAATAAGACACATTTTACAGTTTCATAGTAAAAATTTAATATGGTAGTATGTAATTTTCAACATCTTTTCGGAATCTTCCGAACATATCTGGAATATATGTAAAACAAAACATTTTTATGTTCGGTCGAACCCACGACCCTTGGTAAGCAAGGCGGACGTACTAACCATTGCTCCACGCAATGGTTAGTACGTCTTTAATAAGACACATTTTACAGTTTCATAGTAAAAATTTAATATAGTAGTATGTAATTTTCAACATCTTTTCGGAATCTTCCGAACATATCTGGAATATATGTAAAAAAAAAACATTTTTATGTTCGGTCGAACCCACGACCCTTGGTATGCAAGGCGGACGTTCTAACCATTGCTCCACGCTGCCCAACTGAATGTATTTTTCTGTTAAATAAAGTTTGTTTAACCGGCTCTTGCACCCTCACAAAAAATCGCTTCTGTAACATATACTCCCAAACATATTTTGCTTCAAGCATATACATTTTTGGGTATTGCCCAAACATTTATATGTTTGATCTCTTCCAATATATAATATGTTTGAAAGCATATTGGTCTAAACAATATATGTTTGGGTAGTCTAAGTTCCAAACATTTTGTATTTTTGCATCCAAATTCAATAATGTTGTCTTCTAAAAAACAATATGTTATTATGTGAACATATAATATGTTTGGAAGCATTTTGCACCCAAAAATATTATATGCTTAAAAAAATTCTCCCAAACAATATTGTGCTCAAAATTTTATTTATTTATTTATATATTTACAATCATAATGAATTATGAAAATAAACAGGTAATATAGGTGCTAACAACATAGGTTTTCGACCTGAATGCTCAAAATTTTGTTTCTGCCCAATTGTATATTCCCCCACATCTTTCTCACTTCCACGAGATTTTTTAGTTCTTAGCACCTTTTTCTGTAATACAAACATTGTCTTGTGTTCCACCAAGACAACGAAGGAGTACTATCAAAATGGTATAAAAAAATTGGAAGGTCGTTATAATCGTTGTATCGCTCTTGAAGGGAACTATCTATGTATAAAATTCAATCTATGTTTGTTTGTTTGTTTGTATGTTCCGAGTTGGCTCCGAAACGGCTGAACCGATTTACTTGAAACTTTCAGAGATCGTAGGGGGCGTTCATGTGGTGAAAATAGGGTACCTCATTTTTTTGACACGTGGTCGGGGAGGGAGACCACCACTTTGCCCGACTTTTTTTAAAGTACAGTGAAACCAAAACTAAACTCCCCCGTCTGAGATTTTACGGAAAAAATGGGTGAGGTTATGAAATTTATATCAGGTTCCTGATTTTTTAATAAAAATAAAAGGGCATAAAGAGACATACGCTTCTCTTAAGTACATACAGAAAAACAATTAAACTTTACCGAGTTACTTGAAATTTACAGAGGACTGGGGAGAGAGAGGTTACGATATTAATAGTTGATACCTGATTTTGTGATATTTGGTCGGAAGAGAGCCCGCCTCTTTAGGCTTATAATTTGCTTGACATTTTCTGGGACGTTTACAAAAGATACGCTACATCACTTTTCGATATTTGGTCGGGGAGGAAGTCCTCCTCTAAAACTTAAAAAAAAATCTTAAGGTTTCTTGAAATTTACAAAGGCAGTGGGGGATGATTATGAACGAAGAGGCAACCTTCCTTGCCCCAACCTTGAAGGAAAGTTTCAATAATTTTCAGGGAAGGTTAGAGGTGCTATTCACTACAGTGTTTGTCGATGTTGTATCGGGGAAAGTGACGTCCCTTTAAAACAATAGAGCAAAATTTGAACATCTCCGATCTACTTGAAATTTACAGGGAACGTGGGAGGAGGTGATTAAATTTATACATGATTTTTAAATTAGTATATGATTTTTCGATATCTGGTTGGGGAAGGGGAAAATTGAAATAAACTTTATCGATTTACTTCGATAGAATTTATAGGGACCTTTGAGTAGTTCTGATATTAATATAGGGTACGTGATAGTCCGATATCAGGTCGGAGTGGAGCCAAGGTGGGGGATGAGAGGGTTCACTTTTGTCCGTTTTTTTGCTTAAATTGAAATTAGATGGTTGTCCGTAAATGGGAACTCGGTACATAATTTTATGATTTTTGCAAAGGCTTCTGCCAGACTTCTTTTTAGTAAAGAACTTAAATTTACATGAAATTGGCAGAGGGTGCATCATTTTCCAACATTTTAGCAAATGTTAATGTGGTAAAATTGTTTACTACTTTTGCTTTTTCCGATTTATTAAATGGGAAACAGTAATTTTTTGTATGTTATTATAATATAGTGCTTAATTTTCAGATATGTTGAGGAGAAGGATACCTTTCATTGAAAAACCACACTTAAAATGTAGAAGTTTGTCCAACTACTTGAATGCATAACATTTTTTAAGACGAACCATTTTACATATGCATATCTGCCGTATTTGTACCTATAAACGAAAGAGCAAGTAGTCCGATTTGTTTGAAAGAATTCAAATCTTTTCGAATTTGTTTTCAGCACGAAGGATATGGTTGACTAAGTTAACGCAAAATGTTCCTACAAATACGCTTTGGAAGGCGCAGCGAAGCGGGCCGGGTTACGCTAGTGTTGAATAATAAAAACGAATTTTGACAAAAAAAAAATGTGTTTTCTTGTTAGACCGGGGTCTTATCAGCCAACCTGTTATGTTAATATGTTAGAACATATTATGATTGAAACACTACATTGTTTATACCCACCACCATACATTGGAATATCGATATCCGTCCATGTTTTTATATAGCCCCCATATAGACCCGTCTGCCGATTTTACTTTTTGGCTTGTAGAATCCGTAGTTGTTATCCAATTTGCCTAAAATTAGAAATCTGGAGTTATTTTAGAACCATAAACAGGTGTGTCGAAAAAAGCGAGTATTGGTCAATGTTTTGATATAGCCCCCATATAGACCGATCTCCCGATTTTACTTCAAGGGCTTCTATAATTTGTAGTTTTTATCCACTTTGCCTGAAATTAGACATCTAGAGATATTTTAGGATATCTCTTTGGTGTTCGGTCGAAGCAGGGTTCGAAACCAGGACCGTTGGTATGCAAGGCGGACGTAGCAACCACTGCTCCACGGTGCCCAACTAAATGTATGTGTCTGTTAAATAAAGTTTGTTTAATCGGCTCGTGGGCGATTAAATATAAGTTATAGGGATATTTATCTATTGATAACAATAACAGCTACATAGCTCAGTGGGTAGTGTGTTGGCTTACAAATTGCATGGTCCGGGGTTCGACTCTCCGTCCAGGCGAAAGGTAAAATTTATAAAATCGAATAATTTCTTCTACATTGTTTGTATTACAGAAAAATGTGCTAAGAACTAAAAAACCTCGTGGAAGTGAGAAAGATGTGAGGAACAATGCAATTAGCGAGAAAAGATTGTTTTTACATCCTGGAAAAGACTAAAATTTATCACAAAAAGTATATACTTTTCTTCCAAATAAACTTTATTAAAGCAAAAAACAAATGAGAAACGAACTTTGTTTGTCTAAAATTTCGTTTGGGAGAAAATAATTATTTTTTTGCGTGCAGATTTTGGATTTCAAATCACACGCAGAGAAGAAACATGATTGTCACAATCATATTCGAAGAGCAAAATAATATGATAGCAGCTATTTTTGCGGCGACCATGTAACATAAATGCCAGATGTGCCTAACGTAGTGGATTACACTTTGGCGAGTCCACTTTTCGACAAAAGGTTTGAGACTCTAATCCCCAACAGTGAGGCGTGGTGCACACAGACCCCGGGGAATAAAGAATATATAGATTTCTACACTGATGGCTCCAAATTGGATGGACAAGTGGGTTTCGGAGTATATTCTAATGATCTGGAACTTCGAATAGCGAAAAGATTACCTAATCACTGTAGTGTTTTTCAGGCTGAAATATTAGCAATAAGAGAGGTGGCGAATTGGCTGAGAAGTAATGTTCCAAAAAATGTGGGCATTAATATATACTCAGACAGTCAACCTGCAATAAAATCCTTGGACTCTGTGTTCCTCAACTCGAAAACGGCCATCGACTGCCGCAAATCTCTCAATGAGATGGCTGAGCAGTACAATATTCACCTAATATGGGTGCCTGGCCATAGGAACATACCGGGGAACTGCGAAGCGGATGAGTTGGCAAGGCTAGGGACTACCTTACATATTCCAGGGGAACTAGAATTTGTTGGTATGCCCCTAGCTACCTGCAAGCTCATGCTGCGTGAGAAGGCTGTTATGATGGCAAATGTTCGATGGGAGAATTGCAAGGGTTGTAACGACACCAAGCAAATATGGCCCCATTTCAACTTAAACCGCACACTAGATATGCTAATGTTCTCGAGACGTCAGATATCACTCCTGATATCTGCTATAACGGGTCGCTGCCTGATAGGCGATTTTGCAAAAACTATTGGCGCGAAGTATAATGACTATTGTATGAGCTGTCATGATGCGGAGGAAAAAGAATCAATTAAACACCTCCTGTGTGAGTGTCCTGCATTTTGTGTAAAGCGCAAGCAACTTTTAGGAGCATATAGCTTCAGATTACTGGCGGATCTGGAAAACGTTAACTTAAGCAGTCTGCTACTGTTTTTGGAACAATCTGGTTGGTTCAACAAAGAAAAATAATCAAGAAGGTTCAGCGGTTAAAACTAGAAGTGCCCATATGTAATAGGTACTTTTAGTTAATGTGGTATCACAATGGACTGAATAGTCTAAGTGAGCCTGAATCTTAATCGGGCTGCCACTTTAACCTAACCTAACCTAACCATGTAACATTTTAACCTGCAACCATGTTGGCTCAGTGAACATGGTTCTAAGAAAAATACAATTGTCCTCGTCTAAAATGTTATTATATTGATAAAAAGAAATTTGTTTCTATTAAAAGACATGGTCACGATCCAAAATGTTATGTTATTCGTCAAAATGTTTTTCTTCTAGTTAAAAGAACATGGTCACAACCTAAAATGTTTTGATTTTTATGAAAAAACTTTTTTCGTCGTCGAAAAAATGACGCCACTTGAGAAAAGAAAACACTAAATCAACTTTATTTATTTGTTTTTATTTATTTATAAACTAATTCATTGTTTATTCGTATTTATAATGTCGTGCAAGCAAACATCACATATTTTTACACACTCTAGTTTGGTTAAATTTCAACAATAAGTAATCATTCCATATTTACTTCGTGCCCATCAAACGTACAAACGCAGACATCATGTGACTGCAAATAAAAATAAATTATATCATATATCATAATGCAGAACAAAAACCAGGTACATTCTTTTCAATTACACTTTCCTTTTTTGGTATTCACATAAAACCACGTGCCATTTCTGAATAAATAAATTAAAACAAAACACAATAATTCCGTATTCTCCGTCCATTCCAAGAAACAATCAACACACGACTGACGCGCAAAATGAAAATCGTGTGTACCTGCTCAATGTTTTTATAAAATTCTTGTCGCTGCAAAAATATTAAAAAAATAAATGGTCACGAAAACAATGTACATGGTCTTTATGACCATGTAATGGTTGTAGACATGTCTATACGTAAACTATAAAAATACTTTTTTCTCTGCAAAAAAGTAAAAAAAATTGAATGGTCAGGTACATGATTTTCCTGACCATATAATGGTGTCAAATTCTATCATTTAAATAATAGAACATGTTTGCGGCATTTGAGAACCATTTAAATGCTTATTGCCAACATATATTTTTCTCCGCTCGAAAATTATTTTTACAAAGACAAAATACATGGTTTTCGCGACAATTACATACTCTAAATAAGCATTAAATGGATGCGGCAACCATGTCCGAACATCTTTTTTCTGTGCGTGCAAGGAATTATTTCAACTTTTTCTTGCACACTTACAAGCAGGGATCCGGAGCGGTCCATTTTTTTCGCTCCGCTCCGCTCCCGCTCCGGAGAAAAAAAAACCGCTCCGCTCCTCGCTCCGCTCCGAGAAAAAAAAAATCGCTCCGCTCCGCTCCTCTTCGAGAAAATTATAGTACAAACATTGTATTCAATTGAGTTTTATTTTATTTAGAAAAATCGGGCGGTACATATATGGGAGCTATAGCTAAATCTGAACCGATTTCGATGATTTTTTGCACATATAGTTAGTGCTATAGAAGATTACATTTCGCCAACTTTGAGTAAGATCGCTTGATAAATAAGGGTTTTATGACCTAATTTGACAAAATCGGGCGATACATATATATGGGACCTATATCTAAATCTGAACCGATTTCGATGAAATTTTCAGACTTAAAGGGTGATACAGAAGATTATTTTGTGCTAAATTTGACGACGATCGGTTAGTAAAAAAAGTGCAACGTGACCCCATTTGTCGAAATCTGGCAATACAAATATATGGGAGCTATATCTAAATTTGATCCGATTTCTTCCAAATTCAATAACGTTCGTCCTTGTGCCCAAAAAAAACTACCTGTACCAAATTTCATCAAAATCGGTTAATAATTGCGACCGAAATCCTGTGAACAACAAATACATGGACAGACGGACGGATGGACGGACGGACGCCAAGCGCTAGATCGACTCAGGAGGTGATTCTGAGTCGATCGGTATATATTTTATGGGGTCTAAAATCAAAATTTCTTGTAGGCACATTTTTTGGCAGATCAAACTTGTTATACCCTAACCACTATGTGGTTTAGGGTATAATGACTTTAAAACGATGCGTTGAAATATTTTATTAATTTTGAAGATTTTTTCAGAAATATTAAATCCATTTTGACTTCATTAAAGGAAGCATTCTAGGAAGCATATGTTAATTTTTCATTTTTATACCCACCACCATAGAATGGTGACGGGGGTATAATAAGTTTGTCATTCCGTTTGTAACGCATCGAAATATCGATTTCCGACTATATAAAGTATATATATTCTTGATCAGGGAGAAATTCTAAGACGATATAACGATGTCCGTCTGTCCGTCTGTCTGTCTGTCTGTCTGTCTGTTGTAATCACGCTACAGTCTTCAATAATGAAGCAATCGTGCTGAAATTTTGCACAAACTCGTCTTTTGTCTGCAGGCAGGTCAAGTTCGAAGATGGGCTATATCGGTCCAGGTTTTGATATAGTCCCCATATAAACCGACCTCCTGATTTGGGGTCTTGGGCTTATAGAAATCGTAGTTTTTATCCAATTTGCCTGAAATTTGAAATCTAGAGGTATTTTATGACCATAAAGAGGTGTGCCAAAAATAGTGAGTATCGGTCCATGTTTTGGTATAGCCCCCATATAGACCGATCTCCCGATTTTACTTCTTGGCCTTATAGAAACCGCAGTTTTTATTCAATTTACCTGAAATTGGAAATCAAGAGGTATTGTAGGACCACAAATACGTGTGCCAAAAATTGTGAGTATCGGTCCATATTTTGGTATAGCCCCCATATAGACCTATCTCCCGATTTTACTTCTTGGGCTTATATAAACCGCAGTTTTTATTTAATTTACCTGAAATTGGAAATCTAGAGGTATTGTAGGGTCACAAATACGTGTGCCAAAAATTGTGAGTATCGGTCCATGTTTTGGTATGGTCCCCATATAAAACGACCTCCCGATTTGGGGTCTTGGGTTTATAGAAACCGTAGTTTTTATCCAATTTGTCTGAAATTGGAAATCTAGAGGTATTTTAGGACCATAAAGAGGTGTGCCGAAAATGGTGAGTATCGGTCCATATTTTCGTATAGCCCCCATATAGACCGATTTCCCGATTTTACTTCTTGGACTTCTAGAATCCGAAGTTTTTATCTTATTTGCCTGAAATTGGAAATCTAGAGGTATTGTAGGACCACAATTATGTGTGCCAAAAATTGTGAGTATCGGTCCATATTTTGGTATAGGCCCCATATAGACCGATCTCCCGATTTTACTCTTGGGCTTATAGAAACCGCAGTTTTTATTCAATTTACCTGAAATTGGAAATCTAGAGGTATTGTAGGACCACAAATACGTGCGCCAAAAATTGTGAGTATCGGTCCATGTTTTGGTATGGTCCCCATATAAAACGACCTCCCGATTTGGGGTCTTGGGTTTATAGAAACCGTAGTTTTTATCCAATTTGTCTGAAATTGGAAATCTAGAGGTATTTTAGGACCATAAAGAGGTGTGCCGAAAATGGTGAGTATCGGTCCATATTTTCGTATAGCCTCCATATAGACCGATTTCCCGATTTTACTTCTTGGGATTCTAGAATCCGAAGTTTTTATCCTATTTGCCTGAAATTGAAAATCTAGAGGTATTTTCGGGTCATAAAGAGGTATGCCGAAAACGGTGAGTATCGGTCCATATTTTAGTATAGCCCCCATAAGAACGATCTCCCGATTTAACTCCTTGGGTTTCTAGAAACCGTAGTTTTTATCTGATTTGCCTTAAATTTTAAATATTCTGGTATTTTAGGCTCACAAAAACGTGTATCGGATTAAGTTTTTATCGGTCCATTTGGTAATGCCTCCATATAGACCGACTTCACTTCTTGAGGGTGTAGAAAGCGCACTTATCATGAAAATTGCTTGAAACTCAATGTAAAATTTCCAGATTTTACTTCTACAGATTTAAGATTTCAAATCAAAACGCTATTTTATAATTTTCTTGCACACTTACAAGAGATGTTAATGATTCCTCTAAAACTCAAACAAAAATGGTTCTTATAAATGCAGAATCTGATATAGTCCTCATAGGTGAAATCTTTAAATTTATCTTCGGGAAGTGTCCTCAAGTCCTCAAGCCCTCCTGAAATTTCAAAGGAACCCCTAACATGGTGGTGGGTATTTAAGATTCGGCCCGGCCGAACTTACTGCTGTATATACTTGTTTTAGATTTTTTTCGTCAGTTGTTATCAAAATCCTTTAAAAACGAGTTAACGAGTTATTTTTTTTTCATATTAAGACTTGACTTCCAGTAGAAATTATGCTATGTTTCAAGTAAAAAGCGTCTTTAAAATAAAGTGTTGAAAAACATGTCTTATTTTTTAAAGATTTTTTGCTTTGTAGGCAAGATGCAAAAAGGAAACAAATTTAAGGACAATTTTAATAATTTTAAAGAATTTTTCTTAATTATTAAAGTCACGTTGACCTTACCTCAAAAATTTTATCTTTCATGTTATGATACACATTTTTAAGTAAAATCACTTAATTATAAGGACATTACAACTTCATTCAAAAGTTTATTGCCTTTTGGACAAGAAAACAAGTATATACAGCACTAAGTTCGGCCGGGCCGAACCTTAAATACCCACCATCATGAACCAAATATTAGGGTTTCCTTTGAAATTTTAGGAGGACTTGAGGACACTTCCCGAAGATAAATTTAAAGATTTCACCTATGAGGACTATATCAGATTCTGGATTTATAAGAACCATTTTTGTTTGAGTTTTAGAGGAATCATTAACATCTCTTGTTTGCAAGAAAATTATAAAATAACGTCTTGAAATTTTACATTGGAAATTTTACATTGAGTTTCAAGCAATTCAAGTGAAGTCGGTCTATATGGAGGCATTACCAAATGGACCGAGCCTAAAATACCAGAATATTTACAATTTCAGGCAAATCAGATAAAAATTACGGTTTCTAGAAACCCAAGGAGTTAAATCGAGAGATCGTTCTTATGGGCGCTATACTAAAACATGGACCGCTACTCACCGTTTTCGGCACACCTCTTTATGACCCGAAAATACCTCTAGATTTCCAATTTCAGGCAAATAGGATAAAAACTTCGGATTCTAGAAGCCCAAGAAGTAAAATCGGGAAATCGGTCTATATGGGGGCTATACTAAAATATGGACCGATACTCACCATTTTCAGCACACCTCTTTATGGTCCGAAAATACCCCTAGATTTCCAATTTCAGACAAATTGGATAAAAAATACGCTTTCTATAAGCCCAAGACCCCAAATCGGGAGGTCGTTTTATATGGGGACCATACCAAAACATGGACCGATACTCACAATTTTTGGCACACGTATTTGTGGTCCTACAATACCTCTAGATTTCCGATTTCAGGTAAATTGAATAAAAACTGCGGTTTCTATAAGCCCAAGAAATAAATTCGGGAAATCGGTCTATATGGGGGCTATACCAAAATATGGACCGATACTCACCATTTTCAGCACACCTCTTTATGGTCCGAAAATACCCCTAGATTTCCAATTTCAGACAAATTGGATAAAAACTTCGGATTCTAGAAGCCCAAGAAGTAAAATCGGGAAATCGGTCTATATGGGGGCTATACCAAAATATGGACCGATACTCACCATTTTCAGCACACCTCTTTATGGTCCGAAAATACCCCTAGATTTCCAATTTCAGACAAATTGGATAAAAAATACGCTTTCTATAAGCCCAAGACCCCAAATCGGGAGGTCGTTTTATATGGGGACCATACCAAAACATGGACCGATACTCACAATTTTTGGCACACGTATTTGTGGTCCTACAATACCTCTAGATTTCCGATTTCAGGTAAATTGAATAAAAACTGCGGTTTCTATAAGCCCAAGAAATAAATTCGGGAAATCGGTCTATATGGGGGCTATACCAAAATATGGACCGATACTCACCATTTTCAGCACACCTCTTTATGGTCCGAAAATACCCCTAGATTTCCAATTTCAGACAAATTGGATAAAAAATACGCTTTCTATAAGCCCAAGACCACAAATCGGGAGGTCGTATTATATGGGGACCATACCAAAACATGGACCGATACTCACAATTTTTGGCACACGTATTTGTGGTCCTACAATACCTCTAGATTTCCAATTTCAGGTAAATTGAATAAAAACTGCGGTTTCTATAAGCCCAAGAAGTAAAATCGGGAGATCGGTCTATATGGGGGCTATACCAAAACATGGACCGATACTCACCATTTTTGGAACACCTCTTTATGGTCATAAAATACCTCCAGATTTCAAATTTCAGGCAAATTGGATAAAAAATACGATTTCTATAAGCCCAAGAACCCAAATCGGGAGGTCGGTTTATATGGGGACTATATCAAAACCTGGACCGATATAACCCATCTTCGAACTTGACCTGCCTGCAGACAAAAGACGAGGTTGTGCAAAATTTCAGCACGATTGCTTCATTATTGAATACTGTAGCGTGATTACAACAGACAGACAGACAGACAGACAGACGGACATCGTTATATCGTCTTAGAATTTCTCCCTGATCAAGAATATATATACTTTATATAGTCGGAAATCGATATTTCGATGTGTTACAAACGGAATGACAAACTTATTATACCCCCGTCACCATTCTATGGTGATGGGTATAAAAAACTTTATTTTAGAGAAATGCGTCTTCCATGTTAAGCAAAATTTGCATTCTTATTCTAAGGACATGGAATCTTTGACTTCACGACAATATTTTTTTCAGTGTAGAAAACTAAAAAATTAAATATAAATAAGATCGTTTAATTGCATTTATTTGACGTTCATTACAAACATCTTTGTAGTAATACGGGATGAAATTGATCGAAAGTACTGTTGTTACTTTTACAACACATACTAGATATATATTTTGACATTTGCCGTTTTTGAAAACAATTACTAAAAAACACGTTGTGTTTTCCCCAATGTACGTACGTACAAAAATACATATCGTACATTTTAAACGTTTACTCACACTACGCTAAGTACTAACTAAATTTGAAATTACCTACACAGTGTAATTTCAAAGTTACACATTTCATTCAAGTAATATTTTATTCGGAGCGGAGCGGTTTTTCATTTGGAAACCGCTCCGCTCCCGCTCCGCTCCGGATTTTAGAAATGCCGCTCCCGCTCCGCTCCCGCTCCGGCAAAAAAAGGGCTTGCTCCGCTCCGCTCCACGCTCCGCTCCACGCTCCGCTCCACGCTCCGCTCCACGCTCCGCTCCGCTCCGCTCCGGATCCCTGCTTACAAGAGATGTTTATGATTCTTCTAAAACTCAAACAAAATTGGTTCTTATAAATGCAGAATCTGGTCTATTCTCCATAGGAAGAATCTTTAAATTTATCTTCGGGAAGCGTACTGGTTGAACTGATCTGCTTGGGAGAATATCTGTCATCAAACTCCCCTGAAATTGTATATATTATCAAGTAACCCGCTACGATGAAGATTTTTCAAAGGAAACTATTATATTCGATTCATGGTGGTGGGTATTTAAGATTCGGCCAGGCCGAACTTAGTCCTGTATATGCTTGTTTAAATATAATATGAGTGGATGCAAACAAATATAAATTTAAAAACTCATTTAAGGAGCGTCTAGCCAAACTTTCGTGCCACCACCCCCATTCATTTGGGCGGTAGAGAAAAAAAGTTTGTTTTGTAGTTACGTTTTATTGAATTTATTAAAATTTGTTGTTAATATTACAGTAAATATAAACTTGGATGTGCGCGTGAGTGCAATTTCACTTATGCTCACGCACAATCATTATATTTGTACTCACGCATGTAAATTTACGAAATGAAAAATCACGATCACGCATGAAACACGTTTAAAGCCTCACGCTCCCGTACGATTCACGACAAATCTCGAGATTCGTCTCCAGGAAGTGTCCCAAATTTTCCACAAAATTCGCTAAAAATCACGGAATTTCAATTACTCAAGGCATATTTGGGGTCTTGGGCTTCTGGAAGCCTTTTTTCTATCCGATTTGCCTGAAATCTAGAGGTATTTTAGGACCACAAATAGGTGTATCGAATATGGTGTATATAGATCTATGCTTTGCTATAGCCCCAATATAGCCCGATCGCCCGATTTTACTTCTTGAGCTTCTAGAAACCGAAGTTTTTATCCAATTTGCTCAAAATTTGAGATTTATAGATTTTTGGGACCATAAATAGCTGTTCCGAATAATTTGTGTATCGGTACAGATATTGATATATCCTCCTTATAAACCCGCCCTGGGAGCCACCGTGGTGCAATGGTTAGCATGCCCGCCTTGCATACACAAGGTCGTGGGTTCGATTCCTGCTACGACCGAACACCAAAAAGTTTTTCAGCGGTGGATTATCCCACCTCAGTAATGCTGGTGACATTTCTGAGGGTTTCGAAGCTTCTCTAAGTGGTTTCACTGCAATGTGGAACGCCGTTCGGACTCGGCTATAAAATGGGGGTCCCTTGTCATTGAGCTTAACATGGAATCGGGCAGCACTCAGTGATAAGAGAGAAGTTCACCAATGTGGTATCACAATGGACTGAATAGTCTAAGTGAGCCTGATACATCGGGCTGCCACGTAACCTAACCTAACCTAACCCGCCCTACGATTTGTGGTCTAGATTCTGTAGGTTTTTGAGAACCACAATTAGGTGGGCTGAATTTTGTGTACCGGTGCATGTTTTTGGCATAACACCCAGGCTCCGGGAAATAAGGCCCCATAATGGAAATGAAATAATGCCACTAATTTTGGCATTTGGAAATAAAGTCTCATTTTGAATATGCAATAAAACCCCACTACAATGAAGCAAAGCCTCAAGAATTACGAAATAGGGCCCATGGGGATTTATTTCATTTTCCAATTTATTCATTATGGAAAAAACAAAGATTGTATAACAGCAACGCTATTTTAAATAATTATACACTAAATATAAACGTAAATATTTACAAAATCTTTATTTTATTTAGCAATTGATAAACGCTAGTATGTGCTTAAGTGTAAAGGTTTTAAAAAATTCGATTCGAATTTTTCCCGGGAACATCTCAAAATTCATATTGAGTATATTTTTGTTTCAATTAAAAAAATTGTTGTATCAATTATATTTTTAATTTACTATTTTTTAAAACTGAATTAAAAATTTAATTGGTAGAATTTTCGTGAAATTTGTTTTACTGTTTAGTAAAAGAGTTAGTTTTCAAAAAATGAAATAAACCCCCAAAAATAATTCGTTGGGGTTTTATTTTCATCAATGATATAGGGTGTTCTTTCATAATGAAATAACACCGTAAACTTTATTATGAAACAACACCCCAAAAAGCGAAACCATACCACAAAAATCGTTGGTTTTGTTTTCAATATAAAGGTTTGGGGCTTTATTTCATTTCGGTTTTGGAGCCTTATTTCTTCGGGGCTTATTTCCCGGAGCTTAACCCTCATATAGCTTGAAATTGTAAAGGATTTAGTTTTTATTGCTCCATTTAGACCGATTTCACTTCTTGAGGGTATAGAAGGCGTACTGATCATGAAAATTGCATGAAACTGAAAGTAACATTTCTAGATTTTACTTCATCTATTCATTTGAAAAATGGGGTAAAAGTCTATAGATTTTAAATTTTAAATCAAGGCGTTGTTTAATCATTTATATATATTATCATTTTTTATTTTATCAAGTAACCCGCTATGACGAAGAGTTTTCAAAGGTAACTGTTATATTTGATTCATGTGGTGGGTATATAAGATTCGGCCCGGCCGAACTTACTGCTATATATACTTGTTAAATGTACATTTGTCCGTCAGATTTTTTCCATTTCATTCAATCTCATCACTATGAGAATCAAATCACTGTCTTTCAAATCCTCAGTTGTAAAAAATAACAGGTTGGCTGATTAGTCCCCGGTCTAACAAAGAAAAACACATTTTTTTTGTCAAAATTCGTTTTTATTATTCAACATAGTTCTCTTCAAGAGCGATACAACGATTATAACGACCTTCCAATTTTTTTGATACCATTTTGGTAGTACTCCTTCAGTTTTGCCTCAAAATAGGCCTCAGTTTCGGCGATCACCTCTTCATTGCAGCCAAATTTTTTCCCTGCGAGCATCCTTTTGAGGTCTGAGAACAAGAAAAAGTCGCTGGGGCCAGATCTGGAGAATACGGTGGGTGGCAATTCGAAGCCCAATTCATGAATTTTTGCCATCGTTCTCAATGACTTGTGGCACGGTGCGTTGTCTTGGTGGAACAACACTTTTTTCTTCTTCAATGGGGCCGTTTTGCCGCGATTTCGAATTTCAAACGCTCCAATAACGCCATATAATAGTCACTGTTGATGGTTTTTCCCTTCTGAAGATAATCAATAAAAATTATTCCATGCGCATCCCAAAAAACAGAGGCCATTACTTTGCCAGCGGACTTTTTAGTCTTTCCACGCTTCGGAGACGGTTCACCGGTCGCTGTCCACTCAGCCGACTGTCGATTGGACTCAGGAGTGTAGTGATGGAGCCATGTTTCATCCATTGTCACATATCGACGGAAAAACTCGGGTGTATTACGAGTTAACAGCTGCAAACACCGCTCAGAATCATCAACACGTTGTTGTTTTTGGTCAAATGAGAGCTCGCGCGGCACCCATTTTGCACAGAGCTTCCGCATATCCAAATATTAATGAATGATATGACCAACACGTTCCTTTGATATCTTTAAGGCCTCTGCTATCTCGATCAACTTCATTTTACGGTCATTCAAAATCATATTGTGGATTTTTTTGATGTTTTCGTCGGTAACCACCTCTTTCGGGCGTCCCTGCGTTCACCGTCCTCCGTTTTTGGAACAATCTGGTTGGTTCAACAAAGAAAAATAATCAAGAAGGTTCAGCGGTTAAAACTAGAAGTGCCCATATGTAATAGGTACTTTCAGTTAATGTGGTATCACAATGGACTGAAAAATCTAAGTGAGCCTGAATCTTAATCGGGTTGCCACTTTACCTAACCGTCCTCCGTGCTCATTTCACCACGCTTGAATTTGCATACCAATTAATTATTGTTGAGAGTCCGGAAACTCATTATCAAGCCAAGTTTTTGCTTCCACCGTAATTCCTTTTATTCCATTTTTTTCACAATAGCAAAAGTTGCTTCACAAAAGACGCTCTATCTCACAAACTAATAGACTTACAGACGTCAAATTTTGACACGAATCATTTGAAGGTTGGTACTATATAAAAATAATATGCATTTAATACTAACGACGCCACCTGTTATACGCAAATGTCTAATTTTATTTCAAATTCACGTTTTTCTGCGAAATACATTTTTACAAGTTATAAGTGTATACTTCCTGCCAAAATTTCAAAGTTCGGTTTTATCCATTTCACTACCATAGACTCTTTAGAGACACTATAACAATCCTCAACTCTGCACGCACAGAAAAAACATGTTTGGATATGGTTGGCGCATCCATTTAATGCTTATCTAGAGCGCGTAATTGCCGCGAAAACCATGTATTTTGTCTTTGTAAAAATAGTTTTCGATCGGAGAAAAATATATGGTGGCAATAAGCATTTAAATGGTTTTCAAATACCGCAAACATGTTCTATCATTTAAATGATAGAATTTGAGACCATTACATGGTCGGGAGAATCATGTACCTGACCATTCAATTTTTTTACTTTTTTGAATGGAAAAATGTATTTTTATAGGTTACGTATAGACATGTCTAGAACCATTACATGGCCATAAAGATCATGTACATAGTTTTCGTGACCATTTACTTTTTTATTTTTTTTTTCAGAAAAAGAATTTTATAAAAACAGGTACACACGATTTACATTTTGCGCGTCAGTCGTGTGTTGATTGTTTCATCGAATGGGCGGAGAATACGGAATTAGTGTGTTTTGTGTTAATTTAGTTATTCAGAAGTGGCACGTGGTTTTATGTGAATACAAAAAAGGAAAGTGTAATTGAAAAAAAAAATGTACCTGTTTTTTGTTCTGCATTTTGATATATGGTATAATTTATTTTTATTTGCAGTGACATGATGTCTGCGTTGGTACATTTGATGGGCACGAAATAAATATGGAATGATTACTTATTGTTGAAATTGAACCAAAATAGAGTGTATAAAAATAGATGTTTGCTTTCACGATATTATAAATACAAATAAACAATGAATTAGTTTATAAATAAATAAAAACAATAAAATAAAGCTAATTTTGTGTTGCCTTTTCTCAAGTGGCGTCCTTTTTTCGACGACGAAAAAAGTTTTTTCATAAAGATCAAAACATTTTAGGTTGTGACCATGTTCTTTTATCTGGAAGAAAAACATTTTTGACGAACAGCATAACATTTTAGATCGTGACCATTTCCTTTTAATGGAAACGAAATTCTTTTTATCAATATAATAACATTTTAGATGAGTACAATTTTATTTTTCTTAGAACCATGTTCACTCAGCCAACATGGTTGCAGGTGAAAAATGTTACATGGTCGCCGCAAAAATAGCTCCTATCATATTATTTTGCTCTTCGAATATGATTGTGGAAATCATGTTTCTTCTCTGCGTGTGATGCGAAATATAACCAAATCATGTCTATTGCGATATCCAAATTCCCAGCATCGAAAGGCACTACAATAGAATAAACGATTGTTATCTTAGAGCTTAACTTTGTTTGCGTTAAAAAAAAAACAACAATTTACGTTTGATATAAAAACATGGGAGAAAGTTTCAGAGGTTCCAACATTTTTAGGAATTTCAAAGTCTGCAGACAATAACGACTACACAATGGCGTATATGCAAATTTACCAAGTGATAAAATATGGGAAACTATTTTCGAAAAATGTGACTGTTTTTGCTTGTCCCGATAAATCCCGCAATGTACGGCTCAATGTTCTGGATTTCCGCAACCATCATCTGGCAACCCTACTCACGACTGAACCATTAACAAAATTAAAATAGGGTTCATCAAACAATGGACGCTATTGAAATCTTGAGCGTGATCAAAACCGCGATTTATCGTGGTAATTGAAATCGGTGAGTTTGGACGTGAAATTTTATCGTGAGTGTTATTTCGAAGAAATTGTACTCAAACACAATTACGAACACAATTTGATAATTGCACTCACGCTAACGCATGACACTTGTTTGTTTAGTCCCATTCGCGCACATTCACGAGAATTAGTTTAAATTTTAGTCACGGCTTTGCGTGATTCACGCATATGGTTTTTATGTTTCAGACCCTTGCTATTTTAAGGGACAGTCTCTAAAACCAAAGTATGTTGTCAAGAAGGCCGATATCTTTGGCTTTTCCCTAAAACAGATTTAATAAAAACTTTCAGAACTTTTGTTATAAATTTTAAAAAAGTCAAATGGTTATATAAAAACCTTTTTCCAAATTTGCAAATATGTCTTTCTTGGGACCCGTGCGTACTAATTAAAAAAAGTTTGCTTCTTATTCAACATAAAGAGAACACACGTAGCTTTCGATACCGTTGCAGTTGTATGAATAAAAACAATGCTGACAGGTAGTCTCAAAACACATGAAGTTGGCCATGTGCAACTTTGGGGTTGAAAGGGTTAAAATGTCGTTTATCTGAATGTTTTGCGAGTCATGTAAAAAAAAAATAGCCAAATCCGTTCAGATTCAGACATATCTTCCATTTCATATCTAACCGCCGTCAAGTGTTCCAAATTTGGTTGAAATTCACTGAACCAAGAAAGAACAATTTTGGTTACTTTTAGAAAATTTTATCTAATCAGTATTACAAACGCTGACATCATGCCGATATCACAAAAATAAGTAAATGTTTTTCGACAAATTCAAGAAAATTTATTAGACGTAATTATGTTTTTTTTTTTCACTTGTTAAAGAAAATTTTGTAGTTGGAACAAAAAATGGAGTTCAAAATTGCAAGAATGTGTTTAGTGCCATACGACGTTCAAGATGGAGTTCAAAATTGCAAGAATGTGTTTAGTGCCATACGACGTTCAAGATGGGCGCATTTGTAGTAAAATTTACAAATTTAAAGAAAAAATTAACTAATTTTTGAAAAGTACTAATTTAGTATATTAAAATTATTAGAGTAAACGAAACTTTCTGCAAACATAATAATTCCATTGGCTTTAGTGAAACAGAGGGTTCCCTTTTTTGAGTGTATGCATGTCAAATGTGATTAAAACCGGCTCAGATTTGGATATAGCTTCAATATATGCACTGAAAAAAAGCATGCCCGGTTCCAAAGATTTTGCCTTCAGTTTAACAATTTTGGTATTGATTCCGAGCCAAAGAAGCGGAGAATACAAGTAAGGATACTTTTAAGACATAATTCTTCTAGGAAGCAAATTTTAATTTTTAATTTTTCGTTTTTCAGTTTTTTTTCTTCATATCCTATCAAAGTCCTTTAAAAACGACTTAACGACAACTTTATTTTCTTCATTCAGACTCGACTTCCAGTAGAAATTATACTATGTTTCAAGTAAAAAAGTCTTTATGTTAAGAAAAATTTGCATTCGTATTTTAAGGACAAGAAATCTTTGGCCTCATGACAATATTTTTTTCAGTGTGTGTTTCACCCGTCAACTATGCCACATTTGGATGAAATCGGTTCAGATTTGGATATAGCTCGCATATTTTTCGCCCGACTTAGATTCTTATGACAATCGGAGAAGTTTATTTGGATCCACAGATTTTGACCTTCTTTCAGAAATTTGATTTCGAGCCAAAGATGCGGCTTCTTTAAAATAAGGACATTTTTTGCGACCTATATGGCTTTAAATCTAGGATCATTATACAATTAAATTTAGGATACAGATCTCATTTATGGAATTGGATTGAAGATGGAAAATCTTAAAAATAAGTATTGCAGTATTTCAGTTAATTTAAGGACGACTTCTTCAAAACAAAAATGTGTTTCTTTACTATAAGGAAAATTTGCCTTAGTTCAAAGACATACGACTTTAACGGAGGGCCTCAAATTTCAAAAATTTGTGTCCTAAATTTAATAAAAAAAGCTATCGAAGATTATAAACTTTGTTTTAATTAAAATTGCATTATTTTACAATTTTGTAAATTGCGCATCCTAAAATTTAGGTTGCGTATTCTTTAATATGACGTAAATATTTGTTTCAGTGCAGGGTGTAAGCTGATTAATATTTTAAGTAAAAAAATGTAAAACATGTACACTGTACACTGAATCTAGCAAATTTAAAAAATATTGTACTTTGAAGTTTTTGATCAAATTTTGATGTTAGTATGAAAAAATAGTTTGCACCAACAAGGAAAAGTTACCACTTCTACAAAAAGGACCTCATACGAAAATTACAATTTTTAAAGATAATAAATGTATAGAAAATCAAATGAAAATGTTAAAATTTTATTTCTGTAGAAATTTTTGTCAAAAATTTATATTTTTGTCAAAATTTATTATTTTTGTCAAAATTGTATGTCAGTTGAAAATTTTGTCAAAACTTTATTTCTATAGAAAATTTTGTCAAAATTTTACTTCTATAGAAAACTTTGCAAAAATTTTATTTCTATAGAAAAGGGATCGAACCCACGACCCTTGGCATGCAAGTCGGACGTAGCAACCACTGCTCCACGGTGTCCAACTAAATGTATTTTTCTGTTAAATAAACTTTGTTTAATCGGCTCGCGGGCGCCGCAAGCTATGCTATATAAATATAACTTATATGGGTAATTGTCTATTGATGACAATAACGGCTACATAGCTCAGTGGATAGTATGTTGGCTTACAAATTGCATGGTTCGATTCTCCGTCCAGGTGAAAGGTAAAAAAAATTAAAAATGTATAAAATCGTATAATTTATTCTACATTGTAGTCAAGATTCAAAACGTGAAGAAATTAAAACAAGTATATACGGCCGTAAGTTCGGCCAGGCCAAAGCTTATGTACCCTCCATCATGGATTGCGTAGAAACTTCATCTAAACACTGCCATCCACAATCGAATTACTTAAGTTGCGGTAACGCTTGCCGATGGCAAGGTATCTTAAAACCTCCTAACACCATCTTCTAAATTGTATGTAAGTCCATACGTGGTATATATTAAATCAAAAAAGATCGATCCAATACGTATATAATTCAGTTTGACAAAGTAGACATAAAATTTTGACAAAATTTTCTACAGAAATAAAATTTTAACAAAATTTTCTATAGAAATAAAATTTTCACAAAATTTTCTATAGAAATAAAAATTTTGACAAAATTTTCTATAGAAAGAAAATTTTGACAAAAATTTCTACAGAAATAAAATTTTAACAAAATTTTCTACAGAAATAAACTTTTGACAAAATTTTCTATAGAAATAAAATTTTGGTAGATTATTTTTGGCTCGAGTGGCAACCATGATTATGAACCGAATAAAATTTGAACAAAATTTTCTATAGAAATAAAATTTTGACAATGATGAAAATTTTATTATGAACCGAATAAAATTTTAACAAAATGTTCTCTAGAAATAAAATTTTGACAACATTTTCTATAGAAATAAAATTTTGGTGATTATTTTTGGCTCTAGTGGCAACCATGATTATGAACCGATATGGACCAATTTTTGTGTGATTGGACCAATTTTGGTATGGTTGTTAGCGACCATATACTAACACCACGTTCCTAATTTGAACCGGATCGGATGAATTTTGCTCCTCCAAGAGGCTCCGGAGGTCAAATCTGGAGAATGTTTTATATGGGGGCTATATATAATTATGGACCGATATGGACCAATTCTGGCACGGTTGTTATAGATCATATACCAATATCATGTACCAAATTTCAGCCGGATCGGATGAAATTTTCTTCTCTTTGAGGCTCCGCAAGCCAAATCTGGGGATCGGTTTATATGGGGGCTATATATAATTATGGGCCGATGTGGACCAATTTTTGCATGGTTGTTAGAGACCATATACTAACACCATGTACCAAATTTCAGCCGGATCGGATGAAATTTGCTTCTGTTTTAGGCTCGGCAAGCCAAATCTGGGGATCGGTTTATATGTGCGCTATATATAATTATGGACCGATGTGAACCAATTTTGGCATGGTTGTTAGAGACCATATACCAACACCAGATACCAAATTTCAGCAGGATCGGATGAAATATGCTTCTGTTACAGGCTCCACAAGCCAAATCTGAGGGTCCCTTTATATGGGGGCTATATGTAAAAGTGGACCGATATGGCCCATTTTCAATACCATCCGACCTACATCGATAACAACTACTTGTGCCAAGTTTCAAGTCGATAGCTTGTTTTGTTCGGAAGTTAGCGTGATTTCAACAGACGGACGGACGGACGGACATGCTTAGATCGACTCAGAATTTCACCACGACCCAGAATATGTATACTTTATGGGGTCTTAGAGCAATATTTCGATGTGTTACAAACGGAATGACAAAGTTAATATACCCCCATCCTATGATGGAGGGTATAAAAAGATATTTTGAAGAATTTTTCTGAATTATGCAATACAAGTTGACAAAATTTTCATTCATGGAAAGATACCTAGTTTTAAGTAGAATCACTTAACTATAAGGACAAAACGACTTCATTGAAAAGTTTTTCGACTTTTCAAAAAGGAAAAACCTTTTGCAACAAATAAATGCGTCTTCAATGGTAAGGAAAATTCCTATTCGTATTTTAAGGGCATGAAATCATTGTTCTCATGATAGTATATTTTTTCAGTGTAGGCTCCGTCCAATTTCTGTCCATATTTGTTGAGAGTTTATTTGAAAACGAAACAATTCCCTGTTTGTTTTCCATATCGATTTTTAGTCCTGGCCTCAATTTTTTTTTGTCATATCTCTATTCTCTACTTTGCAAATACTCACGACAAACTTCCATCTCGATAAGAATTGTCTGAATAATTTCGCATTCACAGGGAGTAATTTAATGTGAAATATATTAATGGGATATTTGGACGGTTATTCTGCAGCCATTTGTTTGTCGTTTTCCTTATGTGAGCATCCATTCATCTGAGGTCCCCTTTGTGTTATTGGACATTGAAGGACAAATATGGCTGAACTGACAAAAGGCTAAATAGAGGACCACATATGACCAGAAACGAGTGTAATAATTTCCCTATGGCCTTCTATGTTGGAAGTGGGATTAGGAGTATGTTGACTTGTGTCTTGTTTGTTCTATCAAACCCTTCCAGTCATAGCTCTTCTGTAGATGGGTCATCTAAATAGTAATGTTTATTTCATTGACTTGACCATTTCCAAAAAAGGGAATTTACTTTTCGCATGAGAATATGACTCAATTCCCAAAAGACAGAAGATACACGCAAAGAAAAAAAAAAACGTATGGAAAACGTGTACCGAAAACGTTTGTCTTTTGTTAGAGTTATTTGAATTGTTTTGCGAAAATTTTAAACTTTTATCACCAAAAAAATTCGTTTGTTATTTTTATTTTTTCAATAAAACTAGTTATTTTTGAACCAACAACACAGCCCATTTCGTTTATATCAAACACTGTTCTTTTCTGACGTTAGCTCTTTAATAAGACACATCTTACAGCTCATAGTACAAAACTTTATATAGTAGTATGTAATGTTGAACATGTTTTCGGAATCTTCCGAACATGTATATATATGAAAAAAAACTTTTTGGTGTTTGATCGAAGCAGGGATTGAACCCAAAAAATTTCGTTTCGGAGCAAAGAATTATTTTTTGCGTGTAGGAAGTGATATTGGAAATATGAATATACCCAACTAATATGTTCAATAAAAATCCATTAGATGAAATAGCTTAACAACAAAGAGGATATCAATATCACAATAAAAAGTGTTGCTTTAAAGGGTGGTACAAGCGTAATGTACGATGTTAAATTTGAGTCAGTGTTTAGAGTCAAGTAATTTGACAATTATTTATTTTTTGTTATGTTTGCCAAATTTAATATGGAGACGTACGTCGTAAAACTATATCCATGAAAATACAGTGCAGTTTAAAATATTTGCAACCCCATTGCCTGTTGAAAATAAACCGTAATTGTAATGAAAATAATAATATTAAAACCAAAACTTTATTGTATATTATGTCAGCTTTAAAGATTTTAGGGAGTAAGGAAACTAACGACAAAGACTTTCTGATAATTTATAAAATTATTTCAATAAGGAGTTTTGCAACTAAAGGGTGATACGGTCAAAATTTGGTCAAGGGAAAACGCGTGTAAATCGGTGAAATCGTTTATTTAAAAAATCAAATTTAATTTCTTTTTCAAGTTCAATTAGTATAAAATTCAGGAAAAATATTCAGTTAGGCTTTCGCTGGGAGCCACCGTGGTGCAATGGTTAGCATGCCCGCCTTGCATACACAAGGTCGTGGGTTCGATTCCTGCTATGACCGAACACCAAAAACTTTTTCAGCGGTGGATTATCCCACCTCAGTAATGCTGGTGACATTTCTGAGGGTTTCAAAGCGAGAGAACTAAGTGGTTTCACTGGAATGTGGAACGCCGTTCGGACTCGGCTATAAAAAGGAGGTCCCTTGTCATTGAGCTTAACATGGAATCGGGCAGCACTCAATGATAAGAGAAAAGTTCACCACTGTGGTATCACAATGGACTGAATAGTCTAAGTGAGCCTGATACATCGGGCTGCCACATAACCTAACCTAACCTAGGCTTTCGCTTTTCCAAATCAGAATTGCCGGGCCTCACGCTTGACACCTGCCATTAGATTTTGACAGCCAGCTTGTCCATGTCTCTCAAGTAGAACATCAAGGCCACGAAAAGAACATTTTCATTGCTTTTTTGGCTACACTTCGTTTGCTGGGTCAGCTTGGCAATTTATGTGGATCCTTTTTGGAAATTCTCATCGCGTGTAGCTATAGGCACCTACAGGACGTTGTCTATAACAGTAACGTGGGTAGTCATTAACGTCTGATTTTTGGCATTGCTTATTTTGTTTAAAAGCTAAATTTAACTTTAGATTATTTGAGTTGTTTTGTTTTAAGGTTTGGCAACAAGTTATGTTAGTATGTAAGCAATAAATGAGCATTGAAATTCTTTACATTTTTTCGTGCGTAAAATTTTATTATTGTTTTAATTTTTCCCCATTTCCTTTCGAAATGTTAGAGTTGAGCCTTTTTTATGTGCTTGTAGGAATGTGAACTTTGTCGTTAGAAAATTCTTTTGGCACCAACGTTAGAGGCTTTGTTTGTGAAGTACATTAAAAGGCAATAAATCGGTTTATTCATAACATATTTCGTCAATTTATTCCTTTTGATGGGTAGACTAAAAGGTCACAAACATTAGGGGAAATTTTATCGTTGTTTTCTTTGTTTGGTATGTTATTCTAACAGAGATAGAGAATAGCGTTCTACCCCTCCATAAAAAAACCTAAAACGCTTTGAAGTTTCTAATATGAATGCATATTAATCGCTTTACAAAAAAACGAGTTTATTATTAACTTTGATCTATGTTGAGTACTAAGTTTGTATTTTGTTGTAAAAGGTTGGCAGCAATTAGATTGGACATAAATGTCAAATTAGCTATTACATATGGACACTTTCAATTTGTAGCGTTGAACCTAATTACACTCTTCGCTTTCCAAAACCTTGGTATGGCACCCTGGTTCAGAGATTTCCTACTATCCATGGAAGTTTTCGAGATGAGGAACACAGAGTCCACGGATTTAAGTTCAGCACAGAAAAACATTTCACGGAAATTTTTCCAATTAAAATTTTAATTGAGATTTAAAAAATTTTAATTGAGATAAAATCAATCACAAAAATTAATAATATCAATTAATTTTTTTAATTGACCTTCAATTAATTTTTTAATTGATATTATTATTTCTGTGATTGAAGACATTTCAATTAAAAAATTATCCAATTAATTAATTAATTTTGTGATTGAATCAGAAAAACAATTTTTGTGTGAGGTTGTCGGTTTGAGGCATTATTATTTTTATACCTTTCACCATAGGATTGGGGGGTATATTAACTTTGTCATTCCGTTTGTAACACATCGAAAAATTGCTCTAAGATCCAATAAAGTACATATATTCTGCGTCGTGGTGAAATTCTGAGTCGATTAAGCCACGTTCGTCCGTCTGATGAAATCACACAAACTTCCGAGCGAAATAAGCTATCGACTTGAAACTTGGCACAAGTAGTTTTTATTGATGTAGGTCGGATGATCTCTAACAACCATGCACAACTTGATCCATATCGGTCCATAATTATATATAGCCCCCATATAAACCGATCTCCAGATTTGACCTCCGAAGCCTCTTGGAGAAGCAAAATTCATCCGATCCGGTTGAAATTTGGTACGTGGTATGATCTCTAACAACCATGCAAAAATTGTTCCATACACGCACAGAAAAAACATTTATGGTCATGGTTGCCGCATCAATTTAATGCTTATCTAGAGTATGTAATTGTCGTGAAAACCAATATATTTTGTCTTTGTAAAAATAGTTTTCGAGCGGAGAAAAATATATGCTGGCAATAAGCATTTAAATGTTTCTGAAATGCCGCAAACATGCTCTATTATTTAAATGATAGAATTTGAGACCATTACATGGTCGGGAAAATCATGTACCTGACCATTCAATTTTTAACTTTTTTGCAGGGAAAAAAGTATTTTTATAGGTTACGTATAGACATGTCTAGAAGCATTACATGGCCATAAAGACCATGTACATTATTTTCGTGACCATTTATTTTATTACGGTATTACTGTGTTTTGTGTTAATTTAGTTATTCGAAAGTGCCACATGGTTTTATGTGAATACAAAAAAAGGAAAGTGTAATGAAAATAACTTATAGGTTAGGTTAGGTTATGTGGCCGCCCGATGTATCAGGCTCACTTAGACTATTCAGTCCATTGTGATACCACAGTGGTGAACTTCTCTCTTATCACTGAGTGCTGCCCGATTCCATGTTAAGCTCAATGACAAGGGACCTCCTTTTTATAGCCGAGTCCGAACGGCGTTCCACATTCCAGTGAAACCACTTAGAGAAGCTTTGAAACCCTCAGAAATGTCACCAGCATTACTGAGGTGGGATAATCCACCGCTGAAATACTTTTTTGGTGTTCGGTCGTAGCAGGAATCGAACCCACGACCTTGTGTATGCAAGGCGGGCATGCTAACCATTGCACCACGGTGGCTCCAAAAAAAAAAAAACAGGGAACAGGGTATTATAAGTTAGTGCATATGTTTGCAACACCCAGAAGGAGACGAGATAGACACATGGTGTCTTTGGCAAAAATGCTCAGGGTGGGCTCCTGAGTCGATATAGCCATGTCCGTTAACACATTTTTGTAATCAAAGTCTAGGTGGCAGTTTTAGTCCAATTGACTTCAAATTTGGCATAAGCATGTGTTTTGGCTCAGAATAGAACCCTATTGATTTTGAAAGAAATCGGTTCAGATTTAGATATAGCTCCCATATATATTTCGCCCGATAAGGACTTATATGGCCCCAGAAGCCAGAGTTTTACCCTAATTTGCTTAAAATGTTGCACAAGAAGAACAATTAGTACTATAATCAAGTGTGCCAAATTTTATTGAAATCGGTTCAGATTTAGAAATAGCTCCCATATATATCTTTCGCCCGATATGGACTAATACGGTCCCAGAAGCCAGAGTTTTACCTCAATTCGGTTGAAATTTTGCACTAGGAGTACAATTAGTAGTGTAGTCAAGTGTGCCAATTTTTATTGAAATCGGTTCAGATTTAGATATAGCTCCCATATATATCTTTCGCCCGATTTACACTCATATGACCACAGAGGCCAATTTTTAACTCCGAGTTAGTTGAAATTTTGCACAGGGAGTGATATTAGCGTTGTAGCTATGCGTGCCAAATTTGGTTGAAATCGGTTCAGATTTAGATATAGCTCCCATATATATGTTTTTCTGATTTCGACAAAAATGGTCAAAATACCAACATTTTCCTTGTAAAATCGCCACTGCTTAGTCGAAAAGTTGTAAAAATGACTCTAATTTTCCCAAACTTCTAATACATATATAACGAGCGATAAATCATAAATAAAGTTTTGCGAAGTTTCCTTATAATTGCTTCAGATTTAAATGTTTCCCATATTTTGCACTAACATTGTGTTCCACCCTACACAGAAAAAAAGTGTCTCGTAAATTTAAGAAGATTTTTACAATAATTTATTACAAGAATTTTCCAGAATTTTAGTTCATTTTTCGTATCTTCAACGAAAATTAACTACTCGAAAGGAAATTTTACAAATTCTAAGTAGCAATCGTTTAGTTCATGGCCTACAAAATACGATGGAAATTTCCTTAAAAAATTTCTTAACTGGTAGTTAAAAATTCGTTTGTCATGCTATAAAACTACTTGTGAAATGTAAAGTATTTTCTAAATAATAAGTGCAATTTACCATAAGATTTTTTTGTATGAGAAAATATTTTTTTACGAAAAATGAACTTGAAAGTGGATAGCAATTTCTTACTGACAATTCCTTTGGTTAATAATTGTTGGTAAAAAATTTCCCAATGAAATATTTTTAGTTCACATGTAATTAAATTTATAGACATTTTCGTCAAAAATGGGTAGATATCATTTCATGAAGTTTTTGCAAATTTTAAGTTAAACGTTTCATCGTTCTTATACTGATATGCATTTAAGAGTATTGTTTTTAGAGTAAATTGTGGACAGATGCGATGAACTAATGCATAGTACAGAGATCTTTCTCGTCAAAGTGGAATATGTTTAATGTAAAGATGATGTTACTTGAATTTTTTTTGAGAGTGAGAGCATGCAATGCAATAATGAGAAATGGTAGCGAGTGAAGGGGATGTTGTGTATATCTGAGCCAGGGCTGCCAATAAAATTTCAAGAAAAATCGTCACTTTTTTCAATAAAAATCGTCATAATCGGCACTTGCATTTTAAAAATCGTCAAAAAATCGGCAATATAAATGATATTAAAATTAAACGTATTTTTTGGGTAAACTAAAAACAAAATATATAAAGAAATCAGTTTTGTATACAAATAACATTACCATAAGAATCATTTTTTGTTAAACAAAAATATTTCGTAATTTTTTTATAAAAAATCTATTTTTCTGAAATATTGTTATTAATTGAGTAACATTTTTAATTATATATTTTGAAATTAAAGAAAAAGTCTCATGTTTTCCAAAACAGGTGATTTTTATGGTGGTTATTTTTTATACTGTACTAGAATTTTATCATAATTAGTAAAAGTTTCTATTGCATATTCTGTGTAAATCATTATCAATTTTTGTATTAAAACAATTTGAGTTATTTCATTTTAGGTTGTTTTAGTTTTTTGTTTGCTTAAAAATGTCTACGTTTGCTGTGGAGTTTGGAAGAATCATGGTTATTTGTACGAATTTTGACAAAACTCGAAAAGCCAAAGTACTCCACGTTCTGTTTCCGAATTTTTTCCCAACATTTTTCAAATTTATTTTAATATTTTCAAAAATTTCTCCAAAATGTAAGCTCCATAAACTATGTGTCTATATCGTTAAAATCGGAAAAAATCGGAGTTGTCCATTTTGTGAGAAAAAAATCGTCAAAATGCCGATAAATCGGCAAAATTGGCAGCCCTGATCTGAGCGTGGGGTTGTTTTTGTTCTTTCAGAGGTTTGTGTGTGTGTTTATTATTGGCGAATGGTTTATTTGTCTGGATGAGGTGTTGTTTTCAATGAAGGCACATGTGTTTTTGTTGTTGTAGGAATGTTTTGGTTTTGCTTGGTTTTGTTTGGCATGCTTCAGTTATATAGTTGGCGCTGGCGTGGGCTGTTGCATCTTTTTAGCCAGTATGTAACAAGGGAATATAAAGGTATGGAATATTTTGGTTTTTTTAGACATATATTGGTGTTTGTTTATTAAAACTTTGAAATGAAAGTTATTAATATTTTAGCGATGAGATGTACGATGGCGAAGTGATGATCGGTAGCTTAGAAAAAAGTTATTAAGAATGTTCAATATTTAGGAAAAAATGCTGAAATGGAAAGTATATTGAAATTGTTCTATCTAATTTAATTTTTATTATTCAATGTAAAAAATAAATATTCAATTTCAGAGTAACTCCAGATGAATTTGGAATATTGTTTGTTACACCTCAGCGTATAGTTTAATGATAAATAGGTAAGAGTTCTTTTTCAATGTGGTTTTCTATTAAAAAATAATATTCTTTATGTATATTATTATTTGCTAATTATTATTATTATTTTTTTTTAACAAGTTTCATG
This sequence comes from Haematobia irritans, assembly GCF_050003625.1. Lineage (NCBI taxonomy): Eukaryota > Metazoa > Arthropoda > Insecta > Diptera > Muscidae > Haematobia > Haematobia irritans. Next base: position 58,043,086 of record NC_134400.1, on the reverse strand, counting down.
TTTTTCTTTGTTGTAAAAAAATATCTAAGTTAAGAGCAACCCCAGATGGATTCGGGCAAATTTTTATATTTCTCCTCAGCGTATAATTTAATAGAGAAGTGGTAAGTTTTCTTTTAAAAATTGGCTTTCTTCTCACTAGAATATTTACGTTTTAATGACATTATTATTGTCAAAAATTACAGGTTTTTAATACCTTATTTTAGTATTACTTTAATCAAATATTTTTGGAAAATTTTTGTTACACCTCAGCATATAGTTTAATCACAAATTGGTAAGTATTCTTTTTAAAATGTGGGTTTCTTTTAAAAAGGATATTTTTTATTTATATCATTATTTGCTAATTATTATAATTTTTTATTTTTTGAAACTAGTTTAATGTTTTTCTTTGTTGTAAAAAAAATATTTAATTTCATAGCAACCCCAAGATGGATTCGGGCATATTTTTATATTCCTCCTCAGCGTATAATTTGATAGAGAAGTGGTAAGTTTTCTTTTAAAATTTGGCTTTCTTTTCACTAGAATATTTAAATTTTTATGACCTTTTTATTATCAAAATTACATACCTTATTTTAGTATTACAATAATTAAATATTTTTGGAAACAAATTTAATATTTTTATTGTAAAAAACAAATATTTAATTTCAGAATAACAATTTGGAAACATTTTTATGAATTGGTAAGCTTTCTTTAACATTCTTTTAACCAGAATATTTAGTTTTTGTTTATGCATATTATTTCTTTAATTAGATTTTTTTTGGAAACCAATTTAATGTTTTCTATTTAATGTAAAAACTAAATATTTAATTTCAGAGTATCCCCAAATGAATTTCGATAACTTTTTAACCTCAGCGTACAATTTAATAGAGAATTGGTAAGTTTTATATTAAAACTTTGGCTTTCTTTTGAAAAGAATATTTATTGTATTATGTCCTTCACATCGATAACAACACAGTTTTATGAGTTAATATATTACTTAAGTCATTATTTCTCTAATTGTTTCAGGTACAAATTTTATGAGATACGTTTTCCAAAAAGTTGAATTCTTTACACCATTTGATAAAATGCCCCAAATATGGTAAGTTACAAGCTAAAATGAAGAATTAAAAATTATATTTCATTACATGGTGTTAATTTTTAACAATTTTCATTATTGTTTCCATTTTTTCCAGCAAGATATGTGAAAAAATTACCTACGATGAATAAAAAAAGGATAAGTCAAAATGTCCAAACAGCGAGTTCAAATGAACTACTCTCTGTTCCACGTGGTCATAATTTTTATTCACAAAAAACATTGTATTAAGAACTTTCATCATAAGTTTTTATAATAAAGTACTTTTGCTTAAAGAAAGTTAAATTTTAATGTATGAAATTTTTCATAATAGTAAAACGGTTTGTTGTTCATTTAATTATTTAATTTCTCTGTACTGTGGAATGATTGATTTAAAAATAGTTTAGTCGTCGACATTTTAAAGAGACTGTTAACCAATTTTTATTATCGGGTTTCTCACAAAATAAGCAAGTAAACCAAAATAATACTGACTTTTTAACTTGGTAGGGGTATATAAATCTTATGGTGTTGTAAAAATGAACTAAACTACCATGCTATAGATGAACTAAAATTTAAGAAAATTATTAACTAGACAAGTTGAAAAAAATCTTAAGGGCTAAATCATGGTCAATATTACTACAGTTTAGTTCATTTTGCAATGGAAAAGGGTTCACTGTTTTTTCAGTGTAGTGCATTAGCCGTCTTAAATTTTGAGTCTATAGATTTTGTAGAAGTCTACCAGATCGAGTGATATTTAAATGTATGTATTTGGGACAAACCTTTATATATAGCTCCCAACACATTTGACGGATGTGATATGGTATCGAAAATTTAGATCTACAAAGTGGTGCAGGGTATAATATAGTCGGCCCCGCCCGACTTTAGACTTTACTTACTTGTTTTTATTTGCAGTTACATGATGTGTTACATGATGTCTAGGGAGCCAAGGTGGTGCAATGGTTAGCATGCCCGCCTTGCATACACAAGGTCGTGGGTTCGATTCCTGCTTCGACCGAACACCAAAAAGTTTTTCAGCGGTGGATTATCCCACCTCAGTAATGCTGGTGACATTTCTGAGGGTCTCAAAACTTCTCTAAGTGGTTTCACTGCAATGTGGAACGCCGTTCGGTCTCGGCTATAAAAATGAGGTCCCTTGTCATTGAGCTTAACTTGGAATCGGGCAGCACTCAGTGATAAGAGAGAAGTTCACAAATGTGGTATCACAATGGACTGAATAGTCTAAGTGGTACAAGTGGTACGTTGGTACATTTGATGGACCCAAAGTAAATATGGAATGATTACTTATTGTTGAAATTGAACCAAAATAGAGTGTGTAAAAATATGCGATATTTGCTTGCACGACATTATAAATACAAATAAACAATGATTTAATTTATAAATAAATAAAAACCAATAAATAAAGTTAATTTCGTGTTTTCTTTTCTCAAGTGGCGTCCTTTTCTCGACATCGAAAGACGGGCATGCTAATCATCACACTCGGAATACAGGTTATATTTAACCTATATTCATAAATGGGAAGGTTTCTACAAATTAGAGGTGTGCACGTAACACGAAATTGTCGTGACACACGAAAATTTTCGTGATTCGTGCGTGAGTCGTGAGTCACGCTCATGACAACAGCGTGAGTGTGCGTGAGCGTGATTAACAAACCAAAATGTCGTGCGTGAGTCACGAAAATAATATCTTCGTGAGTGTGCGTGAGTAACGAATTACACTCACGAATATATTCCTGCTCACCAAGATAAAACGCTTAAGAGTTAAATTCAATTACAATTTTAGTGACACCTGGGATGTTAAGAGTTTAAAAACACTCTCGATTTTAATAATGCTCATGTTTTCAGACACTTAGGTAAGGTAAATTAATCATAAAATTATTCGTGAGTCACGATATTTTTCGTGAGTCACGACGTTTTCGTGCGTGAGTGTGCGTGAGTGTGCGTGAGTACAAATTTTCTTTTCGCGAGTGTGCGTGAGCGTGAGTCCTACCAAAAAATATCGTGCGTGAGTGTGCCTGAGTATGATTTTTCTGTCGTGAGTGTGCGTGAGCGTGAGTAAACTATTACGCACGTGCACACCTCTACTACAAATCCATTCATATCTACGAAGACAGAAGAACTCATTATATTGAATTGGAGTGAATAGCATAAACACGATCCAAAATAAAGAGGCATATTCGACAGCGCACAAACAAAATATATAACAGTTTTGTAACATAAGGATAAGATAACTCTAGACTTTATAAATAGTTATTGAAATATGTCGTCAAAAATTCAATCGTGAGTCAATGATGACTTCAAGGTCTGATGTAGAATTTACAGATCGAAGTTCGCGATTGTTTAAGACATAACTTGAGTGTAAGAGTTTTATTCTAAAAAATATTTTTTTTTCGATATGTTCAGCTCCATCCGATTCACTTGCATCACCGAAATAATCTGTCTCGATCTTCTCGTATGAAAATAAAATGAATGAAAATTTTCACATCATCTGCATACATTGAAGCATTTCACCTAAATATTGACTCTGGCAAATAATTTATAAACAGGGTGAATAGAACCAGACTAAGGTGGCTTCCCTGAAGTAATCCACAATATATAGCAATGCCTCTAGAACGCGTATCTCGAAATTTAACATTCTGCATTCTACCAATCAAGTAAGGACCAAGCCATTTTAAAAACATAACAGAAGATAATTGGCCAACATGTAAGATCCTATTACACATTTTCCGTTTAGGTCTCCTCGAAAAACAATCTACAATGATGAAATATTAAAAGAGTTCATGGAATCAAACCCGGATATAACCATGAACTTAATTACTGTGCCCCAATCACTAAAAGTGTACCAGAATGGAGAAAAGTAAGCAGACTCAAAAATGTTTTGATATTGTTATGTAATTTATAATTCATATTAACACACGTGGACCGACTGGAGGCGGCATATAAAAAGCTGAACGTCGGAAAACTGGTGGAGGACAAAATAACAAATAAGTTTTGTCATCATTGTAAGAACGCTTATCTGTTTTATGCCGGTTATATGCAACCGTTGATGGCATTAAAAATGCAAAAGTATTTGGAGGAATCGAAAAGGAAAATGTGAAACCATCTACATCATTTAGGCTGAAATAGCCCTTTCGTTATAGTATACATATACGAATATGTATGCCGTTTATTTTGAAAATGTAGTTCTTCCCAGATTTAGATATACATCAATGACTTGCATACCTTTGAAAGAACCTGCGGCCAAAAATCTTAAAGCAGCCGCCACTTGGATTTGGGCTGAAAGAGTTACATGTCCAAGACATAATGAAATTGTGTCAAGTATAAGTGAAAACACTTCCGTATTTAAACGGAATAAGGTCACAAAACTAAACAAAGTAAAAGAATTTAGCTCAGTAAAAGTCATCTTACAATGGATTTGTAGCATCACGTAATCGAAGCGTTTCGGAAAATGAGTTTCTTTGTATTGCATTAGCCATTGACAAGCATTTTGTATTTTTTCCAAAAACTTTGAACGATAATAAATTTGTGACACCAGTGGGAATAATTTCATTACTTTTTCTCCCGCAAACTACATTGATAGACAAAATTTCATTTTTCGCAGGTGAATTCGAAAAATCCTAACATATTTCATGGAAAATCCAGAACAACCAATATTTTGTTAGGTGAAAACAAAGCGAAAAGTGAAAACTACTTAAGAGAAAACCAAAAACAGAACCAATTATAATTCGCAATAATTCGTTTTTATACAATTAATTAATATACTGATATAGTTATTAAGGCAAATTAGCGCCGCGTCTTTATGAAACTAGAAATTTGTGGACCCACAAACTTTTAGGAAAACACATCAGCTCTTGCAAAAATATTTCATGGTAGTATCTTTATCGATTCACAATTCATTTAAAAAAATGCGATGGAACCAATGTCTATTGTTAGTCTAGAAATTAACATAGAACATAAGAAGATAAAGTCGTAGATAGGATACCAATAGAAAAGTTTATCATTGTTTTTGGTTTATTTATCTGAAACAGTATAACTCGCTTCTCAATACTCTCAACATATAACTGAAATCATCTCTATCTTCGTTTCTTGTTTCAATTCAAACTTGAAGTTAACAGTTCGTCATCAGTTTCCATTCACTTAGAATTTAAGTGCCTTTTACATGGTCGTGATTTCACAATCCATGTAATTTTTGTAAATTGAATATTTTTCGCAAACGTTTGCACCACAAAATAAAAAAACTTTAAGCTAACAAAGTTTATTCATCAGTTTTTCACTGTTGTTGTGTAAAAAACCACAACTCTTTTGATTGTTCTAATTGCCATATTCTGATTTGTGCGTCCGTTCATTGTTGTACAAGGTCATAGCCTTGTGTATTAGGGTGATGAAACAGTTTTGTTGAATAAATTGGGTTTGAATTTCGAGCTAAAAATAAAATACTGACAATTTCCATCAGTTTGAGGATTATAATGAATTTTGAATGAGGTTGTCTATTTCGTCTACCCTAACTAAAAATGTATGTGAACAGGAAGAGTTCAATCATCTTTTTTTCGAAATCTTTATTTATAGCCTTTAGACATATTGGCCAAGCGAAACCGCTTTTCGAAAAAAAAAAATTTAAACTTTATTGGGAATTAAACCCTGTGGAATATATAGATTTCTACACCTTATAGATTTCTACACCTACAGCTCCAAATTAGATGGACGGAGTCTAACCTAAAGACCTGGAACTTAAAATAGCGAAAAGATTACATAATAGTGTTTTCAGGCTAAAATATTAGCAATGAAAGTGGAGGCAAATCCGCTGAGAAGTAATGTTTAAACAAATGTTGTCATTAAGACAGTCAACCTTCACTAAAATCCTTGGACTCTTTGTTCCTCAACTCGAAAACGGTCATAGGCTGCTGCAAGTATCTCAACGAGATAATATTTGCTGCAGTGAACCTGAAATAAACCGGGATGTCACTTTAACCTAAATTAGTGCTACAGCAAAGGCTTTATTTTTTAATTAGTTTTTCAAAAAAATCGCTTCTGTAACATATACCCCAGACATATTTTGCTTCAAGCATATATATTTTCAAGATTTGTCCAAACAAAATATTGTTTGTATTATTCAAGCATATTATGTTTCACTTTAGGCATACACTGGTAGAAAAAAAATTTTAATGATTTTTTTGTGTATATATATTTTTTAAGGTGCAAATTGGTTACTTACATTCTTTTACTTGCAGCTTACTCTCTAGGTCTCTTTTCCTAAACACAAATATGTTTCTAGGCTATTTTTAAATTAATATATGTTTGCATCCACTCATATTATATTTATAAAATATTATGTCCCAAACATAACATGTTCTAGCATATTAACATATATGTCGAAAACATTTTGGGCTAGTTTAAGAACATTATACACTTGCACTTAAAAATAATATGCTAAAAATTTGAGTTCTAAACATATAATTTTTACACCGAAGCATATGAAAAACAGTCTTTTTCGTCCGTGTATTTACGCTTTGTAGGTTTAACACAGATACAAATAGCTTCGATAAAAGTAGTTTTGGATCTACAAATTTGGATCATCTCCGATGAATTTCACATGGACTTGTCATACGATTCAAGTACTCGTCTTCCTTTGCAATATGTTTCCAGTGATCATATTCCTCCTCTGTGTGTACATATTTAAGGAACAGTTTAATAAAATATTCCTTATGAAAAATTCCAAAGAACTTGAAAATTTTTGAAATTCATAGATTAACAAAGAACAAGTATAAACGGCAGTAAGTTCGGCCAGGCCGAATCTTATGTACCCTCCACCATGGATTGCGTAGAAACTTCTACAAAAGACTGTTATACACGCAAAGAAAAAAAAAACGTTTGGAAAACGTGTACCGAAAACGTTTTTCTTTTGTAAGAGTTTTTTGAATTGCTTCGAAAATTTTAAACTTTTATCACAAAAAAAAACAAGTCGGACGTAGCAACCACTGCTCCACGGTGCCAAATTAAATGTTTGTTTCTGTTAAATAAACTTTGTTTATTCGGTTCGTGGGCGCCGCAAACTATGCTACATAAATAAAACTTATATGGATAATTATCTATTGATGACCATAACTGGTACATAGCTCAGTGGTTAGTGTGTTGGCTTACAAAGTGCATGGTCCGCGGTTCGATTCTCCGTCCAGGCGAAAGGTAAAAAATTTTAAAAGTTTATAAAATCGTATAATTTCTTCTACATTGTTGGTAATACAGGAAAATATGCTATGAACTAAAAAACCTCGTGGATGTGAGAAAGATGTGAGGGAAAATGCAATTAGCAAGAAAACAGTGTTTTTTTGAGTTAGTCTTTATGAAATTGTTTTTACATCCTGGAAAAGAATAAACGTTTATCACAAAAATTATATACTTTTCTTCCAAATACACTTCCTTACGCCGAAAAGCAAATGAGAAACGAACTTTATTTGTCTAAAATTTCGTTTGGGAGGAAAGAATTATTTTTTTGCGTGTACACAATCAAATTACTTGGGTTGTGGTATCTTCAATCGTTTTCTAAATTGTGAGTTAGCCCACACGTGGTACAAAAATGTATGTAAGTCTACAAATAATTACGAATCGATATGGACTTTTGCACGGTACGTAGGGAGCCAGAATTGAAATAAGGGTGTCGCTTATATGGGGGCTATATACAATTATGAACTTGATATGGACCAATTTTTGTGTGATTGGGGATCGATTTATCTGAGGGCTATATATAACTATAGACCGATATGGACCTAGTTAGGCATGTTTGTTAACGGCCATATACTAGCACAATATACCAAATTTCAACTGACTCGAATGAAATTTGCTCATCCAAGAGGTTCCAAAACCAAATCTCGGGATCGGTTTACACATTTACACAACATCACGTACCAAATTTCAACCGAATCGGATGAATTTTGCTCTTCCAAGGGGCTCCGGAGGTCAAATCTGGGGATCGGTTTATATGGGGGCTATATATAATTATTGACCTATGTGGACCAATTTTTGCATAGTTATTAGAGACCATATACTAACACCATGTACCAAGTTTCAGCCGGATCGGGTTAAATTCTCTTCTCTTAGAGGCTCCGAAAACCAAATCGGGGGATCGATTTATATGGGGGCTATATATAATTATGGACCGATATGGACCAATTTTTGCATGGTTGTTAGAGACCATATACTAACACCATGTACCAAATTTCAGCCGGATCGGATGAAATTTGTTTCTCTTAGAGGCTCCGCAAGCCAAATCGGGGGATCGGTTTATATGGGGGCTATATACAATTATTGACCGATGTAGACCAATTTTTGCATAGTTGTTAGAGACCAAATACTAACTCCATGTACCAAATTTCAGCCGGATCGGATGAAACTTTCTCCTCTTAGAGGCTCCGCAAGCCAAATCTGGGGATCGGTTTATATGGGGGCTATATATAATTATTGACCGATGTGGACCAATTTGTGTATGGTTGTTAAAGACCATATACTAACACAATGTACCAAATTTCAGTCGGATCGGATGAAATTTGCTTCTCTTAGAGGATCCAAAATCCAAATCGGGGGATCGGTTTATATGGGGGCTATATATAATTATGAACCGATGTGGACCAATTTTTGCATGGTTTTTAGAGACCATATACTAACTCCATGTACCAAATTTCAGCCGGATCGGATGAAATTTGCTTCTCTTAGAGGCGTCGCAAGCCAAATCGGGGGATCGGTTTATATGGGGGCTATTTATAATTATGGGCCGATGTGGACCAATTTTTGCATGGTTGTTAGAGACAATATACTAACACCATGTACCAAATTTCAGCCGGATCGGATGAAATTTGCTTCTCTTAGAGGCCTCGCAAGCCAAATTTGGGGGTCCGTTTATATGGGGGCTATACGCAAAAGTGGACCGATATGGCCCATTTGCAATACCATCCGACCTACATTAATAACAACTACTTGTGCCAAGTTTCAAGTCGATAGCTTGTTTCGTTCGGAGGGTATAAAAACATGTTAAAATTTCCCCAGCGGTGAATTTATTTGTACCAACTATTATTTATTTTTATGTTATACAATGTGTTTTCCATTAAAATACAACAAAATATTTTTTTGCATAACCTTTTCAAAATAACTGCAATGTTTTTTATACCCTCCATCATAGGATGGGGGTATATTAACTTTGTCATTCCGTTTGCAACACATCGAAATATTGCTCTAAGACCCCATGAAGTATATATATTCTGGGTCGTGGTGAAATTCTGAGTCGATCTAAGCATGTCCGTCCGTCCGTCCGCAATGTTTTTTATACCCTCCATCATAGGATGGGGGTATATTAACTTTGTCATTCCGTTTGCAACACATCGAAATATTGCTCTAAGACCCCATGAAGTATATATATTCTGGGTCGTGGTGAAATTCTGAGTCGATCTAAGCATGTCCGTCCGTCCGTCCGTCTGTTGAAATCACGCTAACTTCCGAACAAAACAAGCTATCGACTTGCAACTTGGCACAAGTAGTTGTTATCGATGTAGGTCGGATGGTATTGAAAATGGGCCATATCGGTCCACTTTTACGTATAGCCCCCATATAAAGGGACCCTCAGATTTGGCTTGTGGAGCCTCTAACAGAAGCATATTTCATCCGATCCGGCTGAAATTTGGTACATGGTGTTGGTATATGGTCTCTAACAACCATGCAAAAATTGGTCCATATCGGTCCTTAATTATATATAGCCCCCATATAAACCGATCCCCAGATTTGGCTTGTGGAGCCTCTAAGAGAAGCATATTTCATCCGATCCGGCTGAAATTTGGTACATGATGCTGGTATATGGTCTCTATCAATCATGCAAAAATTGGTCCACATCGGTCCATGATTATATATAGCCCCCATATAAAAAGATTCCCAGATTTGGCTTACGGAGCCTCAAAGAGAAGCAAATTTCATCCGATCTGGCTGAAATTTGGTACATGATGTTGGTATATGGTCTCTAACAACTATTCAAAAATTGGTCCACATCGGTCCATAATTATAAATAGCCCCCATATAAACCGATCCCCAGATTTGGATTGTGGATCCTCAAAGAGACGCAAATTGCATCCGATCCGGCTGAAATTTGGTACATGGTGTTCATATATGGTCTGTAACAATCATGCAAAAATTGGTCCACATCGGTCCATAATTATATATAGCCCCCATATAAACCGATCTCCAAATTTGGCTTGCGAAGCCTCAAAGAGAAGCAAATTGAATCCGATCCGGCTGAAATTTGGTACATGGTATTGCTATATGGTCTCTAGCAACCGTGCAAAAATTGGTCCACATCGGTCCATAATTATATATAGCGCACATATAAACTGATCCCCAGATTTGGGTTGCGGAGCCTCTAAGAGAAGCAAATTTCATCCGATCCGGCTGAAATTTGGTACATGGTATTGGTATATGATCTCTAGCAACCGTGCAAAAATTGGTCCATATCGGTCCATAATTATATATAGTCCCCATATAAAACGTTCTCCAGATTTGACCTCCGGAGCCTCTTGGAGGAGCAAAATTCATCCGATCCGGTTCAAATTAGGAACGTGGTGTTAGTATATGGTCGCTAACAACCATACCAAAATTGGTCCAATCACACAAAACTTGAAACTAGAGCCAAAAAAAATCTACCAAAATTTTATTTCTATAGAAAATTTTGTCAAAATTTTATTTCGATTATTAATTTTGTTCGGCTTGAGGTCATAGAAACAATCGATTATTGATTTGTTTTAATATTTATTTCCAATATTTCGGTTAGTGCCACTAACCATCTTCTGGGATTTTGTATCTACATAAATTACAAAAATTAAATTACTTTTAATGTTCACAAATCACAATATTATTTTAGATATAATATATTGAAAATAACTAACGTGAGTTCGTGTGATGCTGTTCGTTCTGCAAGCCACCGTACACTAAGCTTCGTTTGTGTCGATGCTTGTTTATGATGTGTCGATACATTCTCGCGCATTCTTCCGTGTCAGAGCGTTTTTCAAATCGGACGTATATAACAAGGACAAGATTCAAATTGCTTCACGCACATCGAGAACAGTAAAGGAATTATTCAGCAACACAAAGTCAAAAATAAAGAATGAGGACAGGAGTAACATAGTGTACAAAATTAAATGTAATGGAGACAAGTCCAACATATACCCAATGGCATATGTTGGCACTACAATGACCAAACTTAAGACAAGACTTTCGTCGCATAAATCAGACCTTAAAGCTGTAGACAAATCAGTAGAGCAAAAAACAGCACTTGCAGCTCACTGTGCAACAACAGGACACAAGCCCAACTTCACAGACGTCGAGATACTTGCTCAAGAGAATAATCATAGGCGTAGATACACTCTTGAGATGCTTAATATAATAGATCTCTCTCCTGACAAGAGAATGAATTTCAAAAAAGACACGGAAGAATGCGCGAGAATGTATCGACACATCATAAACAAGCATCGACACAAACGAAGCTTAGTGTACGGTGGCTTGCAGAACGAACAGCATCACACGAACTCACGTTAGTTATTATCAATATATTATATCTAAAATAATATTGTGATTTGTGAACATTAAAAGTAATTTAATTTTTGTAATTTATGTAGATACAAAATCCCAGAAGATGGTTAGTGGCACTAACCGAAATATTGGAAATAAATATTAAAACAAATCAATAATCGATTGTTTCTATGACCTCAAGCCGAACAAAATTAATAATCAGAATAAACATAAAATAGGTCAACAACACTCAAAAATATTTTTAAAATTTTATTTCTATAGAAAATTTTGTCAAAATTTTATTTCTATAGAAAATTTTGTTAAAATTTTATTCGGTTCATAATAAAATTTTCATCATTGTCAAAATTTTATTTATATAGAAAATTTTGTTAAAATTTTATTCGGTTCATAATCATGGTTGCCACTCGAGCCAAAAATAATCTACCAAGATTTTATTTCTATAGAAAATTTTGTCAAAATATAGAAAATTTTGTTAAAATTTTATTTCTGTAGACATTTTTGTCAAAATTTTCTTTCTATAGAAAATTTTGTGAAAATTTTTATTTCTATAGAAAATTTTGTGAAAATTTTATTTCTATAGAAAATTTTGTTAAAATTTTATTTCTGTAGAAAATTTTGTCAAAATTTTGTGTCTACTTTGTCAAACTGAATTATATACGTATTGGATCGATCTTTTTCGATTTAATATATACCACGTATGGACTTACATACAATTTAGAAGATGGTGTTAGGAGGTTTTAAGATACCTTGCCATCGGCAAGTGTTACCGCAACTTAACTGCCACTTGTGGGTGGCAGTGTTTAGAAGAAGTTTCTACGCAATCCATGATGGAGGGTACATAAGCTTCGGCCTGGCCGAACTTACGGCCGTATATACTTGTTTTTTATTAAACAGAAAAATGAAACAGAAAAATCGGCCTTAAGAAAAAAAACTTGTCTAAATCTGTAGAAGAGAATTTACGGATTTTTAACGTTTTGTTTTAAACATTTGTTATTTTGGTTATTAAAGGTTTAGGATCGAAAATTACTTCGTGTGGCCATTCGTAGATTCTTATGCATGAACCCTATTTAAGAGAATTGCTCAATTGGAAATTTCGACAATCATTAAAAAAATGAACTATTTCGAGCCAAAATTCTAAACATGTAATACTTTGTGTTAGCCAAAGAAAAATCTGATTCAATCACGAAATAAATTGATCCAATTAATTTTTTAATTTATATGTCTTCAATCGCAGAAATGATAGTATCAATAAAAAATTAATTGATCCAATTAAGAAATTAATTGATGCTATTAATTTTTGAGATTGTTAATTGAACATTTTTTAAAACTCAATTAAAATTTTAATTGGAAAAATTTTCATGAATTTTTTTTATGTGTAAGCAAGTGGGTAATAATTCACCTATGCTACCGACCATATTAGACTTGTTTTCGTTCAGTACTGAATACCCAAGCCGTAATGGACTACAAGAAAACATAGTACTCGTTTATCGAGGACATGTCCAAAAATGTGCAACACTGACATCTGCTGTTTATAAACAATCACAGAAAATAAGTAAGTTTGTACACTTTTAAAGCTGTTATTATTGATGACACTTTACCACTTTTCGATTTTATGTTAATCGACAAATTAAACACAATAAATTGCTATAGTGACATGTCACTTTATAAAAATGCAATCTGGAAACACCGATGAGATTTGCACTGATGATGTTCTGGATAGGACACCAGTGCCATGGAGATCCGGATAGCTCATACAAATCTTGCATAGAGTACTAGAAGAAAACAAGGCTATTATCGTGTTTTACTTTAACATGTAATCGTTTCGGTTTACCCCAACATGTCTACACTTTTTAAGGGGTCCATATGAATAGTTTTAATGTACAAATGATGACAACGATGTGTGTGAGTGTGTGTGCTCCCACTATTATTTCAGTCAGTGCTCCTTGTGAGTTCACAATTGTGGTTGTTGTTAGCATTGGCATTGTATTTCTCATTGTTATCATCGTGACCATAAATCATTTGGAGCGCATAAAACCTCCCTTCTTCGAAACAGACAATTATCCTGTGAAAACAAAGCACGTCGCGTTCCGTTAAGTGATATCACTGGATTAAATCAAACACACACATACACTCCTCATATCGCACAGCTCTCGCGTGCATACACACGAAAAATTATCACCGAATATTTTTCAATTAATTTCTTAACTGAATTTTAAAACGGATTCAGTTAAATATTTAATCAAATCCGAAAAACAACTCCAATTAACACTATGTTTGCTATTTGTTAGGATTCCAATTAAAAAATTAATTGATAAACGTTGACCTTTCATTTTATTTTTTACGTAGGGGAATAAAAAGAAGTTGGTGCCATATCATGAATATACGGCCGATGACCCTTCAAATCGATGTTTAGAATGCTCAAAAATGCAGTTTGAGGCGATGTGTGAGACCTCACATTGTCGTGGTGAAGAGTGATTCATTCGTCTTCGGCGATTGGTTTTCCTGATTTCTTGGAAGACAATTGACAGGCAAATGGTTGTGTACCACTCAGAATTGACTGTTCTGCGTTGTGCTGGTAGTACGATTGCGACACGTCCAGTTTTTCCGAGAAAACAGGCCATCATTTTCCTTGGAAGTGCTTCGTGCGCGAGCAACTTTTGTTGGATTTGATTCATCATGAAACACGCATGCAGTCGAATGTTGTTTACTTTCACGGCCTCAAACGCTTAAATCCTCGATTTATAACCTGTCACGATGTCCTAGACGTTTTTCGAAGTACGGCGTTCGTATTTTTGGAAGATTTCCTTCAACCAATCGACACGATCCAATCGACACAAATTGGAATCCAACGCGAACAAATTTTTTTGACGGTCCTACTTGCAATATCAAGGACCACAGGAGTCAAAAAATGAAGTACGGCTTTTTCACCACATAGGTTCCTTTAAACTTGAATTTTCATATGAATGGGCGACTTTTTAACAAAATAGTGGAAGTCCACATCGACTTATCGTGATCTTTAAATTCGATTAATCGAATTTTAATATTTTTGAAAGTCGAGACAAATCGACCTTCCAATTTTGGATTGGAAGGGGAATATAATGCAAATATTTCTATGGTAGATCTGCGAATATTTGTTGATGATCTCATTTGTTACAAAATTTTAAGGGATGCTTATGTAGAGATATATGGTGAATATAGAAGTGTAAAATGGTCCCTTTTTAACCACAGCTAAAAATGATTAAAATTTCGAGCTTTCCAAATTATGAAAAAATATGAAAATTCGATAAGTCGACCTTAGCAAATTTTGGAAAAGTCGAAAATTCGAAGAGTCAACATTTGCGAATTTGAATTTCATCCAAATTGGAAAAAATAGCCGGGTTTTAAAAGTGATGAGGCACCCACTCTGTCGTCGAAAAAATCCCCTAAGTTCTGTGAGAATTTCAAAATAAATCGGAGATATATATTTTTTCCCGTTGGCCGATCCTCCGGGGAATTTCAAGCCTGGTTGGTCAAGGGGAGTTCAACATATCGAAACATTAAGTATATTTTAATTTCATAGAAACACTCTATACTTCCAATGAATTAAATCAGAAAAATTAGGCTTTTTTTAAGTTCTTAAAGAAGGCAAGTCCCATAAAAAAATTGTAATGCAGATGTACAGAAATTGTATCATGGACCAATTCTCCTTCTTACTTCATGACGAAAAAACTAAAATCTTCTACTATATAAAAATAAGTCGGGTTTTCCTTTCTGACGCAATAACTCCAGAAGGCACTAACCGATTTCCACGGTTTTGCATTCGTTCGAAATGTCTCAGGCTCTGTGAGGTTTATAGCAAAGAAAATTCAAGAAAAGTTTTAACAGAAAAGTGGGAAATCGTGTTTTATATACAGCGCTATCTCTGATCCAAATCCAGGACGCACGAACCTATTTCCACGGTTCCGCATTTGTTGGAAAGGTCTCGGGCTCTGTGAGGGTAATCATGTGGAGCAAATAGGGTATCTAATTTTTTGATATCTGGTGGGGGTGGAGGACATCCCCCTTGCCCGACTTTTTCAAAATTGGGCCAAAGTTCTCCGATTTGGGTAAAATTTCCAAGGAGGGTTAGGGGTGATGTCTAGATATTTGGTCGCGGAGATGGACCACCCCTTTATACGATTTTTGTTTAAGGAACAGTAAAAAAACAAAACTTCTCTGATTTACTTGAGATTTACAGAGAACACACCGTGAGGTTATGAATTCATTATGGGATACCTGATATTTTAATATTTGGACAGGAATTGATCGACTTTTTGAAAATTGGAACAAAAATATTCGATTTGCTGGAAATTTTCAGGGAAGGTTGAAGGGGGCGTCTAGGCAAAGAACAGCTACTTTTTCCATATTTGGTCGAGGAGGGGATCCTCCTATTTGTCCGACTTTGTTAAAGTACAGTGAAAAAAACTAAAAGTTGTCGACTTACTGAAATTTTACGGAGAACTTGGGGGAGATTATGAAATTTATATGAGGTATACGATTTTTTTTAATATTTCTCCTCAAGTAAATACCGTGAAACGATTAAACTTTAACAATTCACTTGAAATTTACAGAGGATGTAGGGTAAGTTATATTATTATAATGGATAACTGATTTTGTGATATTCGGAAGGGAAGCCCTGCTGCTTAAAAATTGGACTTATAATTTGCTTGAGATTTTCTGGGACATCTACACAATATTCGATAGTGGGACGGGGAAGGAGACCTCCTCTCAAACTGAAAAAAAACTAGAATTCTCAAGTTTACTTGAAATTTACAAATGCCGCAAGGGAACGTTATGGCTATTTGGACGGGAACCTTCTCCTTGCCCTATACTTTGAAACTTGAAGGAAAGTTGACAGATTTTCTAGGAATTTGCAGAGAAAGTGACGTCCCTTTACAAAAAAAATAGAGCAAAATCTAACGTTTTCGATTTACTTGAAATTGGGAGAAGATGATTAAATTTATACAGGGTATATGATTTTTCGATGTCTGGTTGGGGAAGGGGAAGTTTGGTAGTTTGTGAATAGAATATAGGGTACTGAATTTACGATATGTGGTCGAGGAGGTGCCTCCCCTTGACAAATCACGCTTGAAATTCACAGGAAATTTAGAAGATTGTCCAACGATTTGAATACAGAACAATTAAAAAAAAAAAACAAAAAATTGGTTGAAAGGGAACACTCCCTACCCGACGTTTGTTAAGTCGGTCCGTTTTACATCTGCATAACCTCCCTATTTCTGTATATAAACGAAAAAGCAAGTAGATTTTTTTGAAATGTGTGGAAACCATGTTGTGATTAATCAGTACTTCAGTTTTTGTGCCAGACTCCCCCTGATTCTACTCTTTAAATGATAGATACCGTATGCGTGAGGAAGTTTCTACTACCTCAGAACTCACCAAAGTTGAACCTATGGTTATTGCGAGAGTCACCGAGATCTCTGAAGAGGACATTTTTGATGACTCGATTGAAGCGGCTGATGTGACGGTTGTTGAAAATCTCGATGGTCCTACGGATCCTCCAGATAAATCTTTATCATTGTAAGGCTGCATGTGCTGCCTTAAAAGTTCTCCTGATGAAAGGGGACATAGACATAGTTCTTATTCAAGAACCATATGTTTATAGAAACAAAATGAGTGAATTAAGTACTCCGGGGTTCTAACTATTGCAGTATACTGGTAATGATGTAAATCGAGCCTGTATAATTGCTAAAAACGAGCTTAACTTGTTTCTGCTTCCTCCAATGTGCAATGCAGACACTGTCGTTGCCAATTTAGAAATAGTCAAATGCAAATATTGGGTATCTTCGGTCTACATGGGACATGACAGGGAGATGCCTCCATGTGCCGTTTGACCTTAGTTGAGGAGTCACTGAAAACAAAGACGAAACTCATTATGGGATGCGATGCGAATGCGCATCATAGTATATGGGGAAGTAGTGATACTAATGCAAGGGGAGAGTCGCTAAAAGAGTTTATTTTGGGTACTAATCTGACATCACCTTGGCCTCGCAAGAACTGAATGAAATGATATCTGAGTGGCAGGTTTTAAGTGAACACAGCTTCTCAGATCATCGCTACATCAGTTTCAAATTTGATGTTCATACCACCAAGACCATATTTCCCCCAAATGTTAGGAAAGCTGACTGGAATAGGTATAGGGAATCGTTCAATATGATGATACCGGAAATAACAGACACAAATATGAGAAATGTGCAAGATATCGAACACGCAGTGGAGCGGATTACTAAGGTCTTCAACATCTCACTGAAAGCTGCATGCCCTAGAGGGAAGCCAAGGGGGAAAATCGACCACCATGGTGGTCTACGGAATTAAGTAATATGAGGAAATCCTGCAGAAGGCTCTTTAACAAGGCAAAGTCCACTAGAGCCCCCGAGGATTGGGACGCTTACAAGAAGAATCTGAGAGGATACAAGCGAGAAATGAGAAAGGCTCAGCATAACTCTTAGAAAGTGGACAACGTCCAGTGAGGAGACGCTGGAGGTACTATTGGACATATATTTTCCTCGAAATCAAACGGTTGAACCAGGTTCTGGCGGTGCCACAGTAGCTCAGCGGTTGTTTCCTATTGAGGAAATTATATCGGAATCTAGAATAAAATGGGCGTTAAATAGCTTTGGACCATTCAAAACCCCCGGACCTGATGGAATTACTCCGGCGGAGTTACAAGCAGTGACTGACAAAATTATCCCCTGGTTGTCCGCGATGTATAAAGGATGTATCAACTTATCATATATCCCACGAAAGTGGAGGGAAACAAAAGTCGTTTTCATACCTAAAGCGGGAAAAGCCTCTCACTCGAGGGCGAAGGATTTCCGACCAATCAGCTTATCCTCATTCCTACTTAAGACTCTGGAGAGGATGATAGATATTTATCTTAGAACAAGCATCGATTCAAGTTTGTTCTCGAAACGACAGCATGCATACTCGAAGGGCAGGTCTACTGAGACCGCATTACATGAACTAGTCAGCTTTATTGAAAGCTCACTATCTGTCAAAGAATACACAATCGTGGCGTTTCTAGACATCGAAGGGGCGTTCAATAATGTCCATCCGAGCTCGATATTTAATGGACTGACAACTCTGAATGTTGATCCATGTATAAAGGGTGATACGGTCAAAATTTGGTCAAGGGAAAACGCGTGTAAATCGGTGAAATCGTTTATTTAAAAAATCAAATTAAATTTCTTTTTCAAGTTTCAAAATTCAGAAAAAATATTCAGTTAGGCTTTCGCTTTTCCAAATCCGACATGCCGGGCCTCACGCTTGACACCTGCCATCAGATTTTGTACAGCCACCTTGTCCACCTTCTTCGCGCAAAAAGCCAGTTTGCCTTGAACTGCTGCTCGTCCTTAGCAGTTTTTTTGGTCTTCTTTAGGTTCCGCTTGACAATAGCCCAGTATTTCTCAATTGGGCGGAGCTCTGGCGCGTTGGGAGGGTTCTTGTCCTTGGGAACCACCTGCACGTTGTTGGCAGCGTACCACTCCATGGCCTTTTTACCGTAATGGCAAGATGCCAAATCCGGCCAAAACAGTACGGAACAACCGTGTTTCTTCAGGAAAGGCAGCAGACGTTTATTCAAACACTCTTTCATGTAAATTTCTTGGTTGACAGTCCCGGAAGCTATGAAAATGCTACTTTTCAAGCCACAGGTACAGATGGCTTGCCAAACCAGATATTTCATTGCGAACTTTGACAGTTTTATGTGCTTGAAAATATCTGCTACCTTTCCCCTTCCTTTTGCCGTATAACACTCCTGTCCGGAAGCTGCTTGTAGTCGGCTTTGACGTAGGTTTCGTCGTCAATTACCACGAAGTCAAACTTCGTCAGCATCGTCGGGGATCGCGCTTTGGCCGTCGTATTTTGTTTATCATCGCGATTTGGAGTCACTACCTTCTTGTAAGACGATAGTCCGGCTCGTTTTTTGGCTCGATGCACGGTTGTAGACGATACACCCAGCTTATTTGCGGCATCTCGGAGAGAGAGGTTAGGGTTTCGCTTGAAACTACCGGCACCTCTCTTTGTCGTCTCAGCGGCTTCCGGTTTTCGATTTTCTCCCGATCCAGACTTCCTGGTTGTCGACACACGTTCCCCAAACACTTTAATTACATTTGTAACGGTTGATTTGGCAACTTTTAACGATTTTGCCAGCTTTGCGTGCGAGTAGCTCGGATTTTCGCGATGCGCGAGCAAAATTTTGATACGCTGCTCTTCTTGCTTGGACGGCATTTTGACAACTGAAGAGTGAAAATAGGAGCAAAATTCTATACACACACACCTTCAAAATGAGGAGTGTTCAGGTTTTTTAAATGCAAAATTGAAAGAAATACGTCAAGTTTATATTGACCAAATTTTGACCTATCACCCTTTACTTAGGCTATTAGACGAACTTCTAATGAAGAGACGTATTTCAGCCACACTAGGACAAGCAAACATACAAAGGTATGTGAACAGAGGCACTCCCCAAGGATGAGTTCTATCACCTCTTCTTTGGAATGTTGCTACAAATAACCTTCTGGTTACCCTAGAAAAAGAAAGGATAAAAGTGGTGGCATACGCAGATGATGTGGCTCTAGCAGTCAGGGGAAAATTCCCATCCGCAATCAGAGATATTATTCAGAGGGCCCTCCGGATGACTGAGAAATGGGCGAAAGATAATGGTCTTGGGGTAAATCCTGCAAAGACAGATCTAGTCATGTACTGCAAAGATCGCAAAACTCCCACGGTTAGGCCCATTTCCCTAGGGGGTATTGAAATTCCCTTTGGTGAGTGTGCAAAATACCTTGGCGTTATTTTGGACAGGAAGCTGAACTTTAAGCTTAATATTGAAGAAAGGGCGAGAAAAGCAACGGTAGCTTTGTACTCGTGCAAAAAGGCAATAGGAAAAAAGTGGGGACTAAAACCAAAAATTGTGCATTGGCTATACACGGCAGTGGTTAGACCTATAATGCTATATGGTGTTGTAGTCTGGTGGCCGGCACTTCAGAAACCGACTTGTTTAGATAAAGTTCAGCATATGGCGAGCTTATGTATCTCAGGCGCATTTAGTAAGACAGACTCCCTTAATGTCATGCTACATCTATTGCCTTTAGACATTTTGGCCAAACAGTCAGCTGCAACAACGGCTGTGCGGTTGCGCGAGCTATCGCTGTGGTCGGAAAAAATGTACGGTCATAGTTCGGTCCTCAAAGTAATGCCAGATGTGCCTAACGTAGTGGATTACACCCTGGCAAACGTTTGAAACTCTAATTCCCAACAGTGAGGCGTGGTGTACACAGACCCCCGGGAATAAAAGATATATAGATTTCTATACTGATGGCTCCAAATTGGATGGACAATTGGGTTTCGGAGTATATTCTAATGATCTGGAACTTCGAATAGCGAAAAGATTACCTAATAACTGTAGTGTTTTTCAGGCTGAAATATTAGCAATAAGAGAGGTGGCGAATTGGCAGAGAAGTAATGTTCCAAAAAATGTGGGCATTAATATATACTCAGACAGTCAACCTGCAATAAAATCCTTGGACTCTGTGTTCCTCAACTCGAAAACGGCCATCGACTGCCGCAAATCTCTCAATGAGATGGCTGAGCAGTACTATATTCACCTAATATGGGTGTCTGGCCATAGGAACATACCGGGGAACAGCGAAGCGGATGAGTTGGCAAGGCTAGGGACTACCTTACATATTCCAGGGGAACTAGAATCTGTTGGTATGCCCCTGGCTACCTGCAAGCTCATGCTGCGTGAGAAGGCTGTTATGATGGCAAATGTTCGATGGGAGAATTGCAAGGGCCCCATTTAAGCTTAAATCGCGCACTAGATATGCTAGTGTTCTCGAGACGTCAGATATCACTCCTGATATCTGCTATAACGGGTCGCTGCCTGATAGGCGATTTTGCAAAAACTATTGGCGCGAAGTATAATGACTATTGTATGAGCTGTCATGATGCGGAGTAAAAGGAATCAATTGAACACCTCTTATGTGAGTGTCCTGCATTTTGTGTAAAGCGCAAGCAACTTTTAGGAGAATATAGCTTCAGATTACTGGCGGATCTCGAAAACGTTAACTTAAGCAGTCTGCTAATGTTTTTGGAACAATCTGGTTGGTTCAACAAAGAAAAATAATCAAGAAGGTTCAGCGGTTAAAACTAGAAGTGCCCATATGTAATAGGTACTTTTAGTTAATGTGGTATCACAATGGACTGAATAGTCTAAGGGCCAGTTTCTCAATGTCTTGTTATTATTTATCGTGTCGATAAAACAGCTGATCCCATACAAAAAATTTACTAACCGGAGGTCTATCCACCGGTTAAAATTAATCGGAGGATGAGAAACTGGCCATAAGTGAGCCTGAATCTTAATCGGGCTACCACTTTAAGCTAACCTAACCTAACCTACTCTTTAGAAGAGTTCAAATATTTTTGAATTTGTTTTCAGATCGAAGGACATGGTTGACAAAGTTAACGAAAATATGCTTCGGGAGGCACAGCGAAGCGGGTCGGGTTACGCTAGTGCTATATAACATAAATATAACCTATAACGATAATTGTCTATTGGTGACTATAACAGCTACGTGACTTACAAACTGTATGGTCTTCGGTTCGATTCTCCGTCCAGGCGAAAAGTACAACTTAACAAATTTATAAAATTGAATAATTTATTCAGCATTGTTTGTATTACAGAAAAAGGACATAAGAACTAAAAAATCTCGTAGAAGTGAGAAAGATATGAGGGAATATGCAATTAGGCAAAAATATTTTTTTTGAGCACAATCTTCTTTGGAAGAAAATTCTGCCAAACATATAATATTTTTGGGCTCAAAATGCTTCCAAACATATTATAGTTCACATAAAACAAACATAATAATGTTTCGGCAATATCCAATAATATATGTGCTTCCTGCAAAATATGATTGGAACATATGTTAGAGAAGCAATTTTTTTGGAGGGTGTAACAAAATTCATGAATAGAATATAGTTCGACAGCTAAATTAATTTCAGTTAACATAGGAGTAAGAATTAAATCTTAATTTTTTTTCGTGAGCGTGATTTTGCAGAATTTTTTTAACGCACATTCACGAACCGACATATTTGTGTCAGTCCCATTCACGCACATTGCTTCAGATTTTGTTCACTACTCACGTGATTCATGCGTGTCACGACCAGAGAATGAAGCCGCCGAGTCGCGCCGCTGATTTCAGTCGCCGCCGACCATTTGTGCCAGTCGACGCCGCCGCAGAATATGTCGACTTATCTCGACGCAAATTTAGCCGCCAATTAATCAAAAATATTAATTTAAATCAGAAAAAAAATTATTAATAATTGTCCTATTTTTGCCAACATTTTGAACCTTCCACCCACAATCAATCAATTTCAAACTGCTATACCAGTTTTGCAAAAATTTAGCTCAGAAAATTTTAACGAAATGTAAATTTGATTGGTTGTACAACTAATCGCATTACCATTGGAATAACTTCAAATTGATTTTATAATAGATAATTGAGCGCCGAGTGAACAAATTTATATCGGCTTAGTCATCAAGCCGCTGCCGCCGGAGACAAAAATTTAGTGTCAGCCGCTGCCGACAAAAATGGGTAGGCTTCATTTTCTGGTCACGACAATTTCGTGCCACGCGCACACCTCCAGTAGAGACTTCCACAGACGGATGCTGAATATGAAAATTGTCGATCAGATAAAAGAGACTTTATTGTTTGGGGAATGATTTGCCTACCTCTATTTGATCAGGCTCCTTAGTATAAATTGTTTTGTGAAGAAGCAGTACGCATTTGCTTTTAATGAGATTTTCAAATGATAAGTTTAAAATGCTGTGCGCAAAACAGGCTATACTGTCTCAACGACGCACAGTATTCCGAAAGCGGCAAAAATGTGCTTGTATTTGTATTCTAATTTTTGTTTATTTTTTATTTTGTTTGTAATAGTCTATGATATCGAGCTTCGAACGCAAAAATAAAATTTGCTATGATCGACTAAAACTATTTTTAAAAATATTTGAATTTTAAGTTTTTTTTTTTTTGGTCGAAAATTCGGTTAAATTGCGCGGATGGTGTAAAAGAACGAATGGTGCGATTTGAGACAAGTTAAACATTTTGTGTAGGTATTGGTGGTAGTTTTTGAAGTAAAACCACAAAAGAATAAATTTGAGCCAATTAAAATTTTTGGGATTTTTCTACCCAAAAAGGATAAATAAAAGAAAAATATTGAATCCGCAATTTTCGTGATTGAAACCAAAATTTTTTTCATGTGTACGCTTGCTTGCACACACAGACATAACCACACCCACATGTGAAATGCACCTTCACTCTATGGTTGTGAATGTCACTACAGTGATTGCGAATTGTGGTATATGTGGTCCCCCTTTATTTAGTTGTGTGTATGGGGGATATGTGAGGCTATGTTTGTGTTTAATCCATGCAACACTAAATAATATTTTATTATTCCCTGTAATCCATTTATAACATGTAATGTTTATTTATTTTTTTTTTTAGTGCATTGTTTTTGTTTATGTTAACGTTTTTTCTACAGTCTTGTTTTTTGTTCTATTTTTTTGTTGTTAAACCCTCTATCCGCCATTCACTCATTTAGAATAGAAGAGTTCAACATCATTGTAACTCGTGAAGAAGAAGTAGCGGTGGAAGGAGGTTTTTTGGATACTTGTGATTGGAAAATATATGCTTGCTTGCATATGCATCATGAATAAAATTGGCATTTTTGCGGTTTTTCTGCAGAACCTTTTTTTGATGCCAGCCAACTAGAAAACAATAACAACCCACAGTTCTACCATAGGAAAACACATTACTAGTATATTCTAAATTCATGATTACTTTAGTATGCCCAGCAAGTAATCACACAGGAAAAAAAAACAACATTTAAAAGCAAACATTATTCGTACTTACTGTTTAGATTGGGATATCCAAGACCGTAAGTAGTTATGTGAGTGGTTAATTTTGATTACTGAAAATAAAATTATAACGACAAAATGTTAGTGTTTCGTTTAATTAGGATCAATAAATATATACATATATAGCTATTAAGGAGTAAAATGTTTAGTACGAAATTCACAAAAGCTTTAGCCTGACCGGGCCTTTGCTGCGCTTTCTTGATTCTTAAAACTCATTGTTGTAACATTCCAGGAAAAAATTTGGAAGTTGTTCTAAAGACACAATTTTAAAAGCCCTTCCACTTATTTTAACTACACTGGTAGTCCTTTTAATGCAATTTTTATACCCTTCACCTCTACTGTGGTTCAGGGTATAATAAGTTTGTGCATTTGTATGTAACGCCAAGAAGGAAGAGTCTGAGACCCATCGTTTAGTATACCGATTCTGAGTCGATTTTGCGATTTCCGCCTGACTGTCTGTCCGTTATATTCTGTCCGTTATATATTTGTGTGATCGTCCTCAAATTTGGCATAGGGTCGTTTTTTGGAACAAAGACAATCGCTATTGATTTTGGAAAAAATCGGTTTAGATTTAGATTAGCTGTCATATATATTTATCCCCGATCTGATCATAATTGGCTTGTTTATCAACCGATGTTCGTCAAATTCCGTACATCTGAATATTTTATGAGTCTCGAAAAACTTGCAAAATATCAGCCAAATCGGTTCAGATTTAGATATAGCTTCCAAATATATCTTTCGTCCGATTTAGACTCATATGGCAACAGGGGCCAAAGTTTACTACCGATTTTCGTGAAATTTTGCACAGAGAGTAGAATTGACTTTCTACCAATGCATGGTAAATTTGATTGAAATCGATTCAGATTTAAATATAGCTCCCATATATATGTTTCGTCCGATTTGCACTTATATGACCTCAAAAGCCAGAGTTTTGCCCTGACTTGTTTCAAATTTTGCACGAGAGGCACGTTTAACGGTATCGCTATGTGTGCCAAATTTGGTTAAAATCGGTTCAGATTTAGATGTAGCTCCCATATATATCTTTCGCCCGATTTACCCTCATATGACCACGGGGGCCAAAGTTATACTCCCCTTTACGTGAAATTTTGCAAAGACTGCAGAATTATTATTCTAACTACACTGAAAAAACAGTGAACCCACCAGGAAAGATAACTTTCGATTAATTTTAGAAAATTTGGAACTTTTTTAGAAAATTTTAACTAATCGGTATTACAAGCGCTGGAATCACTCCGATATGGCAAAAATAAGTAAATATTTTTCGACAAATTCAAGAAAATTTATTAGACATAACTAAATCTTTTCAGTAGTTAAAGAAAATTTTGTAGTTTTAAGAGAAATCTTGGAGTTCAAAATTGCAAGAATGTCTTTAGTGACATACGAAGTTCACGATGGACACATTTTTGGTAAAATTTACACATTTAAAGAAATAATGAACTATTTTGTAAGAAATACGAAATTAGGAAATCTTTATGCTTTATTTGTGTATAACTTTTTCCCGTTTTTTAGTTCATTTAACTAACATACGCAAAAAATTATTTGACTAAAATAAACTTTTTCCAATTATAATGATTCTATGAACTAATATAAAGTTAATATGGCTTTAGTGAAATAGAGAGTTCACTTTTTTTTTGAGTGTATGCATGTCAAATTTAGTCAAAATCGGTTTAGATTATGTATAGCTCCCATATATACCTACACCAGAGTTGGGGAAATATGGTAGACTGTTTCATATTTTAGACCCATTTTCAATGGGATTTTCTTCCAATTGACTGGATAGTTTCCACCGAGAATATATTTAATATGATATTTAAGTGTGTCAAGTTTGATTTAATTTGGTTCAGATTTAGATAAAGCCTCCATATATTCATTTTTCTGTGATGATTTCCCCATATCTTAGTCATATCCTATACACTGAAATGCCAGAATTTCCAGAATTTCCACAGAACGGTTGAGTTTTAAATAAGGGTCCCAGTTGCCCCTCACTTGACCACATATCTTGGCGAGATTTAACCAATATCCTTGTAAAATCGCCACTGATGCACACAGAAAAAGTACCTTTGAAACTAAATAAAAAAATGTTCATCAAGTTAGTTTAGCCATTTTAAATCCACAAGTTAAATTTTTGTGTGAAATAATAAAATTTACGTGTTTCAGTAAAAAAATCCTTAACTGAAAGCAGTTAGGAATAATTCATTAACTAGAATAAGGCATGTAATTTTACTAATACTGTTTTCTTTGCTGGGTATAAGAATTTACTACTGAACAAGAAAATTTTATTCACTGATAACAAAGCATTCGTAAAAATAAACAAAAACCGAACTAAAACCAAGTTTCCTCAAATTTAGTAAAATTTCTTATAAAACGATAACACTGAAATCCTTTATTATAGAAAGCTTATCATACATACGAATAACTCTTGGTATAGAAAAATATTTTAGTTCATTCGTACTAAGAAGTATTCAATCCTTTCAAAACTTAAGGAAACACACTTGTTAGAATATAAGAAAAATTCCTATATTTCTTTTATCTACCTGTAATCGATACCTGTCATAGATGTAATCGATATGTTTCCGCGTGGGTTGTTTTTATACCCTCCATCATAGGATTGGGGTATATTAACTTTGTCATTCCGTTTGTAACACATCGAAATATTGCTCTAAGATCCCATAAAGTATATATATTCTGGGTCGTGGTGAAATTCTGAGTCGACCTAAGCATGTCCGTCCGTCTGTTGAAATCACGCTAACTTCCGAACGAAACAAGCTATCGACTTGAAACTTGGCACAAGTAGTTGTTATCGATGTAGGTCGGACGGTATTGAAAATGGGCCATATCGGTCCACTTTTACGTATAGCCCCCATATAAAGGGACCCTCAGATTTGGCTTGTGGACCCTCTACTAGAAGCATATTTCATCCGATCCGGCTGAAATTTGGTATATGGTGTTGGTGTATGGTCTCTAACAACCATGCAAAAATTGGTCCTAATCGGTCCATAATTATATATTGCCCCCATATAAACCGATCCCAAGATTTGGCTTGCGGAGCCTATAAGCATAAGCGTAGGAAGGCCTCTGGGGAGGGGGCTTAGACCCCCCCAGAAAAATTTTAGCTCCCCCCAGAATTTGAAAACCTATTTACGATTTTACATTTTTCTAAAAATTAAACAAGTATATACAACCGCACAGAGTTCCGCTGAAGACTTTCATGCACAATCGAATTACTTTGGTTGTGGTAGCAGTTGCCGAAAGCTGAATATTTATAAAATAAATCTGTGGTTGAACTTTTGATTTAGTTGAATAACTAAAGCTCCTTTATTATTGTGTTTAGTCTGGTTTAGCCAATTTAATTAAAAAAAATAGTAATTGATACTATTCTTTCATAAATTAATATCTTAATAATGCTGCAAAAAAGCATAGCCAAAAAGAAGTGAAAATGTTCTTTTTGGGTCCGGAAGTGGTGCAAACTTGGCGGAGAAGCGATGAATGTAATATGAACTTGTCGTAGGACAAACGTCCACCGTTTCAACAGTCGTTGCAATGAATTTGCATCACTTCTTAAGGTGAGATCCGAATTCAGTGTTTTGAATGTGAATTAAAAAATTTTGTTATATTTTCCAAAATAATTAATTTTTACATTTTTTATGATTTTTAATGCATTCTAACGCTTGTTTGAAACGTTTTCCCTCGAATATTTTCAAAAATTCTATAAAAATTTCTATAATGAATTTAGCTTTTTTGTAGCAAAATTTGAATAATTTGTACCACTTTATTTATTCTTACTTTTTTTTTAAAGAAAACAAAAAATTACGCATTAAAATATGAAAAAAATCAAGTAAAAAACTTCCTGTGTAGTTAAAATAATTAACTTCTTTGTGAGGACATTTTTCGAAGTGCTTTTAAAGTTGTGCCTTTAGAACAACTCCCAATTTTTTTGCTGGGAAAAGTGTGGAACTACATTTAGTTGCTTTATTATAAATTAATTGTCGAGTTATTTTGATGCCTATATTGTTATTCATTTTTATGAAATAAAACATTAATTGAAACTATAACTTCAGTCTATAAATGTTCAGCTAGGGGGGCTATATCCCCCCCTAGGAAAATTGTCTAGCTACGCTAATGCCTATAAGAGAAGCAAATGTCATCCGATCCGGCTGAAATTTGGTACATGGTGTTGGTATATGGTCTCTAACAACCATGCAAAAATTGGTTCACATCGGTCCATAATTATATATAGCCCCCATATAAACCGATCCCCAGATTTGGCTTGCGGAGCCTCAAAGAGAAGAAAATTTCATCCGATCCGGCTGAAATTTGGTACATGATGTTGGTATATGGTCTCTAACAACCATGCAAAAATTGGTCCATATCGGTCCTTAATTATATATAGCCCCCATATAAACCGATCTCCAGATTTGTCTTGCGAAGCCTCACAGAGGAGCCAATTGCATGCGATCCGGCTGAAATTTGGTACATGTTATTGGTATATGGTCTCTAACAACCGTGCAAAAATTGGTCCACATCGGTCCATAATTATATATGGCGCCCATATAAACCGATCCCCAGATTTGGGTTGCGGAGCCTCAAAGAGAAGCAAATTTCATCCGATCCGCCTAAAATTTGGTACATGATATTGGTATATGGTCTCTAACAACCATGCAAAAATTGGTCCTCATCGGTTCATAATTATATATAGCCCCCATATAAACCGATCCCCAGATTTGGGTTGCGAAGTCTCCAAGAGAAGCAAATTTCATCCAATCCGGTTGTAAGTTGGAACATGGTGTTAGTATATGATCATTAACAACCGTGCCAGAATTGGTCCATATCGGCCCATAATTATATATAGCCCCCATATAAAACATTCTCCAGATTTGACGTCCGGAGCCTCATCCGATCCGGTTCAAATTAGGCACGTGGTGTTAGTATATGGTCGCTAAGAACCATACCAAAATTGGTCCAATCACACAAAAATTGGTCCATATCGGTTCATAATCATGTTTGCCACTAGAGCCAAAAATAATCTACCAAAATTTTATTTCTATTGAAAATTTGGTCAAATTTTTATTTCTATAGAAAATTTTGTCAAAATTTTATTTCTAGAGAAAATTTTGTTAAAATTTTATTCGGTTCATAATAAAATTTTCATCATTGTCAAAATTTTATTTCTATAGAAAATTTTGTCAAAATTTTATTTCTATAGAAAATTTCGTTCAAATTTTATTCGGTTCATAATCATGGTTGCCACTCGAGCCAAAAATCATCTACCAAGATTTTATTTCTATAGAAAATTTTGTCAAAAGTTTATTTCTATAGAAAATTTTGTTAAAATTTTATTTCTGTAGAAATTTTTGTCAAAATTTTCTTTCTATAGAAAATTTTGTCAAAATTTTTATTTCTATAGAAAATTTTGTGAAAATTTTATTTCTATAGAAAATTTTGTTAAAATTTTAGTTCTGTAGAAAATTTTGTCAATTTTTTTTTGTCAAACTGAATTATATACGTATTGAATCGATCTTTATATATACCACGTATGGACTTACATACAATTAAGAAGATGGTGTTAGGAGGTTTTAAGATACCATGCCATCGGCAAGCATTACCGCAACTTAAGTAATTCGATTGTGGATGGCAGTGTTTAGATGAAGTTTCTACGCAATCCATGATGGAGGGTACATAAGCTTCGGCCTGGCCGAACTTACGGCCGTATATACTTGTTTTTAGTTGGAATCGCGTTGTTATGGTATACGAAGGGATTGTTAAAAAATAATATAGTAAAATAATATAATAAATATTAAAGAAAATATTTGTTATCTTAAATTAGTGAGAAATTTTTTCGTTTTTTCAAAATTATTGAACATAAATAACAAACAATAAGTGTATCAATGTTCGTGACGGTGTATAAAGAAAGAAAACAGCAACAGAATAACAACCCCTTCATTCGTCTTCATTTTGGAATCTACGATTATCATGTAACATTCATACATTGACGCTAACCTTTTGTGAAAAATTTGGTTTATGATTTTTTATATTTGTAGGTATTGAAATTGTAAAAGGAGGACAAAATCGTTACGCAGCATCTTATTAAAAGTGAAAGGAACAAGAAGAAGAAACCATTACGTTTTACAGTTGGTAACATTACATGGAAATTGAAAATAGTGGAATAATAAACTAATATTTCAAGGATAGTCGATGCTGTTGATTCTTAATAAATATATTTAATATATTAATAAAACTGTCTTTTATTGAAGAAAAAATGCCTATATTAATAAATAAGACTGTATTTAAAAACGAAGGTAAGCAGTTCTAATTTTGAAGTAAAATGATTGACACAAATATGTAAGATTTGTCCAAATGAATGAAAAAAGTTCAATAAAATCATTCCATATTCATATATTCATTTCAGTTAAATTATTTTTATTCCGTACTATAGTGGTACATAAATATAGGAAAATGTTAACTAATATATGGAATGCTACCTGATTTTTACGAAAATCACATCGTTCAAACAAATAAAAATATCTTTGGCGCTATACGAAGTTCAACTTTCTTCACAATGAGTTCATTTTAACTTAAAGAAGTGGTCACTTTTTTTCTGGGTGTGAGTAGCAAAAATTGTAAATATTACTAAAATTGTCCTATATCTCGAATACATATGTATCGCCTGATAAATCATAGATGCTCTTTTGTACAATTACATTAAAATTTCTCTCGCTTCATATTTCCCATATTTATACCCTTCACCACTACTGTGGTACAGGGTATAATAAGTTTGTGCATTTGTATGTAACGCCAAGAAATAGTGGTCATAGACCCATCTTTTAGTATACCGATCGGCTTAGAATTAAATTCTGAGTCGATTTAGCGATGTCCGTCTGTCTGTCTGTCCGTCTGTTTGTCTGTATATGTAATTTTGTGCACAAAGTACAGCTCACAATTTAAGTCAGATCGTCCTCAAATTTGGTATAGGGCCGTTTCTTGGGACAGGGACAATCGCTATTGGTTTTGGAAAAAATCGGTTCAGAGTTAGATATAGCTGCCATATATATTTATCCCCGATTTGGTCATAGTTAGCGTGTTTCCCAACCGATTTGCTTGAAATACCGTACATCCAAATATTTTATGAATCTCAAAAATCTTGCAAAATATCACCCAAATCGGTTCAGATTTAGATATAGCTCCCATATATATATCTTTCGTCCGATTATGACCACAGAGGCTAAAGTTTACTACCGATCTTCGTGAAATTTTGGACTGAGGGTAGAATTGACATTCTACCAATGCTTGGTAAATGTGATTGAAATCGGTTCAAATTTAGATATAGCTCTTATATATATCTTTCGTCCGATTTGAACTTATATGGCCACAATAGCCAGAGTTTTGCCGTGTTTTGTTTCAAATGTTGTACAAGGCGTACGTTTAATAGTATCGTTAAGTGTGCCAAATTTTGGTAAAATCGGTTCAAATTTAGATGTATCTCACATATATATCTTTCGCCCGATTTGGACTTATTTGGTCTCAAAAGCCAGAGTTTTGCCCTGACTTACTCCAAATTTTGCACAAGCGGTACTTTTAACGATACTATTGTATGTGTCAAATATGGTTAAAATCGATTCAGATTTAGATATATCTTTCGTCCGATTTGAACTTATATGGCCTCAAAATCCAGGGTTTTGCCGTGATTTGCTTCAAATTTCGCACAAGGAGTACGTTTAGTAGTATCGGTAATTGTGCCTAATTTGTTTGAAATCGGTTCAGATTTAGATATGGCTCCCATATATATCTTCCGTCCGATTTGCACTCATTTGACCAGGGGGCCAAAGTTATACTCCCATTTACGTGAAATTCCGCATAGATAGCAGAATTATTATTCTAACTAACTATACATGTCAAATTTAGTCAAAATCGGTTCAGATTATATATAGCTTCCATATATACGTGCACCAGAGTTGGGGAAATATGGTAGACTGTTACACATTTTAGACTCATTTTCAGTGGAAGTTTCCTCCAATTAACTAGATAGCGTTAGCCGATTTAAATTTTAATTCTAGAGATTTTGCTAATGTGAAGTAGTTAAGATGGTAACACAAATTTTGGCCTACATAGGGGTGAAGGGTATGATATAGTCGGCCCCGCCCGACTTTAGACTTTACTTACTTGTTCTTATACCCTGCGTCACACTGTGGAACAGGGTATTATAAGTTAGTGCATATGTTTGTAACACCCAGAAGGAGACGAGATAGACACATGGTGTCTTTGGCAATAATGCTCAGGGTGGGTCCCTGAGTCGATATAACCATGTCCGTCTGTCCGTCCGTCCGTCCGTCTGTCTGTGAACACATTTTTGTGATCAAAGTCTAGGTCGCAATCGCCTTCAAATTTGTCACATGTTCCTAATTTGGGTCAGAATAGAAGCTTATTGATTTTGGAAGAAATCGGTTCAGATTTAGATATAGCTCCCATATATATCTTTCGCCCGATACACGCAGAGAAGAAACATGATTGTCACAATCATATTCGAAGAGCAAAATAATATGATAGCAGCTATTTTTGCGGAGACCATGTAACATTTTAACCTGCAACCATGTTGGCTCAGTGAACATGGTTCTAAGAAAAATACTATTGTCCTCATCTAAAATGTTATTATATTGATAAAAAGAAATTTGTTTCCATTAAAAGACAATGGTCACGATCTAAAATGTTATGTTATTCGTCAAAAATGTTTTTCTTCTAGTTAAAAGAACATAGTCACAACCTAAAATGTTTTGATTTTTATGAAAAAACTTTTTTCGTCGTCGAAAAAAGGATGCCACTTGAGAAAAGAAAACACAAAATCAACTTTGTTTATTTGTTTTTATATATTTATAAACTAATTCATTGTTTATTTGTATTTATAATGTCGTGCACACAAACATCACATATTTTTACACACTCTAGTTTGGTTCAATTTCAACAATAAGTAATCATTCCATATTTACTTCGTGCCCATCAAATGTACAAACGCAGACATCATGTAACTGCAAATAAAAATAAATTATACCATATATCAAAATGCAGAACAAAAACCAGGTACATTTTTTTCACTTACACTTTCCTTTTTTGTATTCACATAAAACCACGTGCCATTACTGAATAAATAAATTAACACAAAACACAATAATTCCGTATTCTCCGTCCATTCCAAGAAACAATCAACACACGACTGACACGCAAAATGAAAATCGTGTGTACCTGCTCAATGTTTTTATAAAATTCTTGTCGCTGCAAAAAAAACAAGTGTATACGGCCGTAAGTTCGGCCAGGCCGAAACTTATGTACCCTCCATCATGGATTGCGTAGAAACTTCTTCTAAACACTGCCATCCACAATCGAATTACTTAAGTTGCGGTAACGCTTGCCGATGGCAAGGTATCTTAAAACCTCCTAACACCATCTTCTAAATTGTATGTAAGTCCATACGTGGTATATATTAAATCAAAAAAGATCGATCCAATACGTATATAATTCAGTTTGACAAAGTAGACATAAAATTTTGACAAAATTTTCTACAGAAATAAAATTTTCACAAAATTTTCTATAGAAATAAAAATTTTCACAAAATTTTCTATAGAAAGAAAATTTTCACAAAATTTCTACAAAAATAAAATTTTGACAAAAATTTCTATACACGCTCACAAAAAATCGCTTCTGTAACATATACTCCCAAACATATTTTGCTTCAAGCATATATATTTTTGGGTATTGCCCAAACATTTATATGTTTGATCTCTTCCAATATATAATATGTTTGAAAGCATATTGGTCTAAACAATATATGTTTGGGTAGTCTAAGTTCCAAACATTTTGTATTTTTGCATCCAAATTCAATAATGTTGTCTTCCGCAAAACAATATGTTATTATGTGAACATATCATATGTTTGGAAGCATTTTGCACCCAAAAATATTATATGCTTAAAAAAAATCTCCCAAACAATATTGTGCTCAAAATTTTATTTATTTATTTATATATTTACAATCATAATGAATTATGAAAATAAACAGGTAATATAGGTGCTAATAACATAGGTTTTCGACCTGAATGCTCAAAATTTTGTTTCTGCCCAATTATATATTCCCCCACATCTTTATCACTTCCACGAGATGTTTTAGTTCTTAGCACCTTTTTCTGTAATACAAACATTGTAGAAGAAATTATTTAATTGTATGATTTTTTTTATTTTAATTTTACCTTTTGCCGGACGGGGATTCGAACAGCGGACCACACAGTTTGTAAGGATCAAAGAAGTAGCTGATCAATTGCCCAAGGAAAAATAAAATGTTAATTTTGTAATAACAAGCAACAACCACCAACTTAATTCAATATCGCTCCCTGTTAAATAGCGCTCCAAGCTACTAAACACATATATGTTTATAGGCTATTTCTAAATTAATATATGTTTGCATCCAAGCATATTATATTTACAAACATTTTATGTCCCAAACATAATATGTTCTAACATATTAACATATATGTCCCAAACATGTTATGCTAGTTTATGAACATTATATGCTTGCACTCAAAAATATTGTGTTTAAAAATGTGTGTTCCAAACATATAATGTTTATAGCCAAACATATGAAAAACAGTCTTTTTCATCCGTGTAGAAATAAACTTTTGACAAAATTTTCTATAGAAATAAAATCTTGGTAGATTATTTTTGGCTTGAGTAGCAACCATGATTATGAACCGAATAAAATTTGAAAAAAATTTTCTATAGAAAAAAAATTTTGACAAAATTTTCTATAGAAATAAAATTTTGACAATGATGAAAATTTTATTATAAACCGAATAAAATTTTAACAAAATTTTCTCTAGAAATAAAATTTTGACAAAATTTTCTATAGAAATAAAATTTTGGTAGATTATTTTTGGCTCTAGTGGCAACCATGATTATGAACCGATATGGACCATTTTGTGTGTGATTGGACCTATTTTGGTATGGTTGTTAGCGACCATATACTAACACCACGTTCCTAATTTGAACCGGATCGAATGAATTTTGCTCCTCCAAGAGGCTCCGGACGTCAAATCTGGAGAAAGTTTTATATGGGGGCTATATGTAATTATAGACCGACCAATGGACCAATTCTGGCACGGTTGTTAAATATCATATACTAACACCATGTTCCAAATTACAACCGGATTGGATGAAATTTGCTTCTCTTGGAGACTTCGCAAGCCAAATCTGGGGATCGGTTTATATGGGGGCTATATATAATTATGAACCGATGTGGATCAATTTTGCATGGTTGTTAGAGACCATATACCAACATCATGTACCAAATTTCAGCCTGATCGGATGAAATTTGCTTCTCTTTGAGGCTCCGCAAGCCAAATCTGGGGATCGGTTCATATGGGGGCTATATATAATTATGGACCGATGTGGACCAATTTTTGCATGATTGTTAGAGACCATATACCAACACCATGTACCAAATTTCAGCCGGATCGGATGAAATATGCTTCTCTTAGAGGCTCCACAAGCCAAATCTGGGGATCGGTTTATATGGGGGCCATATATAATTAAGGACTGATATGGACCAATTTTTGCATGGTTGTTAGAGACCATATACCAACACCATGTACCAAATTTCAGCCGGATCGGATGAAATTTACTTCTCTTTTAGGCTTCGCAAGCCAAATCTGGGGATCGGTTTATATGGGGGCTATATATAATTAAGGACCGATGTGGACCAATTTTTGCATGGTTGTTAGAGACCATATACCAACACCATGTACCAAATTTCAGCCGGATCGGATTAAATTTACTTCTCTTTTAGGCTTCGCAAGCCAAATCTGGGGATCGGTTTATATGGGGGCTATATATAATTACGGACCGATGTGGACCAATTTTTGCATGGTTGTTAGAGACCGAATACCAACACCATATACCAAATTTCAGCCGGATCGGATGAAATATGCTTCTATTAGAGGCTCCACAAGCCAAATCTGAGGGTCCCTTTATATGGGGGCTATATATAATTAAGGACCGATATGGACCAATTTTTGCATGGTTGTTAGAGACCATATACCAGCAATATGTAACAAATTTCAGCCGGATCGGATGAAATTTACTTCTCTTTTAGGCTTCGCAAGCCAAATCTGGGGATCGGTTTATATGGGGGCTATATATAATTATGGACCGATGTGGACCAATTTTTGCATTGTTGTTAGAGACCATATACCAACACCATATACCAAATTTCAGCCGGATCGGATGAAAGTTACTTCTCTTTTAGGCTTCGCAAGCCAAATCTGGGGATCGGTTTATATGGGGGCTATATATAATTATGGACCGATGTGGACCAATTTTTGCATGGTTGTTAGAGACCGAATACCAACACCATATATCAAATTTCAGCCGGATCGGATGAAATATGCTTCTATTAGAGGTTCCACAAGCCAAATCTGAGGGTCCCTTTATATGGGGGCTATACGTAAAAGTGGACCGATATGGCCCATTTGCAATACCATCCGACCTACATCAATAACAACTACTTGTGCCAAGTTTCAAGTCGATAGCTTGTTTCGTTCGGAAGTTAGCGTGATTTCAACAGACGGACGGACGGACATGCTTAGATCGACTCAGAATTTCACCACGACCCAGAATATATATACTTTATGGGGTCTTAGAGCAATATTTCGATGTGTTACAAACGGAATGACAAAGTTAATATACCCCCATCCTATGATGGAGGGTATAATAAAAAATTAAATGGTCACGAAAACAATGTACATGGTCTTTATGGCCATGTAATGGTTGTAGACATGTCTATATGTAAACTATAACAAGTATATACGGCCGTAAGTTCGGCCAGGCCGAAGCTTATGTACCCTCCATCATGGATTGCGTAGAAACTTCATCTAAACATTGCCATCCACAATCGAATTACTTAAGTTGCGGTAACGCTTGCCGATGGCAAGGTATCTTAAAACCTCCTAACACCATCTTCTAAATTGTATGTAAGTCCATACGTGGTATATATTAAATCAAAAAAGATCGATCCAATACGTATATAATTCAGTTTGACAAAGTAGACACAAAATTTTGACAAAATTTTCTACAGAAATAAAATTTTAACAAAATTTTCTATAAAAATAAAATTTTCACAAAATTTTCTATAGAAATAAACTTTTGACAAAAGTTTCTATAGAAATAAAATCTTGGTAGGTTTTTTTGGCTCGAGTGGCAACCATGATTATGAACCGAATAAAATTTGAACAAAATTTTCTATAGAAATAAAATTTTGACAAAATTTTCTATAGAAATAAAATTTTGGTAGATTATTTTTGGCTCTAGTGGCAACCATGATTATGAACCGATATGGACCAATTTTAGTATATGGTTGTTAGCGACCATATACTAACACCACGTGCCTAATTTGAACCGGATCGGATGAATTTTGCTCCTCCAAGAGGCTCCGGAGGTCAAATCTGGAGAATGTTTT
Source organism: Haematobia irritans (assembly GCF_050003625.1). Lineage (NCBI taxonomy): Eukaryota > Metazoa > Arthropoda > Insecta > Diptera > Muscidae > Haematobia > Haematobia irritans. The sequence goes on along the minus strand of NC_134400.1, from coordinate 58,005,002 downwards.
ATATGGAGGCTATATATAATTAAGGACCGATATGGACCAATGTGTCCATGGTTGTTAGAGACCATATACCAACATCATGTACCAAATTTCAGCCGGATCGGATGAAATTTTCTTCTCTTTGAGGCTCCGCAAGCCAAATCTGGGGATCGGTTTATATGGGGGCTATATATAATTATGGACCGATATGGACCAATTCTGGCACGGTTGTTAAAGATCATATACTAACATCATGTACCAAATTTCAGCCGGATCGGATGACATTTTCTTCTCTTTGAGGCTCCGCAAGCCAAATCTGGGGATCGGTTTATATGGGGGCTATATATAATTATGGACCGATGTGAACCAGTTTTTGCACGGTAGTTAGAGACCATATACCAACACCATGTACCAAATTTCAGCCGGATCGGATGAAATTTGCTTCTCTTTGAGGCTCCGCAAGCCAAATCTGGGGATCGGTTTATATGGGGGCTATATATAATTATGGACCGATGTAGACCAATTTTTGCATGATTGTTAGAGACCATATACCAACACCATGTACCAAATTTCAGCCGGATGGGATGAAATACGCTTCTCTTAGAGGCTCCACAAGCCAAATCTGGGGATCGGTTTATATGGGGGCTATATATAATTAAGGACCGATATGGACCAATTTTTGCATGGTTGTTAGAGACCATATACCAACATCATGTACCAAATTTCAGCCGGATCGGATGAAATTTTCTTCTCTTTGAGGCTCCGCAAGCCAAATCTGGGGATCGGTTTATATGTGGGCTATATATAATTATGGACCGATGTGAACCAGTTTTTGCACGGTAGTTAGAGACCATATACCAACACCATGTACCAAATTTAAGCCGGATCGGATGAAATTTGCTTCTCTTTTAGGCTCCGCAAGCCAAATCAGGGGATCGGTTTATATGGGGGCTATATATAATTATGGACCGATGTGGACCAATTTTTGCATGGTTGTTAGAGACCATATACCAACACCATATACCAAATTTCAGCCGGATCGAATGAAATATGCTTCTGTTAGAGGCTCCACAAGCCAAATCTGAGGGTCCCTTTATATGGGGTCTATACGTAAAAGTGGACCGATATGGCCCATTTTCAATACCATCCGACCTACATCGATAACAACTACTTGTGCCAAGTTTCAAGTCGATAGCTTGTTTCGTTCGGAAGTTAGCGTGATTTCAACAGACGGACGGACGGACAGACATGCTTAGATCGACTCAGAATTTCACCACGACCCAGAATATATATACTTTATGGGGTCTTAGAGCAATATTTCGATGTGTTACAAACGGAATGACAAAGTTAATATACCCCCATCCTATGATGGAGGGTATAAAAATACTTTTTTCTCTGCAAAAAAGTAAAAAAAAATTGAATGGTCAAGTACATGATTTTCCTGACCATATAATGGTCTCAAATTCTATCATTTAAATAATAGAACATGTTTGCGGCATTTGAGAACCATTTAAAAGCTTATTGCCAACATATATTTTTCTCCGCTCGAAAATTATTTTTACAAAGACAAAATACATGGTTTTCGGGACAATTACATACTCTAAATAAGCATTAAATGGATGCGGCAACCATGTCCAAACATGTTTTTTCTGTGCGTGTATGCACTAATATGGACCCAGCAACCAGAGTTTTATACCGATTTGCTTGAAATTTTGTACAAACGTTGCACTTAGTCGTATATTCAAGTGTGCAAAATTTGATTGAAAGCGGTTCAGATTTAGATATAGCTCCCATATATATCTTTCGCCCGATATGGACTTATATGGCCCCAGAAGCCAGATTTTTGCTTGAATTTGGTTGAAATTTTGCACTAGGAGTACAATTAGTAGTATAGTCAAGTGTGAAAAATTTCATTGAAATCGGTTCAGATTTAGATATAGCTCCCATATATATCTTTCGCACGATATGGACTAATATGGTCTTAAAAGCCAGAGTTTTGTCCCAATGTGGTTGAAATTTTGCACAGGGAGTAGATTTAGCTTTGTAGCTATGCGTGCCAAATTTGGTTGAAGTCGATTCAGATTTAGATATAGCTCCCATATATATCTTTCGCCCGATATGCACTTATATGGACCCAGAAGCCAGAGTTTTATCCCGATTAGCTTGAAATTTTGCACAAGGAGTACAACTAGTAATATACACGCAAAAAATAATTCTTTCCTCCCAAACGAAATTTTAGACAAACAAAGTTCGTTTCTCATTTGCTTTTCGTTGAAAGGAAGTGTATTTGGAAGAAAAGTATATACTTTTTGTGATAAACGTTTATTCTTTTCCAGGATGTAAAAACAATTTCATAAAGACTAACTCAAAAATTTTTTTTTCTGGCGACTTGCATTTTCACTCACATCTTTCTCACTTCCACGAAGTTTTTTAGTTCTTAGCACCTTTTTCTGTAATACAAACATATGTAGACAAATGTAGAAGAAATTATACGATTTGATAAATTTAAATTTTTTTTTTTACCTTTCGCCTGGACGGAGAATCGAACCGTGGACCATGCAATTTGTAAGCCAACACACTATCCACTGAGCTATGTAGTCGTTAATGGCATCAATAGACAATTACCCATATAAGTTATATTTATGTAGCATAGCTTGCGGCGCCCACGAGCCGATTAAACAAAGTTTATTTATTTCGACCAAAGTTATTTTTTTACTTATATTCCAGATATGGTCGGAAGATTCCGAAAAAAATGTTCAACATTACATTCTACTATATTAAATTTTTACTATGAACTGTAAAATGTGTCTTATTAAAAACCTAAAGTCAGAAAAGAAGAGTGTTTGTTATAAACGAAATGGATTGTGTTGTTGGTTCAAAAATAACTTTTTTTATTAAAAAAATAAACATTTTGTAACAAACGATTTTTTTTGGTGATAAAAGTGTATACTTTTCGAAGCAATTCAAAAAACTCTAACAAAAGAAAAACGTTTTCGGTACACGTTTTCCAAACGTTTTTTTTTTCTTTGCGTGTAGTCATGTGTGTCAAATTTGATTGAAATCGGTTCAGATTTAGATATAGCTCCCATATATATGTTTTTCTGATTTCGACAAAAATGGTCAAAATACCAACATTTTCCTTGTTAAATCGCCACTGCTTAGTCGAAAAGTTGTAAAAATGACTCTAATTTTCCTAAACTTCTAATACATATATATCGATCGATAAATCATAAATAAACTTTTGCGAAGTTTCCTTAAAATTGCTTCAGATTTAAATGTTTCCCATATTTTTTTTACTAAAATTGTGTTCCACCCTAGTGCATTAGCCAACTTAAATTTTGAGTCTATAGATTTTGTAAAGGTCTATCAAATTCTGTCCAAATCGAGTGATATTTAAATGTATGTATTTGGGACAAACCTTTATATATAGACCCCAACACATTTGACCGATATGATATGGTATCGAAAATTTAGATCTACAAAGTGGTGCAGGGTATAATATAGTCGGACCCGCCCGACTTTAGACAATCGAGATACTCTAGTACTCCAAACCAATTGTAATTTGAACTTCTCATTAATTATTTAATTGCCAAGATATAAGTTCATAAGTTTTAGGGTCAAGAAATTATAGCCAAATGAAACTTTTTCGATTCCGAATATTGAAACATGGGGGATTATGTTAAAAAATCAAGACCGAAACGCTTCGTTTTTACACCGGAACATATGAAAACCATACTTTTTATCCGTGTATCATTATATGCAGAATATAACGGAAATATAATGCCACGCTATGTTAATTCGTCTGCAAACATTTTCAGTAGGAATGAGCCATGACCTTCATATGAAATTTTCCATTTTTCGAATTTCGTGAGCGTTTTCCCCCTACCGTATACTTTAAGGACTGTCTGTATTCGCACCCACATACAGATGCGCAAATTGGAAACGCACAATCCCAAATCATGGGATGCAATGGACTGACTGTCTATCGACCACTGTATCTCCGGAGAGTTCTTTCCGCTTTGTGAATTCCAAGACAAGAAGGATGAAAAAACAAAAATCACAACCAATGAATAAACAAGAAAAGCAGCGAACTACGACGTTTCGCATGTGTGGGACCATCTACTGCGCCATAAATACCAATCAAGAGGCAACTGGCTGGTGTGAAGTTTTCTGTTTTCTTTAGGAGAACAAACAGCGTATGTTCAAAGATATCCTTGAAGAAATGATAAACATTCAGAAATGCAAATTTCTTTGAAAGTTATCAAATGATTTGTTGTAGAAGATGAATATTCATTTTTGCAATACTCTTCAGTCCCTTGATCTTCGTATGTAACGAGGCACTGCTATCTATTTGTGTATTGGCGCTGGGCGCAGATAGTTTTTTCCCATGTGACTTTAGCGTTAAGATGAAATAGGGAATAATAAACATGGGCTTCGTTTGCTAACAATGATAGCAGAAGATGTCAGTGGCAGATTGAATGTACGGTTTATTGACACCTGACTTATTGGCCAAGGACCTGTATTGGCCATACATATGTCGAGATGAACAGATATATTTTCATTATTCCTAGGGGACCAAGTGATAGACCTAATGATTACACTTGTAGACGGATAGACATAGAAGTTATAAAAAGACGGATAGAAATATCCTTTTTTCATGTCGAGAGGCTCTATGCAGACGCAGAGAAGAAACATGATTGTCAGGTTAGGTTAAAGTGGCAGCCCGATTAAGGTTCAGGCTCACTTAGACTATTCAGTCCATTGTGATACCACATTAACTAAAAGTACCTATTACATATGGGCACTTCTAGTTTTAACCGTTGAACCTTCTCGATTATTTTCTTCTGTTGAACCAACCAGATTGTTCCAAAAACATTAGCAGACTGCTTAAGTTAACGTTTTCCAGGTCCGCTAGTAATCTGAAGCTATATGCCCCTATTTGCTTACGCCTTACACAAAATGCAGGACACTCACACAAGAGGTGTTTTATTGATTCCTTTTCCTCCGCATCATGACAGCTCATACAATAGTCATTATACTTCGCACCAATAGTTTTTGCAAAATCGCCTATCAGGCAGCGACCCGTTATAGCAGATATCAGGAGTGATATCTGGCGTCTCGAGAACACTAGCATATCTAGTGTGCGGTTTAAGTTTAAATGGGGCCATATTTGCTTGGTGTCGTTACAACCCTTACAATTCTCCCATCGAACATTTGCCATCATGACAGCCTTCTCACGCAGTAAGAGCTTGCAGGTAGCCAGAGGCACACCAACAGATTCTAGTTGCCCTGGAATATGTAAGGTAGTTCCTAGCCTTGCTAGCTCATCTGCTTCGCAGTTCCCCGGTATGTTCCTGTGGCCAGGCACCCATATTAGGTGAATATTGTGCTGCTCAGCCATCTCATTGAGAGATTTGCGGCAGTCGATGGCCGTTTTCGAGTTGAGGAACACAGAGTCCAAGGATTTTATTGCAGGTTGACTGTCTGACCTAACCTAACATGATTGTCACAATCATATTTGAAGAGCAAAATAATATGATAGGAGCTATTTGTGCGGCGACCATGTAACCTTTTCACCTGCAACCATGTTGGCTCAGTGAACATGGTTCTAAGAAAAATATAATTGTCCTCATCTAAAATGTTATTACATTGATAAAAAGAATTTTGTTTGAATGAAAATACAATGGTCACGATTTAAAATGTTATGGTATTCATTCATTTTTCTTCTAGTTAAAAGAAAATGGTCACAACCTAAAATGTTTTGATCTTTATGAAAAAACTTTTTTCATCGTCGAAAAAAGGACGCAACTTGAGAAAAGAAAACACAAAATTAACTTTATTTATTTGTTTTTATTTATTTATAAACTAATTCATTGTTTATTTGCAAACATCATATATTTTTACACACTCTATTTTATTTCAATTTCGACAATAAGTAATTATTCAATATTTACATCGTGCCCATCAAATGTACAAACGCAGACATCATGTAACTGCACATAAAAATAAATGATACCATATAGCCAAATTCAGAACAAAAATCAGGTACATTTATTTTCAATTATACATTCCTTTTTTGTCTTCACATAAAACCACGTGCCACTTCTGAATAAATGAATTAACACAAAACCCAGTAAATCCGTATTCTACGTCCATTCCAAGAAACAATCAATACACGACTGACGCCCAAAATGAAAATCGTGTGTACATGCTCAATGTTTTTATAAAATTCTTTTCGCTGCAAAAAAGTTAAAAAATTAAATGTTCACGAAAAAAATGAAAATGGTCTTTATGGCCATTTAATGGTTCTAGACATGTCTATACTTAACCTATAAAAATACTTTTTTCCCTTTAAAAAAGTAAAAAAATTTAATGGTCAGGTACATGATTTTCCCGACCATTTAATGGTCTCAAATTCTATCATTTAAATGATAGAACATGTTTGCAGTATTTGAGAACCATTCAAATGCTTATTGCCACCATACATTTTTCTCCGCTCGAAAACTATTTTTACAAAGACAAAATACATGGTTTTCGCGGCAATTACATGCTCTAGATAAGCAGTAAATGGATGCGGCAACCATGTCCAAACATGGTTTTTCTGTGCGTGCAGGTCCTGGGACTCATCGAAATGGCTGGAAATATTAATGAAACTGGTAAATGAGAATGATAGAAAACCAATGAAGGTAAACCAGAGAACTTTTTTAAAGAGTACGCATTGTCCTTAAAATACGAATGCGCTTTTTGTTTAGTATAGAAGTTGAATTTCCCAGATACAAAGTTTTTTTTCCTTAATAGGTATCTGTACATGCACCCTCAAAAAAAATCGGTTCTGTAACATATACCCCAAACACATTTTGCTTCAAGCATATATATTTTCAGGATTGGTCCAAACAAAATATTGTTTGTATTGTACAAACATATTATGTTTCACCTTAGAGCATACACTGGTAGAAAACATTTTAATTAAATTTTCTTTGTGTGGATATATTTTTAAGGCGCCAATTGGTTACATCCGTTATTTTACTTGCAGCATACTCTCTAGGTCTCTCTTTCTAAACACATATTTGTTTATAGACTATTTCTAAATTAATATATGTTTGCATCTAAGCATATTACATCTCAGCAAAAAAAAATTGGAAGTTCTTCCAAAGGCAAAAAAGCACTTCCAGAAGATGCACTCCCAATGATGTTCTTTATTTTAACTACCCAGGAAGTTATTTTAATTCAATTTTTTATAACTTGGTTTATTCATACTTTTAATGGATAAATTTAACTTTTTTTGTTTCAAATATGTTAAAAACAGATTAAGAATTCATAAAATGGTGCAAATCATCTAAATTTTGTCGATAAAAATGCTAGATCCAATGTGAAAAAATTGTGAATTTTTGAAAATATTTGAGGTAAAACGTTTCCGACAAGCGTAAGAATCCATTAAAAATTATAAAAAATTATAAAAATTATTTATTTGATAAAATATCACAGAATTTTTTAATTTACATCTAAAACATTGAATTCGGATCACACCTAAAGAAGTGATGCAAATTCAGTGCAACAGCCGTTGCACTGAATTTGCATCACCTTGTCATAGTACGGAAGTCCAAATGGAAGCCCATGTTAAATTCGTCGCTTATGCGTAAATTTTGCACTACTTCCGGATGCAAAAAGAACATTTTCATTACTTTTTTGGTGACGCTTCTTTTGCTGGGAAATAACACTTTATGTCCCAAACATAATATGTTCTAGCGTATTAACAGATATGTCCCAAACATGTTTTGCTAGTTTATGAACATTATATGCTTGCACTTAAAAATATTGTGTTAAAATAATTGAGTTCCAAACAGATAATTTTTACACCCAAACATATGAAAAACAGTCTTTTTCGTCCGTGTACGTAGGTCTTTCCACATTACTTACATGTTTTTCAAATATGTATTTGTTCAATAAATTATCCACATACGAGTATATTCGTCACATTATTTAAATAAAAAGAAACTCACAGGTATTTAAGAATAGAGACGACAACTTTAGTATGCCCTGTGTAGTAGGCAATAGCTTGATTTTCTGATTCACTTTCACCTATAGCTTCCGTAGTATATTTTTATATATTGAGTTTTGGGTATTTCTAAAATAAATGGGGCAATATTTCACAAACCAAAAAATCGAAATAATAAATGATCATTTCAATTTATGCACAAACATTAAGTAAATAAGTATCGTACATACAGAGGGAACAATGCCCTTTGATGTGGGCATTCTGTATTTGGCCATATGGTTTGGCCCAGTACACGTCTTAACACTCAGCGTATCCAATTCACAGTGCATTGTCATTGCACAACGCTTTTCACGAAAAAAAAACTCTTTTCCCGAAACAAAAAAATAAAAAAATTGTATTCACTTGTTGTTTTTGTTGTACTATGCCCGCACGTGCTTTTGTCTTTCGTTGGTACACGTTGAACGCGTAAAACACGATGCCGGCAATGGCTTGGCCCCGCCCTGGCCACTAGGAGCTATCGACTTTACGTGTGAAATACTAGTCGTGAACTAATTGCAAAACTTAAATATCTCTAGTATTGGGGTGAAAATTATCATGTTGAGTTTTTCTTTTTCTGTTTTTTAATTTTCGTTGGTTTACTCATTAAAAAACATCCAGTGGAAAGAGCCACAGTGTTTTGGGTTAGCAATTAAAAGCATAAGGCCGGGCCAATACTTATTGCTTAGTACTAAGTTCGTTTCTGCGGAAAACAAATATCAGCATTTATCACCGCGAATAGAATCCTAACCACACGGGGTACTTAACTTATTTGTGTAAAATAATGTGCAGGCCTATTTGACGAGGGCAGTTCGGAAACTTCTTAGCCTAGCACAAAAAGCGCGGTATAAACAGAAAAAAGTTAAGTGTTTTCGAAACTTCCATCTTTGTTATGAACACATGTTAAATTTTGTTTCGATCTGGCAACTCCATCATATAGAAACAGGTGTTCAAAAAAGAAGCATCCGCATTTTTTTACAATGGAAAAATTAGAAATGCGTGCTGTCATAAAAAATTTACATAAAAAAGGTTTATCGGGACAAGAAATTCATAATGATAAGGTGAATGTGTTAGGTGAAAGTGCTCCTTCATATGCAATAGTAAAAAAATTGGGTTGCTGAATTTAAACGTGGTCGTACAAGCATTGAAGATGAACCACGTAGTGGACGCCCAAAAACAGCAACAACAACAGAAATTGTAGCCAAAGTGCATGTTATGGTATTAAATGATCGACGAATAAAAGTGCGTGAAATTGCTAATATCATGGGCATCAAAAATGACCGAGTCCATTTAATTTTGCATGAAGAACTACAGATGAAAAAGCTTTCTGCAAGATGGGTGCCGCAGTTGTTAACAGTCGATCAAAAAACGCATAAGAATGAACATTTCTCAAGCTTGTTTGGATCGTTTTGAACGAAATAACATGGACTTTAAGCGTCGTTTCATAACTGTTGATGAGACATGGATCCACCACTATACTCCAGAGATAAAAGAACAATCCAAACAATGGACTGAAGCTGGAGGAAGTGCCCAAAGAAGGCAAAAACAATTCAATCGGTTAGTAAGGTTATGGCAACGGGTTTTTGGGACTTCAATGGTATTTTATTGATTGACTATCTGCAAAAGGGTAAAACAATAAATTCAGAGTACTATTGCAGCCTTTTGGATCAATTAAATGTACAAATTTGAGAAAAACGTCCTGGCTTCCAAAATAAAAAATAATTTTTCATAAAGACAACGCACCAGCGCACAAGAGTGTTTTAACAACGAATTAAAGTATGAGTTGCTTGACCACCCACCTCATTCTCCTGATTTAGCTCCCAGACTTTTACTTGTTCCCAAATCTAAAAAAAAATCCTTGCTGGCAAGCGTTTTACCTCAAATGAAAATGCAATTACAGTTGTAAACCACTATTTTGAAGACCTTGAGGAAAACTATTTTAATCAAGGGATGGAATTGCTAGAAAATCGTTGGACTAAGTGTATTGAAGTTTCAGGAGATTATATTGATAATAAAAATACTTTTGAAAAACTAACTATACTCTTTCATTGATAGGCTAAGAAGTTTCCGAACCGTCCTCGTACCGTGTGAAAGTTCCAGAGTTACATCAATGTGTGTTCCGAAGAAGCTCAATACAAAGATTTCGCAGTTATTCTGCGCAAACGATTTTTTAAGGAGTATAACACTTTTTCATGCGAAAACGTGATCTGATACGAAGAAACATTTGAGAAAATGTATCGAAACAGTTTTTTGAATTTCTTCGTACTTTTTTATTATTGCAACAAAAATAAATAATTTTTGTTCCAAAATTACAGCCCATTTCAATTATAACAAGCACTGTTCTTTTCTGACTTTAAGTCTTTAATAGAACACATTTTGAAGTTTCATAGTAAAAATTTAATATATGTAGTAGTACACGCAAAAAAAAAAAAAAATAGACAAACAGATATCGTTTCCCATTAACTTTTTGCTGTAAGGAATTTTGTTTGATTGATTCTTTTACAGGATTAAAAACAACTTCATAAAGACTAACTATGAAACAAAATTATTTTCTACAAAGAAAAAAATTCACGGACATTTTTCCAATTAAAGACTTAATTGAATTTTAAAAAATATTCATATAACAATTTAACTGATTTAACAAAGCTTTTAATTGAAACAAAAATTAATTTTTTAATTGGCTTTCAATTAATTGTTTAATTGGATCAATTAATTTCGTTATTGAACACAAAAAAATATTTTTTGTGTGTGGCTATCTTCCCTCACATCTTTCTCCTTCCACGAAGTTTTTTAGTTCTTTACACCTTTTTCTGTAATACTAAAAACTTGAAGAAATTATTCGCTATTGTCATCCACTGACAGTTGACGCTATAGCCATCAACGCAAATAGTCAAGCATAGTTTCCGGCGCCCACGAGCCGATGTAAAGAACTTTTATTTGAGAGAAATATACCTTTAGTTGTGCACCGTGGAGCAATGGTTAGCAAGCCCGCCTTGTCTACAAAGGGTCGTGGGTTCAATCCCCATTTCGACCGAAGGTTTGTTTTGTACATATATTCCAAAAATGTTCGGAAGAGTCAGAAAAGGAAAGTGTTTTATTTAAACGACGTGGACTTTGTTGTAGGTTCAAAACTTATTTTTTATTGCAAACATAAAAATTTTGCAACAAAAAAATGTTTTGGTGACAACAGATTGAAATTTTTTAAGAAATTCAAACAACTCTATAAAAGAAAAACGTTTCGGTACATGTTTTCCAAACGTTTCTTCTTTGCGTGTATGTAATGCAGGATATTTTTCCAAAAGGATGCGTCCGTGGCTTGACTCTCCGTTCAGACGAAAGGTAAAATTAAAAAAAAAAAAAAGTAAGAAAAGTCTAAATTTTCGATACCATATCACATCCGTCAAATGTGTTGGGTGCAATATATAAAGGTTTGTCCCAAATACATGCATTTAAATATCACTCGATCTGGACAGAATTTGATAGACTTCTACAAAATGTATAGACTCAAAATTTAAGTCGGCTAATGCACTAGGGTGGAACACTATGTTAGTAAAAAACAAGTAAGGAAAGTCTAAAGTCGGGCGGGGCCGACTATATTATACCCTGCACCACTTTTTAGATCTAAATTTTCGATACCATATCAAATCCGTCAAATATGTTGGGGGCTATATATAAAGGTTTGTCCCAAATACATACATTTAAATAGCACTCGGTCTGAACAGAATTTGATAGACTTCTACAAAATCTATAGACTCAAAATTTAAGTCGGCTAATGCACAAGGGTGGAACACAATTTTATTAAAAAAATATGGGAAACGTTTAAATCTGAGACAATTTTAAGGAAACTTCGCAAAATTTATTTATGATTTATCGTTCGATATATATGCAATAGAAGTTTAGGAAAATTAGAGTAATTTTTACAACTTTTCGACTAAGCAGTGGCGATTTAACAAGGAAAATGTTGGTATTTTGACCATTTTTGTCGAAATCAGAAAAACATATATATGGGAGCTATATCTAAATCTGAACCGATTTCAACCAAATTTCATAGCAATAATGCTTATTCTAATCCCTGTACAAAATTTCAACTAAATCGGAGTTAAAAATTGGCCTCTGTGGTCATATGAGTGTAAATCGGGCGAAAGATATATATGGGATCTATATCTAAATCTGAACCGATTTCAACCAAATTTGACACGCATAGCAATAATGCTAATTCTACTCCCTGTGCAAAATTTCAACTAAATCGGAGTTAAAAATTGGCGTCTGTGGTCATATGAGTGTAATTCGGGCGAAAGCTATATATGGGAGATATATCTAAATCTGAACCGATTTCAACCAAATTTGGCACGCATAGCTACAATGCTAATTCTACTCCCTGTGCAAAATTTCAACTAAATCGGAGCAAAAAATTGGTCTCTATGGTCAAATGAGTGTAAATCGGCCGAAAGCTATATATGGGAGCTATATCTAAATCTGAACCGATTTCAACCAAGTTTGGCACGCATAGCTACAATGCTAATTCTACTCCCTGTGCAAAATTTCAACCAAATTGGGGTAAAACTCTGGCTTCTGGGACCGTATTAGTCCATATCGGGCGAAAGATATATATGGGAGCTATATCTATATCTGAACCGATTTCAATAAAATTTAGCACACTTGACTACAGTACTAATTGTTCTTCTTGTGCAAAATTTTAAGCAAATTAGGTTAAAACTCTGGCTTCTGGGGCCATATAAGTCCATATCGGGCGAAATATATATGGGAGCTATATCTAAATCTGAACCGATTTCTTCCAAAATCAATAGGGATCTATTCTGAGCCAAAACACATACTTGTGCCAAATTTGAAGTCGATTGGACTAAAACTGCGACCTAGACTTTGATTACAAAAATGTGTTCACGGACAGACGGACAGACGGACATCGCTATATCGACTCAAGAGCCCACCCTGAGCATTTTTGCCAAAGACACCATGTGTCTATCTCGTCTCCTTCTGGGTGTTGCAAACATATGCACTAACTTATAATACCCTGTTCCACAGTGTGGAGCAGGGTATAAAAAGTATGGGAAACACTTAAATCTGAAGCAATTTTAAGGAAACTTCGCAAAAGTTTATTTATGATTTATCGCTCGATATATATGTATTAGAAGTTTAGGAAAATTAGAGTCATTTTTACAACTTTTCGACTAAGCAGTGGCGATTTTACAAGGAAAATGTTGGTATTTTGACCATTTTTGTCGAAATCAGAAAAACACATATATGGGAGCTATATCTAAATCTGAACCGATTTCAACCAAATTTGGCACGCATAGCTACAATGCTAATTTTACTCACTGTGCAAAATTTCAAGTAAATCGGAGAAAAATTGGCCTCTGTGGTCATATGAGTGTAAATCGGGCGAAAGCTATATATGGGAGCTATATCTAAATCTGAACCGATTTCAACCAAATTTGGTACACATAGCTACAATGCTGATTCTACTCCCTGTGCAAAATTTTAAGTAAATCGGAGTAAAAGATGGGCCACTGTGGTCATATGAGTGTAAATCGGGCGAACGATATATATGGGAGCTATATCTAAATCCGAACCGATTTCAGTAAAATTTGGCACACTTGACTATAGTACCAATTGTTCTTCTTGTGCAAAATTTTAAGCAAATTAGGGTAAAACTCTGCCTTCTAGGGCCATATAAGTCCATATCGCGCGAAAGATATATATGGGAGCTATATCTAAATCTGAATCGATAGGCTATTCAGTCCATTGTGATACCACATTATCACTGAGTGCTGCCTGATTCCATGTTAAGCTCAATGACAAGCAGTAAGTTCGGCCGGGCCGAATCTTAAATGCCCACCACCAGAATCAAATATTATAGTTTCCTTTGAAATTTCAGGGGGGTTTGATGACAGATAGTCTCCCAAGCAGAGCAGTTCAACTAGTACACTTCCCGAAGATAAATTTAAAGATTTTACCTGTAAATACTTCATCGGATTGTGGATTTATAAGAACCATTTTTGTTTGAGTTTTAGACGAATCATTAACATCTCTTGTAAGTGTCAAGAAGTCAAATCGGTCTACATCAGCGATGGGCAAAGAGACTACGCGGCGTTTTGCTCTTGCTCACCCAAATATTCTCTCGCTCAGTTAAGTCTCAAAACCGGTTTTTTACACACGACGAAATGAATTTGTATTTTGAAAACACATTTCAGTCTCGCTTGAGCAACCGATCGAGCTGGGTGTGTTGTCGCATGTTGTTCAGCGATTACATGAAATTCGAAATAAATGAGTACTTACAATATAATTATTTGTTTCCAGAATTCATAACTTTCAATTAAATAATAACCAGATGTAATAAAAAAATATTTTTTTAATAATTATTGAATTTTTTCTATTGTGCGTATTTGAAAACCTAAAAATATTATTTATTTTACTATTGCGATTCAAATAAAAATACACAATAAACAAAAAACACTTAATATTTTACGATTTTATATGGTAATTTTTTAGTACAATGCCTCTTTGGACATCCAAATAATGTTTCGTTTCGTTAAAAAGTTAATTATATTAAAATTCTGTATCAATGACAGAAATACGTCTTTAAAGTCTTTCATAAAAATCTCATAAAAAAACTAACTTAATATAATTATTAAGTATCATTTCTCGAAGTGCATAAATAGAGCGATCAATTGAAAACGCACACAAACACAAATTCTCTCTGCCCATCCCTGGTCTACATGGAGGCCTTACTAAATGGACCGTTAAAAACTAAATCCGATACACGTTGTTGTGAGTCTAAAATACCAGTATATTTACAATTTCAGGCCAATTGGATAAAAACTACGGTTTCTGGAAACACAAGTAGTTGAACCGAGAGATCGGTCTTATGGGGGCTATACTAAAATATTGTCCTAAAATACTTCTAGAATGACAAATATATTAACTTTGTCATCCCGTTTGTAACACATCGAACTATTGCTGTAAGACCCCATAAACTATATATATTCTGAAACATGGTGAAATTCTGAGTTGATCAGCGTTGCCAGAATTGTTTCACCAAAAACCGCTATATTTGCCCAAAAAAAGCTAAAAAATAGCTAGAAAAAAGCTAATTTTTTTGAATCAAAAGATACATTTGTGATTGAAATTTAGCAAACTTAAAGGCTGTATTTCACTTAAAATGCATAGTATTTCAATTGTATTCATTTTTCTGTGAGACTATAACAATATTTAAATCATATTAGCTCTGTTTGTGTACTCGATACATTTTGATAACTATCACAAGTTTTTACTGGTAGTCCTTCGTTTAAATTTCACAGTAAAAACATTTTTCCCAGTAAAAACTTGCAATTATCAACAAATCCAATTGCACTAGAATTAGAAAATATAAATATTTTTCGTTTTAATTGGTTTAAAACCGCTGAATTAATGATAAATTCGTGAACGTGTACACTTATACTAATTTTACCCAAGAGAATAAAACCCATTCTTACTATCTTGCAAGTTTATACTGAATAACTTTTATTGGAAAATTACCTAAACAAACCTACTGTTGTCCAATTTTCGTAAAAGTAAATCCATTCCATTAACCCTTTTTTTCTTACATACACTGAAAAAAAGCATGTCCGGTTCAAAAGATTTTGTACACTAATGATTTTAGTATTGATTCCGAATTGGAATTTATCCGTTTTTTCAGCTTTTTCTTCATGAGCTATCAAAGAGCTTTAAAAACGCGCTAACGACAATTTAAATTTCCAAATTCAGACTCGACTTCAAGTAGAAATTATTCTATGTATACGTTTTTAAAAAATGTTAAAGTGTTGAAAAACATCTTCTATTTTTAAAGGCTTTTTTGGTTTGTGGTCAAGATACAAAAACTCCACAAATTTAAAGACTTTTTCTTTAATTTTAAGAATTTTTTAGAATTGGCCCTAGCCTTCCTTTATGTAATGATACCCATTTTTAAGTTGAATCACTTAACTATAAGGACAAATAAGAGAAATTCACAAATGCTATTATAACCAAAATTCGTATTTTAAGAATATGAACTCTTTGGCCTCACGACAATATTTTTTCAATAGAGCTTTGAAATATGTGGAAAACCTTATTCTGGTAACAAGGCTTAGATAGAAAACGCCGTGTTATCCATATTGCAATAGAAACATGTCGAAAATAAAAAAAAAAAAACAAAAATAGCTAAAACGGTCATAAAAAAAAGCCAGAAAAAAGCTAAAAGCTAAATTCATTTTTTCCCCGCTGAACGACTTCAAAAAAAGCCAAATCTAACGGGAAAATAGCTAAATTGGCAACGCTGAAGTCGATCTAAGCATGTCCGTCGTCCGTCTGTTAAAATCACGCTAACTTCTGAACGAAACAAGCTATAAACTTGAAACTTGGCATAAATAGTTTGTTATTAATGTAGGTCGGATGGTATTGCAAATGGGCCATATCGGACCACTTTTACGTATAGCCCCCATATAAACCGCCCCCTAGATTTGGCTTGTGGGGCCTCTTGGAGGAGCACAATTCATCCTATCCGGTTGAAATTTGGTACATGGTGTAAGTATGTCGTCTCTAACAACCATGCAAAAATTGGTCCATATCGGTCCACAATTATATACAGCCCCCATATAAACCGATCACTAGACTTGGTTTTGGAGCCTTTTGAAGGAGCAAATTTCATCTGATTCAGTTGAAATTTTGTATTTTGTATATGTATATGGACACTAACAACAATGCAAAAATTAGTCCATATCGGTTCAGAATTAAATATAACTTATATATAAACCGATCCCCACATTTGGCCTCCGGAGCCTCTTGGAGGAACAAATTTATCCGATCCGGTTGAAATTTTGTACGTGGTGTTAGTATTTGGTCTATAACAACCATGCTCATATTGGTCCATATCGGTCCATAATTATATGGTATATAGCCCCCATATAAACCGATTCTCAGATTTGACCTCCGGATCCTCTCGAAGGAGCAAACTTCAACCGATTCGGTTGAAATTTGGTACATTGTGTTAATACGAGTATGTGGAGTATGCCAAACTTGGTCATTATCGGTCTATAGTTATATATAGCCCTCAGATAATCCGATCTCCAATCACGCAAAAATTGGCCCATATCGGTTCATAATTGTATATATCCCCCATATAAAGCGACCCCCACATTTCAATTCTGGCTCTCTAATTACAGCGCAAAAGTTCATATCGGTTCGTAATTATTTGTAGACTTCCCTATATAAACCTTTTTTCTTTTTTGCCTAATATATACCACAAATGGACTAACTTACAATTTAAAAGACGGTGTTAAGAAGCTTTAAAATGCCTGCCAATTACAATCTTTAGTAGAAGTTTCTACGCAATCCATGGAAGAGGGTACATTAGATTCGGCCGAACTTATATACTTGTTTTTATTTTATTTTGAACTCTATCTCGAAGAAAATCGAAATCAGTATTTACAGTTACACAGAAAGAAGAGTTTTCTTTTCAGAGGATCGAAATTTTAGACAAACAAAGATTTCTGTGCCAGTTTTTTCTTTTAAAGAAAATAAAAACTATCAGAGGCAATCGTTCAATCGCTTATAACAAATTCGGGTTTATTTGTTCTAAATGAAAATACATTTTAATAAATGGGAATTTCGTGTGTCTCAAAGTATAAAAGTTCTTTCTTTGGGTGTATCATAAAAAAATCTTATATTAAAAAATCTCGCCCCATAGTCTGGTGGTAATTGCATATTACTTCTGTTTCAGAATTTCCAAGGAAAATTTGTTTTTGTTTTTTCATTTTTCATAATGCATTTATCATCTTACATGTACCAAAGTACAGGAATGTACTTCGTACAACAACAGTCTCGAATGCGCATCACAGGTGATAAATGCCATCTGCTAAAATGTTTATTCTTCATCAGGAATAAGCAATAAGGATCCTACTTTGTTATATATCTGAAACTTCCTGTTACTATCCAAATTATACTTATTATAATAAATTTAATTATTCCGATATAAAAAAAACTCGTCTGTTCAGTTCGACGGTTGAATGTAGGATTAACTGGTCCATACTTATAGTGTGGTATCTTGATCCATTTTCCGTAGGGTATTAACCTTGATTTGGTGCTTCTTTTTTGCGGCTACTACAGTAGAATGGTGATGGCGGTATGAGTTTATCATTTCGTTTGTAACGCATCGACAAATCTATTTTCGACTATATAAAGTATATATTATTGATAAGGAAGACATTGTAAGACCATATACAATGTCGGGGGCCACCGTGGTGCAATGGTTAGCATGCCCGCCTTGCATACACAAGGTCGTGGGTTCGATTCCTGCTTCGACCGAACACCAAAAAGTTTTTCAGCGGTGGATTATCCCACCTCAGTACTGCTGGTGACATTTCTGAGGGTTTCATAAATTAAATTTTCAAATTCAGACTCGACTTCCAGTAGAAATTATGATACGTTTCAAGTAAAAAACGTCTTTAAAATAAAGTATTGAAAAACATGTCCTATTTTTGAACACCTTTTTGCTTTGGAGTCAAGATGAAAAAAGCAACAAATCTAAAGACAATTTCATTTAATTTAACGATTTTTTTCTGAATTATTAAAGTCAAGTTAGGTTAGGTTAGGTTAAAGTGGCAGCCCGATTAAGATTCAGGCTCACTTAGACTATTCAGTCCATTGTGATACCACATTAACTAAAAGTACCTATTACATATGGGCACTTCTAGTTTTAACCGCTGAACCTTCTTGATTATTTTTCTTTGTTGAACCAACCAGATTGTTCCAAAAACATTAGCAGACTGCTTAAGTTAACGTTTTCCAGATCCGCCAGTAATCTGAAGCTATATGCTCCTAAAAGTTGCTTGCGCTTTACACAAAATGCAGGACACTCACACAAGAGGTGTTTAATTGATTCTTTTTCCTCCGCATCATGACAGCTCATACAATAGTCATTATACTTCGCGCCAATAGTTTTTGCAAAATCGCCTATCAGGCAGCGACCCGTTATAGCAGATATCAGGAGTGATATCTGACGTCTCGAGAACATTAGCATATCTAGTGTGCGGTTTAAGTTGAAATGGGGCCATATTTGCTTGGTGTCGTTACAACCCTTGCAATTCTCCCATCGAACATTTGCCATCCTAACAGCCTTCTCACGCAGCATGAGCTTGCAGGTAGCTAGGGACATACCAACAAATTCCAGTTCCCCTGGAATATGTAAGGTAGTCCCTAGCCTTGCCAACTCATCCGCTTCGCAGTTCCCCGGTATGTTCCTATGGCCAGGCACCCATATTAGGTGAATATTGTACTGCTCAGCCATCTCATTGAGAGATTTGCGGCAGTCGATGGCCGTTTTCGAGTTGAGGAACACAGAGTCCAAGGATTTTATTGCAGGTTGACTGTCTGAGTGTATATTAATGCCAATATTTGTTGGAACATTACTTCTCAGCCAATTCGCCACCTCTCTTATTGCTAATATTTCAGCCTGAAAAACACTACAGTGATTAGGTAATCTTTTCGCTATTCGAATTTCCAGATCTTTAGAATATACTCCGAACCCCACTTGTCCATTCAATTTGGAGCCATCAGTATAGAAATCTATATATCTTTTATTCCCCGGGGTCTGTGTACACCACGCCTCACTGTTGGGAATTAGAGTTTCAAACTTTTTGTCGAAAAGTGGTTTTGCCAGGGTATAATCCACTACGTTAGGCACATCTGGCATTATTTTGAGGACCGAACTATGGCCGTACATTTTTTCCGACCACAGCGATAGCTCGCGCAACCGCACAGCCGTTGTTGCAGCTGACTGTTTGGCCAAAATGTCTAAAGGCAATAGATGTAGCATGACATTAAGGGAGTCTGTTCCTGTCTTACTAAATGCGCCTGAGATACATAAGCTCCGCATACGCTGAACTTTATCTAAACAAGTCGGTTTCTGAAGTGCCGGCCACCAGACTACAACACCATATAGCATTATAGGTCTAACTACTGCAGTGTATAGCCAATGCACAATTTTTGGTTTTAGTCCCCACTTTTTCCCTATTGCCTTTTTGCACGAGCTACCGTGGCTTTTCTCGCCCTCTCTTCAATATTAAGCCTAAAATTCAGCTTCCTGTCCAAAATAACGCCAAGGTATTTTGCACACTCACCAAAGGGAATTTCAGTACCCCCTAAGGAAATGGGCCTAACCGTGGGAGTTTTACGATCTTTGCAGTACATGACTAGTTCTGTCTTTGCTGGATTTACACCAAGACCATTATCTTTCGCCCATTTCTCAGTCATCCGGAGAGCTCTCTGTATAATATCTCTGATTGTGGATGGGAATTTTCCCCTGACTGCTAGCGCCACATCATCTGCGTATGCCACCACTTTTATCCTTTCTTTTTCTAGGGAAACCAGAAGGTTGTTTATAGCAACATTCCAAAGAAGAGGTGATAGAACTCCTCCTTGGGGAGTGCCTCTGTTCACATACCTTTGTATGTTTGCTTGCCCTAGTGTGGCTGAAATACGTCTCTTTATTAGAAGTTCGTCTAACAGCCTAAGTATACCTGGATCAACATTCAGAGTTGTCAGTCCATTTAATATCGAGCTCGGATGGACATTATTGAACGCCCCTTCGATGTCTAGAAACGCCACGATTGTGTATTCTTTGACAGATAGTGAGCTTTCAATAAAGCTGACTAGTTCATGCAATGCGGTCTCAGTAGACCTGCCCTTCGAGTATGCATGCTGTCGTTTCGAGAGCAAACTTGAATCCACGCTAGTTCTAAGATACATGTCTATCATCCTCTCCAGGGTCTTAAGTAGGAATGAGGATAAGCTGATTGGTCGGAAATCCTTCGCACTCGAGTGAGAGGCTTTTCCTGCTTTAGGTATGAAGGCGACTTTTGTTTCCCTCCACTTTTCTGGAATATATGCTAAGTTTACACATCGTTTATATATCACCGTCAACCAGGGGATAACTCTTTCAGCCACTGCCTGTAACTCCGCCGGAGTAATTCCATCAGGTCCGGGGGATTTGAATGGTCCAAAGCTATTTAAAGCCCATTTTATTCTAGATTCCGACACAATTTCCTCGATAGGAAATGATCGCTGAGCCTCTGTTACACCGCCGGAACATGGTTCAACCGTCTGATTTCCAGGGAAGTGTGTGTCCAAAAGTACCTCCAACGTCTCCTCACTGGACGTTGTCCAATTTCCCTCCGATGTTTTAATGAAACCTGGAGCGGTGTTAGTGGATGCTAGTACCTTCCGTAGTCTGGAAGCCTCTGACGTATTCTCAATACTGCTACAGTAATCATCCCAAGAGTTTTGTTGAGACCTTCTCAGTTCTCGTTTATATTCTCTCAGATTCATCTTGTAAGTGTCCCAATCCTCCGGAGCTCTTGTGGACTTTGCTTTGTTAAAGAGCTTCCTGCAGGATTTCCTCATATTACTTAACTCCGTAGTCCACCATGGCGGCCCATTTTTTCCCCTTGGCTTTCCTCTAGGGCATGCAGCTTTCAGTGAAATGTTGAAGGCCTTCGTAATCCGCTTCACTGCGTGTTCGATATCTTGCACAGTGCTCATATTTGTCTCCGGCATTTCCGGTATCATCAAATTGAACGATTCCCTATATCTATTCCAATCAGCTTTCCTAACATTTGGCGGAAATATGGTCTTTGAAGTACGAACATCCAATCTGAAACTGATGTAGCGATGATCTGAGAAGCTATGTTCCCTCAAAACTTGCCACTCAGATATCTTATCATTCAGTTCCGGAGAGGTCAACGTTACGTCCAAAACCTCTTGTCTGTTCCTGGTGACGAAGGTTGGTGCATCTCCCTTATTGCAAACTACCAGGTTAGTACGCAAAATAAACTCTATTAGCGACTCTCCCCTTGCATTAGTATCACTACTTCCCCAAATACTATGATGTGCATTTGCATCGCATCCCATAATGAGTTTTGTCTTTGTTTTTAGTGACTCCTCAACTAAGGTCTTAACGGCACAGGGTGGCATCTCCCTATCATGTCCCATGTAGACCGAAGATACCCAATATTTGCATGTGGATATCTCTAGACTGGCTACGACAGTGTCTGCATTGCTCAATGAAGGAAGCAGAAACAAGTTTAGTTCGTTTTTAGCAATTATACATGCTCGATTTATATCGGTACCGGTATTATGCAAAAGTTTGAAACCCGGAGTGCTTAATTCACAGATCTTGTTCTTATATATGTATGGTTCTTGAATAAGAACTATATCTATGTCTCCTTTCATCAGGAGAACTTTTAAGGCAGCACAAGCGGCCTTACAATGGTGAAGATTTATCTGGAGGAACCGTAGAACCATCCAAATTTTCAACCACCGTCACATCAGCCGCTTCAATTGAGTCATCAAGGGCTTCCTCTTCACAGATCTCGGTGACTCTCGCAACAATCCGCGGTTCAGTTTTGGTGAGGCTTGAGAGCCTGTAGAAACTTCCCGCATATGATTTTCGCCATAGTCTGCAGGTTTTATGTCTCCTTCGGCTTCGCTAGGAGATTTTTCCACTGCTGACTCTACCGGAGGCTTGTCCGTTTCGGAATCCTTTGGCTGATCGCTTTTGTATACCTTCATATGGATATCATGAAAGCCATAACTTACGCGTCCTTGGGTCTGGGCTAGATGTGGCAGCGACTCTATGTTTAATATAAACACCGCATGTCGTCTTGGTCCATCCACCTCATCCAAACGACCAACCTTCCAATCGGCGGTTGGAAGATCTGGGTTACATTCTTTTAGTCTCTCTAGTATTGACTCAGGATCAGGAGGGTTTGCCGGTATCCATGCATGTGCTCTAGGTTTAGCCGGTATGTCTTTTTTATCGACTAACTCCAAAGCGGCTCCTTCCCAAACTTCACCAATTAGCATCAATGCAGCTTTAAAGCAATCCATAGACCTCTGGTCTGCAAAAGCTATTAACTTATATCGTCCTTGATACCATCCAGCATCTTGCCGTCGAGGACTTGGTCCGGGAAACTTTTTTCGCACCTCTGAGTAGACACCAGATATCGCGTTCTCAATTTCCCCCCATTTTTGCCTTGGAATCATACCGTCCAATGCTCCTTTATTAATAATAGCCATCACAAGGCTGTCTTTTGCAACTGAGGCAAACGATCTTTGATCCCGTTTAGAGGATGGCAGCTCATCCGGTGATCGTTCCCTTTTTCCAGCTTCAAGAATTCCTTGAGCCCATTTTAAGGAATCGCTTTGCTTAGCCGACAACGTGCTTGGGTCGACTGATCCTAATTTCTTTAGGATAAACAAAGCATTTCTTCGTACCTTGAATCTCTTTCGAGAGGGATTGCCTCCTTTTGATATCGCCACCTTAGAAAAGGTTCGACTTGCCAAAGTATCACCGCCAGTCGACCCGTCTACAGGTCGACTAATTGGGCCTGACTCTTGGTCGATGCCCAAATTTATAACTCCGCTATTAAAAAACACGTCCGTTCAGTTCGACGGTTGAAGATTTGACATTAGTCCAAAAAAGGTATCTTTCATGTTATGATACACATTTTAAGTCGAATCACTTAATTATAAAAACAAAACGTCTTCATTGAAAAGTTTATCGTCTTCTGGACAAGTAAAAGATCTTTATATCAAAGAAATGCGTGTTCGTTGAATTCGTATTTAAAGGACATGAAATCTTTGGCCTCAGGACATTTTTTTTCAGTACAAACGAATTTCGCTTAATATAGAAGGCGCATTTCTCTGATAAAAGGCTTTTCCTTGACCAAAAGTCGATAAACTGTTAAATGAAGTCGTTTTGTCCTTATCATTAAGCGATTCGAGTTAAAATCGAGTATCCTGACATGGAAGAACATTTCATTTTACTATGGTCAACTTGGCTTTAATACTTATGAAAAAATCTTCAAAAATAATGAAATCCTCTTTAAATTTGTTGGCGTTTTGCGTCTTGGTTACAAAGCTAGCAAGCGTTTATAAATAGGATATGTTTTAATACTTTATTTTAAAGACTTGAAACATAACATAATTTTTACTTGAAACATAATATAATTTTTACTTGTAGTCGAGTCGAATTTGGCAATTTAAGTTGTCGTTAACACGTTTTTATGTTATGTGATAACACCGAAAGCGATACAGCGTGATGAGGTCTCGTGGGACCTACAATAAAAAAGGATGGTGGAGAGGGTATCCATACGATATTTTTCGATTATTTACAATAGGTGGACTCTTCTAAGACGCACAAATTTCATATATAGATATTTCTTTGTAATTATAGAGTGTTCTTTAATTTGTAGTAGGATACAGATAATGTATAAATTTTTGATAAGTATTCTAGAGGCCCTGATGTTTGTCGCAGGTGTGGTACCTATAAATATTCTTATACGTATCAAGCAACAATATATTGTTTTGGTAGTTGAATGTTCTGAACAAACTGGATTTTTGAAGGAAAAACAATACTATTTTTTTCGTGGCGTTCGTTTTGTTCGCAGTATTATGTGCATAGTGGTTGCTTCAAACTTGGTCCAAATTTAGGCACATCTTGCCAAATCCCAGGACCCAATGGGTCTGAAACATGTATAGAAATATAAAAACTTAGATCGACCACGATTTCTATGAAGTTCAAATAGTATAGTTTCACAATAGTGGATATACGCCTTACACAAAATGCAGGACACTCACACTGAGATGTTTAATTGATTCCTTTTCCTCTGTATCATGGCAGCTCATACAATAGTCATTATACTTTGCGCCAATAGTTTTTGCAAAATCGCCTATCAGGCAGCTACCCGTTATAGCAGATATCAGGAGTGAAATCTGACGTCTTGAGAACACTAGCATATGTAGTGTACGGTTCAAGTTTAAATGGGCCATATTTGCTTGGTGTCGTTTCAACCCTTGCAATTCTCCCATCAAACATTTGCCATCATGACAGCCTTCTCACGCAGTAAGAGTTTGCAGGTTGCCAGAGACATACCAACAGATTCTAGTTCCCCTGGAATATGTAATGTAGTTCCTAGCCTTGCTAAGTCATCTGCTTCGCAGTTTCCCGGTATGTTCCTATGGCCAGGCACCCATATTAGGTGAATATTGTGCTGCTCAGCCATCTCGTTGAGAGATTTGCGGCAGTCGATGGCCGTTTTCGAGTTAAGGAACACAGAGTCCAAGGATTTTATGGTAGGTTGACTGTCTGAGTATATATTAATGCCAACATTTTTTCGAACATTTCTCCTCAGCCAATTCGCTAATATTTCAGCCTGAAAACACTACAGTGATTAGGCAATGTTTTCGATATTCGAAGTTCCAGATCTTTAGAATATACTCCGAAACCCACTTGTCCATCCAATTTGGAGCCATCAGTGTAGAAATCTATATATCTTTTATTCCCCGGGGTCTGTGTACACGACGCCTCACTGTTAGGAATTAGAGTTTCAAACTTTTTGTCGAAAAGTGGTTTCGCCAGACAGTAATCCACTACGTTAGGCACATCTGGTATTATTTTGAGGACCGAACTGTGACCGTAACTTTTTTCCGATCACAGCGATAGCTCGCGCAACCGCACAGCCGTTGTTGCAGCTGACTGTTTGGCCAAAATGTCTAAAGGCAATAGATGCAGCATTTGTTCCTGTCTTACTGAATGCGCCTGAGATACACAAGCACGCTATACGCTGAACTTCATCTAAACATGTCGGTTGCTGAAGTGCCGGCCACTAGACTACAACACCATTTAGCATTATAGGTCTAACCACTGCCGTGTACAGCCAATACACAATTTTCGGTTTTAGTCCCCACTTTTTTTCCTATTGCCTTTTTGCACGAGTACAAAGCTACCGTGGCTTTTCTCGCTCTTTCTTCAATATTAACCTTTAACCGGTGAGGTGAAATTTTTTTGCGTAATTTGCGACGTGTGGTAAATTTTACCCCCTCTTTTACATTAATATTTTTTCTGTAAAAAAATGTTTTTTTTTTCATTATTATATTTGTTGATTAGTAAACATTGTATTTAACGAAAATAAAACAATATTTCGAAATATTATATGTTCTTTCAATGATTAACATATACTTTATTTCACACGTCTTTTTTAAAATATATGTAAACGAGTGTTCGAGGTGGTAAATTTTACCACCACGTACCCAGTTAAAGGTTAAGCCTAAAGTTCAGCATCCGGTCCGAAATAACGCCAAGGTATTTTGCACACTCACCAAAGGGAATTTCAATAACCCCTAAGGAAATGGGCCTATCAGTGGGAGTTTTGCGATCTTTGCAGTACATGACTAATTCTGTCTTTGCTGGATTTACACCAAGACCATTATCTTTCGCCCATTTCTCAGTCATCCGGAGGGCCCTCTGAATAATATCTCTGATTGCGGATGGGAATTTTCCCCTGACTGCTAGAGCCACATCATCTGCGTATGCCACCACTTTTATCCTTTCTTTTTCTAGGGTAACCAGAAGGTTATTTATAGCAACATTCCAAAGAAGAGGTGATAGAACTCATCCTTGGGGAGTGCCTCTGTTCACATACCTTTGTATGTTTGCTTGTCCTAGTGTGGCCGAAATATGTCTCGTTATTAGCAGTTCGTCTAGCAGCCTAAGTATACCTGGATCAATATTCAGAGTTGCCAGTCCATTTAATATAAAGCTCGGATTGGCGTTATTGAATGCACCCTCGATGTCTAGCAACGCCACGATTGTGTATTCATTGACAGATAGTGACTAGTTCATGCAAAGCGGTCTCAGTAGACCTACCCTTCGAGTATTCATGCTGTCGTTTTGAGAGCAAACTTGAATCGACGCTAGCTCTAAGATAAATGTCTATCATCCTCTCCAGAGTCTTAAGTAGGAATAAGGATAAGCTGATTGGTCGGAAATCCTTCGAACTCGAGTGAGAGGCTTTTCCTGCTTTAGGTATGAAGACGACATTTGTTTCCCTCCACTTTTCTGGAATATATGCTAAGTTTATACATCCTTTAAATATCACCGTCAACCAAGGTATAATTCTAACAGTCACTGCTGTAACTCCGACGGACTAATTCCATCAGGTCCGGGGGATTTGAATGGCCCAAATATTTAACGCCCATTTTATTCTAGATTCCGATACAATTTCCTCGATAGGAAACGACCGCTGAGCCACTGTGGCACCGCCAGAACATGGTTCAACCGTCTGATTTCCAGGCAAATGTGTGTCCAATAGTACCTCCAGCATTAGCGTAGCTAGATAATCTTCGTAGGGGGGGCTATAGCCCCCCTAGCTAAAAATTTATAGACTGAACTTATAACTTCAATTAATGTTTTATTTCATAAAAATTAATAAAAAAATAGACATCAAAATAACTCGACAATTAATTTATAATAAAGCAACTAAAAGTAGTTCCACACTTTTCCCAGCATGGGAGTTGTTCTAAAGGCACAACTTTAAAAGCACTTCCACAAAGAAGTTAATTATTTTAACTACACAGGAAGTTTTTTAACTTCATTTTTTTCATATTTTAATGCGTAATTCTTTGTTTTATTTAGCTGGGAAAATATCACACAATTTTTGAATTCACATTCAAAACACTGAATTCGGATCACACCTTACACTGAAAAAAATATTGTCGTGAGGTCAAAGATTTCATGCCTTTCAAATACGAATGCAAATTTTGCTTAGCATAGAAGACACATTTCTCTAGTATAAAGTTTTTTTCCTTGACCAAAGGTCGATAAACTTTTCAATGAAGTCGTATTGTCCTTATAATTAAGTGATTTGATATAAAAATGGATATCATAACATGAAGGAAAAAATGTTTGGGCTAAGGTCAACTTGACTTTAATAATTTAGAAAAAATCTTTAAATTTAATGAAATTGTCTTTAAATTTGTTGTCTTTTTGCATCTTGACTACAAAGCTAAAAATCGTTCAAATATAGGACATGTTTTTCAACACTTTATTTTAAAGACGTTTTTTTTACTTGAAACACAGCATAATTTCTACTAGAAGTCGAGTCTTAATTTGGAAAATAAAGTCGTCGTTGACTTGTTTTTAAAGGACTTCGATAGCATATGAAAAAAAAAGCTGAAAAAGCGAAAAATTAAAATTTGCTTCCTAGAAGCAAGTACACAAAACCCGATTTTAAAAGAGAATTGTGTCTTAAAAGTATCCTTACTTGTATTCTCCGCTTCTTTGGCTCGGAATCAATACCACATTTTTTAAAGTAAAGACAAAATCTTTGGAACCGGGCATGCTTTTTTTTCAGTGTAAGAAGTGGTGCAAATCAATTGCAACGGCTGTTCGATGGACATCCGTTCTATGACAAATTCATATTACATTCATCGCTTCTCCGCCAATTTTGCACCACTCCCGGACCCAAAAAGAACATTTTCGCTTCTTTTTTGGCGACGCTTTTTTGCAGCATTATTAAGATATTAATTTATGAAAGAATAGTTTCTATTTTTTTAATTAAATTGACTAAATCAGACTAAACAAAATAATAAATAATAAACTAAATCACAACCACACCTTTATTTCATAAATATCAGACTTCAAACATTGCCATCGGCAACTGCTACCACAACCCAAGTAATTCGATTGTGCATGAAAGTCTTTAGCGGGACTTTGTGCGGTTGTATATACTTGTTTAATTTTTATAAAAATGGAAAATCGTAACTAGGTTTTCAAATTCTGGGGGGGCTAAACTTTTTCTGGGGGGGTCTAAGCACCCTCCCCAGAGGCCTTCCTACGCTTATGACCTTCAGCGTCTCCTCACTGGACTTTGTCCAATTGGCGTCCGATGTTTTAATGAAACCTGGAGTGGAGTTAGTGGATGCTAGCACCTTCCGT
This sequence comes from Haematobia irritans, assembly GCF_050003625.1. Classification (NCBI taxonomy): domain Eukaryota; kingdom Metazoa; phylum Arthropoda; class Insecta; order Diptera; family Muscidae; genus Haematobia; species Haematobia irritans. The sequence continues at coordinate 57,976,185 of NC_134400.1, read as the reverse complement.
AGTCTGGAAGCCTCGGACGTATTCTCAATACTGCTGCAGTAAACATTCCAAGAGTTATGCTGAGTCTTTCTCAGTTCTTGCTTGTATCCTCCCACATTCTTCTTGTAAGCGTCCCAATCCTCAGGAGCTCTGGTGGACTTTGCTTTGTTAAAGAGCTTTCTTCAGGATTTCCTCATATTACTTAACTCCGTAGGTGACCGATTTTCCCCCTTGGCTTCCTTCTAGGTCATGTAGCTTTCAGTGAGATGTTGAAGGCCTTAGTAATTCGCTCCACTCCACTGTTCGATATCTTGCACGGTGCTCATATTTGTCTCTGGTATTTCCGGTATCATCTTTTCGAACGATTCCCTATACCTCTTCCAATCAGCTTTCCTAACATTTGGCGGAAATATGGTCTGTGAAGTACGAACTGCCAATCTGAAACTGATGTAGCGATGATCTGAGAAGCTATGTTCCCTCAAAACTTGCCACTCAGATATCTTACCATTCAGTTCGGGAGAGGCCAAGGTGATGTCCAAAACTTGTTGCCTGTTTTTAGTGACAAAGGTTGGGGCATCTCCCTTGTTGCAAACTACCAGATTAGTATGCAAAATAAACTCTATTAGCGACTCTCCCCTTGCATTAGTATCACTACTTCCCCATATACTATGATGCGCATTCGCATCGCATCCCATAATGAGTTTCGTCTTTGTTTTCAGTGACTCCTCAACTAAAGTCTGAACGGCACATGGAGGTATCTCCCTGTCATGTCCCATGTAGACAGAAGATACCCAATATTTGAATTTGGCTATTTCTAAATTGGCAACGACAATGTCTCCTTCAATGTGCAGGAAGCAGAAACAAGTTAAGCTCGTTTTTAGCAATTATACATGTTCGATTTTTATCTTTACCGGTATTATTCAAAAGTTTGAAACCCGGACTGCTTAATTTACAGATCTTATTCTTATATATATATGGTTCTTGATTAAGAATTATATCTATGTCTCCTTTCATTAGGAGAACTTTTAAGGCAGCACAAGCGGCCTTACAATGGTGAAGATTTATCTTGAGGAACCGTAGAACCATCCAAATTTTTAACCACCGTCACATCAGCCGCTTCAATTGAGCCATCAAGGACTTCCTCTTCACAGATCTCAGTTGACTCTCGCAACAATCCGCGGTTCAGCTTTGGTGAGGTTTGAGCCTTTAGGAACTCCCGCGTACGATGTTCGTCAATGTGTGCAGTTTTTATGTCTCCTTCGGCTTCACAAGATTTTTTCAATTCTGACTCTACCGGAGGCTTGTCCGTTTCAGAATCCTTTGGCTGATCGCTTTTGTATACCTTCATATGGATATCACGAAAGCCATAACTTACACGTCCTTGGGTCTGGGCTAGATATGGCAGCGACTCAATGTTCAATATAAACACCGCATGTCGTCTTGGTCCATCCAAATGACCAACCTTCCAATCGGCAGTTGGAAGATCTGGGTTACATTCCTATAGTCTGTTTAGTATCGACTCAGGACCAGAAGGATTTGCAGGTATCCATGCATGTGCTGTAGGTTTAGCCGGTATGACTTTTTTATCGACTAACTCCAAAGCGGCTCCTTCCCGAACTTCGCCAATTAGCATCAAAGCAGCTTTAAAGCAATCCATAGACCTCTGATCCGCAAATGCTATTAACTTATAGCGTCCTTGATAACATCCAGCATCTTGCCGTCGAGAACTTGGTCCGGGAAACATTTTTCGCACCTCTGAGTAGACACCAGACATCGTCTCAATGTTTGCTTTGGAACCATACCGTCCAATGCTCCTTTATTAATGATAGCCATCACAAGGCTGTCTTTTGCAACTGAGGCAAATGATTTTTGATCCTGTTTAGAGGATGGCAATTCATCCGGTGATCGTTTCCTTTTTCCAGCTTCAAGAATTCTTTGAGCCCATTTTAGGGAATCGCTTTGCTTAGCCGACAACGTGCTTGGGTCGACTGATCCTAATTTCTTTAGGATAAACAAAGCATTTCTGCGTTCCTTGAATCTCTTTCGTAAGGGATTACCTCCTTTTGATGTCGTTACCTAAGAAAAGGTTCGACTTGCCAAAGTGTCGCCACCTGTCGACCATTCTAGAGGCCGACTAATTGGGTCTGACTCTTGGTCACTGCCCAAATTCATAACATTAGTCGATACCCGTCCACTGGGCCCTGAAGTTAGCAGTTGGATGACCTTGAATTTCGCTGCATTTTGGTTTGATTTTCCACTACACGTGAAATTCGTTCGGTTGACAGTCCCGGAAGCTATGAAAATGCTGCTTTTCAAGCCACAGGTACAGATGGCTTGCCAAACCAGACATTTCTTTGCGAACTTTGACAGTTTTATGTGCTTGAAAATATCTGATACCTTTCCCCTTCCTTTTGCCGTATAAAACTCCTGTCCCGGAAGCTGCTTGTAGTCGGCTTTGACGTAGGTTTCGTCGTCCATTACCGCGCAGTCAAACTTCGTCAACATCGTCGTGTACAGCCTCCGGGATCGCGCTTTGGCCGTCGTATTTTGTTTATCATCGCGATTTGGAGTCACTACCTTCTTGTAAGTCGATAGTCCGGCTCGTTTTTTGGCTCGATGCACGGTTGTAGACGATACACCCAGCTTATTTGTGGTATCTCGGAGAGAGAGGTTAGGGTTTCGCTTGAAACTACCGGCAACTCTCTTTGTCGTCTCAGCGGCTTCCGGTTTTCGATTTCCCCCCGATCCAGACTTCCTGGCTGTCGACAAACGTTCCCCAAACACTTTAATTACATTTGTAACGGTTGATTTGACAACTTTTAGCGATTTTGCCAGCTTTGCGTGCGAGTAGCTCGGATTTTCGCGATGCGCGAGCAAAGTTTTGATACGCTGCTCTTCTTGCTTGGACGGCATTTTGACAACTGAAGCGTGAATTCCAAAATCAAAATAGGAGCAACATTCTATACACACACCTTCAAAATGAGGGGTGTTCAGGTTTTTTAAATGCAAAATTGAAAGAAATACGTCAAGTTTATGTTGACAAAATTTTGACCGTATCACCCTTTAATCACGCAGTAGTCATTGTCTTCTTTCTAATTAGTTTCCAATACTTATTTTCAACACCACGTCTGTACAAAAGTAAGTATTTCATTTTCGTCGGATTTAGAATAAGACTATTTTTCAATATTTTATTTATTTTAATTATTTGTTTAGGTTTTTTGTTTATTTTTTATTCTTTTTTGCTGCATTTAACTGTCCAAAATTTAAATTTTGACTTTAAACCCACAAATAGCGTATTTTCTAAGCCTGGTCCAAAAGAACTTCATCGGAAGGGGAAAAAAGAAATGTTTGTTTTTTTACTTAGATTTCCTTGAATGCTCGGACAAAATTTAAGGACTCCCTCTCTTTAAATTGAATTGAATGTTACAAATTCCAAATTTAACTTCAGAAACTGTACGATCTGAACCGGTTGTCTTGGGAGAGGGGTATGTCCCATCAAATTCTCTTAAATTTGATGCCAAATCCCAATTATCGTTTTTCGGCCGAATGCCAATTCTTCGGGCGAACTCTAGTATCTGGTACTCTAGTACCATTTCTTAGCAGGCAATATAATACGACGCCACATTCATGAAGTACATATAAAAATGCCACGAATGACAATAATATTGATCACGAAATCGAAATAGTAGAATCTTAAGTTCCAGCGGGCAATCACGAACATTTCATGTCATGAGCACACCTCCAATTAAAGAATATATTCCGTAATATGTATTGGATAAAGACACTCACAGTGAAGTGTCCCTATTGTTACCATCCCCACCTACAAAAATAAAATCACTCGACGATTGGTGTTTACCTTTGGCCAAACCATGATGGTATGCCGACACTACTTACAGTGCGGTGTTTATGAAAATCGAGTGGAAAATACAAAATCGAAAAATCGCTACCGAAAGTTACTCCATGTGTGTATGATGACCAGGGCTGCCAATAATATTTCAAGAAAAATCGTCACTTTTTTCGATAAAAATCGTCATAATCGGCACTTGCATTTTAAAAATCGGCAATATAAATAATATTAAAATTAAACATATTTTTTGGATAAACACAAAACAAAAGTTTTTATTTCATATACAAAACAGAAAATTAATGTACACAACTATGCATTTCAATAAAAAAATATATAAAGAAATCAGTTTTGTATACAAATAACATTACCATAAAAATCATTTTCTGGTTAAACAAAAATATTTCGTAATTTTTGTATAAAAAACCTATTTTTCTAAAATATTGTTATTAATTGAGTAACATTTTGATTTAAAAATTAAACATTTTGAAACTAAAGAAAAAGTCCTGTGTTTTGCAAAACAGGTGATTATTTATGGTGTTTCCGATAGATTAGAGGTGTGCACGTGACACGAAATTGTCGTGACTCACGAAAATTTTCGTGACTCACGCTGATGGTAACGGCGTGAGTGTGCGTGAGTAACGAATTTTGGAAAAACACGCTCACGAAAATAATCCCGCTTACGAACATAAAAGGCTTACGAGTTCAATTCATATATAATTTTAGTGACATCCTAAGTGTTAAAAGTTTTATAACGCTCTCGATTTTAATCATACTCATATTTTCAGTCAGGTTCTATAGGTAAATTACTCATAAAATTATTCTTGAGTCACGACATTTTTCGTGAGTCACGATATTTTTCGTGTGTCACGACATTTAAAAGATTTTCGTGCGTGAGTGTGCGTGAGTACAAATTTTCTTTTCGTGAGCGTGAGTCCTACCAAAAACTACCGTGCGTGAGTGTGTGTGAATAAGATTTCTCCGTCGTGAGTGTGTGTGAGCGTGAGTAAAATATTACTCACGTACACACCTCTACGATAGATATGTCTATATGTTGTTATTTTGTATACTGTACTAGAATTTTATCATAGTTAGTAAAAGTTTCTGAGTAAATCATTATCAAACAAGTATATACGCCCGGGCCGAATCTTATGTACCCTCCACCATGGATTGCGTAGAAACTTCTACGAAAGACTGTCATCTACGACCGAATTACTTCGGTTTTGGGATCTTAAAACTTTTTAACATCGTTTTCTAAATTGTGAGTTAGTCCATACGTGGTATATATTAGACAAAAAAGTTATGTATAGGTAAGTCTACAAATAATTACAAATCGATATGGACTTTTTGCACGATACGTAGAGAGCCAGAATTGAAATATGGGGGACCAATTTTTGTGTGATTGGGGATCGATTTATCTGAGGGCTATATATAACTACGGACCGATATGGACCTAGTTAGGCATGGTTGTTAACGGTCATACACTAGCACAATGTACCAAATTTCAACTGACTCGGATGAAATTTGCTCCTCCAAGAGGCTCCAAAACCAAATCTCGGGATCGATTTATATGTGGGCTATATATGATTATGGACTGATATGGACCACTTTTGGCATGGTTGTTAAATATCATATACTACCACCACGTACCAAATTTCAACCAGATCGGATGAATTTTGCTTTTCCAAAAGGCACCGGAGGTCAAATCTGGGGATCGGTTTATATGGGGGCTATATAATTATGGGCTGATATGAACCAATTCCTACACGGTTGTTGGATACCATATACTAACATCACGTACCGAATTTCAAACGAATCGGATGAATTTTGCTCCTCCAAGGGGCTCCGGAGGTCAAATCTGGGGATCAGTTTATATGAGGCCTATATATAATTATGGACCGATTTCGACCAATTTTTGCATGGGTGTTTGAGGCCATATATTAGCACCACGTACCAAATTTCAACTGAATCAGATGAATTTTGGTCTTCCAAGAGACTCCGGAGGTCAAATCTGGTGATCGGTTTATATGGGGGCTATATATAATTATGGACCGATGTGGACCAATTTTTGCATGGTAGTTAGAGACCATATAATAACACCATGTACCAATTTTCAGCCGGCTCGGATGAAATTTTGCTTCTCGTAGATGCTCCGCAAACCAAATCGGGGGATCGGTTTATATGGCGGCTATATATAATTATGGACCGATGTGGACCAATTTTTGCATGGTACTTAGAGACCATATACTAACACCATGTACAAAATTTTAGCCGAATCGGATGAAATTTGCTTCTCTTAGAGGCTGCGCAAGCCAAATCGGGGGATCGGTGTATATGGGGGCTATATATAATTATAGACCGATGTAGACCAATCTTTGCATGGTTGTTAGAGACCATATACTAACACCATGTACAAAATTTTAGCCGGATCGGATGAAATTTGCTTCTCTTAGAGGATCGGCAAGCCAAATTTGGGGGTCCGTTTATATGGGGGCTATACGTAAAAGTGGACCGATATGGCCCATTTGCAATACCGTCCGACCTACATCAATAACAACTACTTGTGCCAAGTTTCAAGTCGATAGCTTGTTTCGTTCGGAAGTTAACGTGATTTCAACAGACGGACGGACGGACATGCTCAGATCGACTCAGAATTTCACCACGACCCTGAATATATATACTTTAGGGGTCTTAGAGCAATATTTCGATGTGTTACAAACGGAATGACAAAGTTAATATACCCCCCATCCTATGGTGGAGGGTATAAAAACAACCTAAAATGAAATAACTTGAGTTATATTCCATCCAATGAATTATTCTCCAGCTATCACCTAATTTTAGTTTTTAGCTTAAAAATTTCTACGGTTGCTGTGGAGTTAGGAAGAATCATGATTATTTGTACGAATTTTGACAAAACTCGAAAGTACTCCACGTTTTGTTACCGAATTTTTTCCCCAAAAATTTTCAAATTTATTTTAATATTTTCAAAAATTTCTTCAAAGTGAAAACTTTAACTCCCTAAACTATGTGTCTAAAATCGGAGTTGTCCATTTTGTGAGAAAAAATCGTCAAAATGCCAATAAATCGGCAAAATTGGCAGCCCTGATGATGACAGACGGTGCGCAAAGGTGTAGTCGTTTGTCTTTCTGTCTGACTGTCTGTCGGCTTTTCAGCATAGTCGGACGGTTTCTGTTTAAAGGGGCATGTTTTTCTTGTTGTTGCTGTTATTGTTTTTTCTCGTTTTCTTTTTTATTTAAATGCGTTCGAAATGAAAGGCCATAAATACCATCACCACTTTGCTCAAGTTTTCGAATAATTTCATTGTTTTGTGTAGTGAATGTTGTTCTAGTAGCAACAGTGCCATTGTCCCAACATTGTGTGTACAAACAGTAGGATATGAATATGTATAAATATCGCAAATATTCTGCAAAAGGGTAATATCTTTGGACATTTCCCCAAGAAGAAACAAACAAAACACTATGTTGAATGTGGGTGGTGATGTTTTTTCTTTATGAGAAATTTCATTTTGGGCATAAGTTGCAAAAATCGATAGATTTGACCATTGTGATTCTTATCAAGCTGCTCTATTTTACGTTTAACACAATAATAAGGAACCTCCGAACTATGAATGAGTAAAACCACTTTTGTGGGTGGTCCAATAAGTACTTGTAATCATAAAAGTATCAGAAGAGATATTTATTACAAGATGGCTAACAGTCAGTGTTACCGTTGTGCGACTTTAGTCGCATTTTGCAACCTTTTTGACGTCATGCGGAACAATAAAAATGCAAGTACTTGAGAAAAAGTACAACATGGATTCTCTTCACTTCACGTGGTACCACAAGTATTTCTCAGTTATGTGCGAAGCAAAACTTTCCATTATTATTAATCATAGATATGTATGTATGTCACATATTTCATATATTTATGTATGTCATACACTTACCTTAACGTTTGCCGTTCTTTATAACAAACCCAAAACATATATTATGGAGAGTAACTGTTTTTTGTATTTCTGAAACTGCACGTGGTACATGGAGTACTATATGAAGTTTTGTTCTCGCAACATACTCGACGTGATCACTCTGAGTACACTTCAATAAGAGAGAAAGAGGAATATGTGTTTGTTGGTAGTGCAGACATCAGAGTAGCAACAAGAAGTTACTCGTGGCTTTTGGTGTTCATCAAAATGTGTACCAATTGTTTTGCGACTCTTTCAAATAGATGTACTCATGCAGCAAGTACACGTGTACTCTTCATTTACAAATGGAATTGTGCAGACCTCTACTATAGAAGTAAAATGTGGAAAAAAAAATTCCATAGAAATAACATTTGGATAAAATTTCCTATAGAAATAAAATTCTGACAAAATTTTCTATAGAAATAAAATTTTGACAAAATTTTCTGGGGATCGGCTTACATGGGGGCTATATATAATTATGGACCGATATGGAGCAATTTTGGCATGGTTGTTAGAGAAAATATACTAACACCACGGACCAAATTTCAATCGGATCGGATAAAATTTGCTTCTCTTAGAGCAATCGCAAGCCAAATTTGATGGTCCGTTTATATGGGGGCTATACGTAAAAGTGGACCGATATGGACCAATTTTTGCATGTTTGTTAGAGACCATATACTAACACCATGTACCAAATTTCAGCCGGATCGGATGAAATTTGCTTCTCTTAGAGCAATCGCAAGCAAAATTAGGGGGTCCGTTTATATGGGGGCTATACGTAAAAGTGGACCGATATGGCCCATTTTCAATACCATCCGACCTACATCAATAACAACTACTTGTGCCAAAGGAGGTCAAGTCGATAGCTGGTTTCGTTCGGAAGTTAGCGTGATTTCAACAGACGGACGGACGGACATGCTCAGATCGACTCAGAATTTCATCGCGACCCAGAATATATACTTTATGGGGTCTTAGAGCAATATTTCGATGTGTTACAAACGGAATGACAAAGTTAATATACCCCCATCCTATGGTGGAGGGTATAATAAATATTTTTGTTTTTTTAATTGATTTAAATGCTTTTAATTGGCTGATAGTAAATTGGCACTTGATGGCGTTCTCGTACATTTCTGCTAATTTTAGGAAGCAGAAAAAATCCATTTTTTATTTATTGCAAGTTTAAGATAGTTGTTAAAGAATCATCGTAGTCAAGTAAACCACGATTGTTTAGATTTTTATTAAGTTGATTAAAAACTTACATATAAATTCTTCCACGTATAACATTTTTACGACTAAAATCACATTTAACATAATGTTTTCCATTAATAAAAGAACGATCTTGGGTTATAAGTAGCAAGTTACATATTGCAGCGTCTATCAGCCAGTGCGTTTATACTCGATGGATTGTAGTGCCACTTACGAGCACATGGTAGCGGTGGGGATGAAATGGAACTTGAAATGCTGGCGGAGTAGTTGTTATTGATGTAGGTCGGACATTTCAAATGGTCTATATTGAACCTCCAGAGCTTTCCAGGGATGGTCTATATCAAACTTTTTTACGTTTGCGACTGTCGCAAAATTGTAAATGTCGTAAACGTCACATACGCTTCGTAAATGTAGAAAAAAAAATAACAACGTCGCAAAATCAAAATACTTCAGGCAGCGAAATCGTTGATGATATGTTCGAAGAAGTTTCAATTTTCAGGAATGTTCATAAAATTATTAACGGATTTAAAAAATGTAGACTACAGAATAGACTTATATCAATGATACACTTCAAGCCAAAATTACTATGTCCTACTCGATGCAAAAGTCGCAGTTTGCCACAGGCCAACCCTGAACCTTTCTGGAAGAGTAAATTTCAAATGTAGAGCCGGTTGAAATTTTGTACGATATTACTATATGCTCTCTAAATTTCATTAGAAAATTGATCAATATTGGTCAATAACTTTATAGCCCCCATATAAATTGACTCTCCATATTTGGCTTATGCAGCCTCCTGGAGAAGCAAAGTTTCTCCCAGTTAAGTAAGTGATGTCAGTATAAGCCCATTTATAACCATTCAAAAAATGGAAACCGATCCCCAAATTTTATTTCTTGAACCTCATGGAGGAACAAATTTCACCCGATACGGTTAATATTTGGAGTACGTATATGACATTTAACGACCATGCATAAATGTGTCCAAATCGGTTCATAATTACCCTATATACCTTGGGAGCCACCGTGGTGCAATGGTTAGCATGCCCGCCTTGCATACACAAGGTCGTGGGTTCGATTCCTGCTACGACCGAACACCAAAAAGTTTTTCAGCGGTGGATTATCCCACCTCAGTAAGCTGGTGACATTTCTGAGGGTTTCAAAACTTCTCTAAGTGGTTTCACTGGAATGTGGAACGCCGTTCGGACTCGGCTATAAAAAGGAGGTCCCTTGTCATTGAGCTTAACATGGAATCGGGCAGCACTCAGTGATAAGAGAGAAGTTCACCACTGTGGTATCACAATGGACTGAATAGTCTAAGTGAGCCTGATACATCGGGCTGCCACATAACCTAACCTAACCTACCCTATATACAGATTCCTTCCTATAAACCGATTACAAATGAAAGTGGCATATATAGGTACATAATCTCATTGTTAGAAAAATATGTTTTTCATATGTTCTGATATAAACAAAATGTGGTTCGGCCAAAATTTTTAAACACAATATATTTAAGTGCAAACATGTAATGTTCCTAAACTAACATTAAATGTTTGGGACACATATATTAATATGTTAGAATATATTATGTTTGGGGCATGAATGTTTCACAAAAATAATATGTGTGAATGTAAACTTATACAAATTTACAAATTTCGAGTAAACATATATATGTTGTGATATTTTATTCAGAGAGCGACAGAGATGGAAACCGGAAGGGTTGACGAAAGATATCAACATAACACAGCGAGAGAATCAAAAGAGAGCAATTTCTGTGAAACTGCTTGTATGTTGTTTCGGAAAACTGTTTTATAATAAGGCCAAAAATTTGATATGCTTAAGTCTAAATATTATTTAATTTGAATACTCATGTAAAGAGAATAGACATTCGGAAGCGGGCATTAAGTTCGAGTTTGGCTAAAAAATTGAAAAAGTTTTTCTTTAAAATGAATTATTAAAGAAAAGTAAAAGGCAAAACAGGGTCATTTTAGAACGATAATGACAACTTAATACCGGCCTTAACATAAGGGTAAAAATGAAATTAAGAACAAAACGCGATAAGTTTTAAATGCATTTAAAATGGTGTTAAATGCTAGTAAAAAACTGTTCACGCCTAACTAAATTTATGTGTATTGCTTAGTACTAAGTTCGTTTCTGCGAAAAACGAATATCTTCATCTATCTCCGTATATAGGATCTCAAATCCAGGGATGTTACCTTATTTATGCGAAATAATATGACTGCCAATTTTTTCGTGCGAAAAATCCAGGGTTGTATAAATATGTGCTTTAAAATGCTTAAAACAAAGATTTCGCATTTATTCCGCGCTAACATTTTTTATATGGAGTATAACAGTTTTTCGCGCGAAAACGTGATCTTAGTACTAGGCTTATATTGTAAAATTATTTATGTATGTTTATACTCGACTCCACGTTCTTCTTTTGTTAGAGTTTTTGAATTTCTTCCAAAATTTCAAGCTTTTATACCAAAAACAGTTTTTTGTTACAAAATTGTTATTTTTGCAATAAAAAAATAATATATTATCCAAAAGCTCAGTCCATTTCGTTTATATCAAGCACTGTTCTTTTCTGACTGTAAATCTTTAATAACACATATTTCGAAGTTTTACTGTAAAAATTTAATTTAATAATATAAAAATATAAATACAAAAATTAAAAAAAAGATGTTCGGTCGGAGTAGGGATTGAACCCAGGACCCTTTGCATTAGGCTGTCCATTACATCTCTTTTAAAGAGAACATGTTCTCTTTTTGTGTTCGTATCTTTTTGTTCACTCTCTTTTTTTGGTGCCGTAGTTTTATGTCCAACAGTGCTCTTTATGTACTCTATTTCAAAACAACTACTAGATTGATGGAATTTTATTTACTTAGTAGGAATTCGCCACAATTGTTCGCCACTAATTGTTTACTGGGTTAAATCTGTTGACAAATTAAAGGCCGGAACACAATTGCGACGTTTCGACGTACTGCGTAAAAATTAGAAATAGATGTAATTGAACGTACGACGTAAATACGCCAATACGTTGTCGTCGTCAATTGTGGGCGAGATCATAGGAACATGTGTGTTTTATTTTTGACAGCGTATTTTTGAATTTATTCTGTTTATTTTTTCAGAAAATGTGATTCTTTTTGTTTTTTATTGTTTTATTATATATTTATTTCGTTTTTTCTATCATTAGAAACTATTATTATTTTTCATTATTTCAATAAAATTATTAATTATTTTTTAGTTAAAATGCTCTCTTTTTTTAAAGCGAAAGTTCTCTTTAGAAAATTATCCATATGGAAACCCTACTTTGCATGCAAGGCGGACATGCTGACCACTGCTCACTTGGCCAACAAATATATGTTTCTGCTGAATAATGTTTTGTTTGCATCGGCTCGTGGGCGCTGCAAACTATGCTATATAAATGTAACTTATAACGATAATTGTATATTGGTGACTATAACAGCTACGTAGCCCAGTGGTAGTGTGTTGGCATGGTTCCCGGTTCGATTCTCAGTCCAGGCGAAAGGTAAAATTTAAAAAAATTATAAAATTGAATAATTTCTTCAACATTTACAGAAAAAGGTGCCAAGAACTAAATTATTTCGTGGAAGTGAAAATTACGAGTATGTTAGGGAATGAGCACAATCGTCTTTGGGAAAAATTCTTCCAAGCATATAATATTTTTGGGCTCAAAATACTTCCAAACATATAATATGTTCACATAAAACAAACATATTAATGTTTCGGTAGTATCCAATAATATATGTGCTTCCTGCAAAATATGTTTGGAACATATGTTAAAGAAGCGATTTTTTTTGAGGGTGTAGATAATAGACTTATATCAATGATAGACTTCAAGCCAAAATTGCTATGTCCTACTCGATGCAAAAGCCGCGGTTTGCCACAGGCCAACCCTGAACCTTTCTGGATGAGTAAATTTCAAATGTAGAGCCGGTTGAAATTTTGTACGATATTACTATATGCCCTCTAAATTTCATTAGAAAATTGATCAATATTGGTCAATAATTTTATATCCCCCATATAAATTGACTCTCCATATTTGGCTTATGGAGCCTCCTGGAGAAGCAAAGCCTCTCCTACCCGGTTGAAATTAAGTATGTGATGTCAGTATAAGCCCATTAATAACCATTCAAAAAATGTTTTATACAGCCCCATGGAAACCGATCCCCAAATTTTATTTCTTGAACCTCATGGAGGAACAGATTTCACCTGATACGGTTAATATTTGCTGTACGTATATGACATTTAACGGCCATGCATAAATGTGTCCAAATCGGTTCATAATTACCATAACATATATACATTGTCCTAAAAGACAATGTTAAGAAGTCAGTGTCGCCATTATTGGGAATATTTTTTCGTGGATGGTGACGATATTTTTGAGTTGGGGATTTGGGGGAATTTTCATAAATTTGGACACTTGTTTTGTGGGGATTCCTTTTCGAAATTGGTTCAGTAAATATATCAGGTTTCCATTAATGGTATCCATGAAATTCTTTGATGGCGCATTTCCAAAGTGTAAAATAGAAATCGTTGCTCTTTCTTATTCGACGGCACACAAATGGAGCATTTGGACCCGAAACAGGCACAGGATTTTATTATGGGGGGACAAGCACTGATTTATATTTTTATACCCTCCATCATAGGATGGGGGTATATTAACTTTGTCATTCCGTTTGTAACACATCGAAATATTGCTCTAAGACCCCATAAAGTATATATATTCTGGGTCGTGGTGAAATTCTGAGTCGATCTAAGCATGTCCGTCCGTCCGTCCGTCTGTTGAAATCACGCTAACTTCCGAACGAAAAAAGCTATCGACTTGAAACTTGGCACAAGTAGTTGCTATCGATGTAGGTCAGATGGTATTGAAAATGGGCCATATCGGTCCACTTTTACGTATAGCCCCCATATAAAGGGACCCTCAGATTTGGCTTGTGAAGCCTCAAACAGAAGCATATTTCATTCGGTCCGGCTGAAATTTGGTATATGGTGTTGGTATATGGTCTCTAACTACCTTGCAAAAACTGGTTCACCTCGGCCCATAATTATATATAGCCCCCATATAAACCGATCCCCAGATTTGGCTTGCGGAGCCTCAAAGAGAAGAAAATTTCATCCGATCCGGCTGAAATTTGGTACATGATGTTGGTATATGGTCTCTAACAACCATGCAAAAATTGGTCCATATCGGTCCTTAATTATATATAGCCCCCATATAAACCGATCCCCAGATTTGGCTTGTGGAGCCTCTAAGAGAAGCGTATTTCATCCCATCCGACTGAAATTTGGTACATGGTGTTGGTATATGGTCTCTAACAATCATGCAAAAATTGGTCCACATCGGTCCATAATTATATATGGCGCCCATATAAACCGATCCCCAGATTTGGCTTGCGGAGCCTCAAAGAGAAGCAAATTTCATCCGATCCGGCTGAAATTTGGTATATGATGTTTGTATATGGTCTCTAACAACCATGGACAAATTGGTCCATATCGGTCCTTAATTATATATAGCCCCCATATAAACCGATCTCCAGATTTGGCTTGCGAAGCCTCAAAGAGGAGCAAATTGCATCCGATCCGGCTGAAATTTGGTACATGGTATTGGTATATGGTCTCTAACAACCGTGCAAAAATTGGTCCACATCGGTCCATATTATATATGGCGCCCATATGAACCGATCCCCAGATTTGGGTTGCGGAGCCTCAAAGAGAAGCAAATTTCATCCGATCCGGCTGAAATTTGGTACATGATGTTAGTATATGATCTTTAACAACCGTGCCAGAATTTGTCCATATCGGTCCATAATTATATATAGCCCCCATATAAACCGATCCCCAGATTTGGCTTGCGGAGCCTCAAAGAGAAGAAAATTTCATCCGATCCGGCTGAAATTTGGTACATGATGTTGGTATATGGTCTCTAACAACCATGGACACATTGGTCCATATCGGTCCTTAATTATATATAGCCCCCATATAAACCGATCCCCAGATTTGGGTTGCGGAGCCTCAAAGAGAAGCAAATTTCATCCGATCCGCCTGAAATTTGGTACATGATATTGGTATATGGTCTCTAACAACCATGCAAAAATTGGTCCACATCCGTTCATAATTATATATAGCCCCCATATAAACCGATCCCCAGATTTGGCTTGCGAAGTCTCCAAGAGAAGCAAATTTCATCCAATTCGGTTTTAATTTGGAACATGGTGTTAGTATATGATCTTTAACAACCATGCAAAAATTGGTCCACATCGGTCCATAATTATATATAGCCCCCATATAAACCGATCCCCAGATTTGGCTTGCGGAGCCTCAAAGAGGAAAATTTCATCCGATCCGGCTGAAATTTGGTACATGATGTTGGTATACGGTCTCTAACAACCATGCAAAAATTGGTCCACATCGGTTCATAATTATATATAGCCCCCCATATAAACCGATCCCCCGATTTGGCTTGCGAAGTCTCCAAGAGAAGCAAATTTCATCCAAGCCGGTTGTAATTTGGAACATGGTGTTAGTATATGATCTTTAACAAACGTGCCAGAATTGGTCCATATCGGTCCATAATTATATATAGCCCCCATATAAAACGTTCTCCAGATTTGACCTCCGGAGCCTCTTTGAGGAGCAAAATTCATCCGATCCGGTTCAAATTAGGAACGTGGTGTTAGTATATGGTCGCTAACAACCATACCAAAATTGGTCCAATCACACAAAAATTGGTCCATATCGGTTCATAATCATGGTTGCCACTAGAGCCAAAAATAATCTACCAACATTTTATTTCTTTAGAAAATTTTGTCAAAATTTTATTTCTATAGAAAATTTTGTCAAAATTTTATTTCTAGAGAAAATTTTGTTAAAATTTTATTCGGTTCATAATAAAATTTTCATCATTTTCAAAATTTTATTTCTATAGAAAATTTTGTCAAAATTTTATTTCTATAGAAAATTTTGTCAAAATTTTATTTCTATAGAAAATTTTGTTCAAATTTTATTCGGTTCATAATCATGGTTGCCACTCGAGCCACAAATAATCTACCAAGATTTTATTTCTATAGAAAATTTTGTCAAAAGTTTATTTCTATAGAAAATTTTGTTAAAATTTTATTTCTGTAGAAATTTTTGTCAAAATTTTCTTTCTATAGAATATTTTGTCAAAATTTTTATTTCTATAGAAAAGTTTGTGAAAATTTTATTTCTATAGAAAATTTTGTTAAAATTTTATTTCTGTAGAAAATTATGTCAAAATTTTATGTCTACTTTATCAAACTGAATTATATACGTATTGGATCGATCTTTTTATACCCACCACCATAGAATGGTGACGGGGGTATAATAAGTTTGTCATTCCGTTTGTAACGCATCGAAATATCGATTTCCGACTATATAAAGTATATATATTCTTGATCAGGGAGAAATTCTAAGACGATATGACCATGTCCGTCTGTCTGTCCGTCTGTCTGTCTGTCTGTCTGGCTGTCTGTTGTAATCACGCTACAGTCTTCAATAAGGAAGCAATCGTGCCGAAATTTTGCACAAACTCGTCTTTTGTCTGCAGGCAGGTCAAGTTCGAAGATGGGCTATATCGGTCAAGGTTTTGATATAGTCCCCATATAAACCGACCTCCCGATTTGGGGTCTTGGGCTTATAGAAATCGTAGTTTTTATCCAATTTGCCTGAAATTTTAAATCTAGAGGTATTTTAGGACCATAAAGAGGTGTGCCAAAAATGGTGGTCCATGTTTTGGTATGGCCCCCATATAGATCGACTACCGATTTTATTTCTTGGGCTTATAGAAACCGTAGTTTTTATCCAATTTACCTGAAATTGGAAATCGAGAGGTACTTTGGAACCGTAAAGAGGTGTGCCAAAAATGGTGAGCATCGGTCCATGTTTTGGTATGGTCCCCATATAAATCGACCTCCCGATTTGGGGTCTTGGGCTTATTGAAACCGTAGTTTTTATCCAATTTGCCTGACATTGAAAATCTAGAGGTACTTGAGGACCATCAAAAGGTGTGCCGAAAATGGTCCGTATCGTTGCATGTTTTGGTATAGCCCCAATATAGACCGATCTCCCGATTTTACATCTAGGGTTTATAGAATCCGTAGTTTATATACAATTTGCCTGAAATTGGAAATTTATAGGTATTTTAGGACCATAAAGAGGTGTGCCACAAATGGTGAGTATCGGTCCATGTTTTGGTATAGCCCCCATATAGACCGATATCCCGATTTTACTTCTTGGGCTTCTAGAATCCGAAGTTTTTATCCAATTTGCCTGAAATTGGAAATCTAGAGGTATTTTCGGGCCATAAAGATGTGTGCCGAAAATGGAGAGTATCGGTCCATATTTTAGTATAGCCCTCATAAGAACGATCTCCCGATTTAACAGTAGAAACCGTCGTTTTTATCCGATTTGCCTGAAATTGTAAATATTCTGGTATTTTAGGCTCACAAAAACGTGTATCGGATTAAGTTTTTTTTTTATCGGTCCATTTGGTAATTCCTCCATATAGATCGACTTCACTTCTTGAGGGTATAGAAGGTGCACTGATCATGAAAATTGCTTGAAACTCAATGTAAAATTTCCAGATTTTACTTCTCGGGTGAAAATCTACAGATTTAAGATTTTAAATCAAGACGTTATTTTATAATTTTCTTGCACACTTACAAGAGATGTTAATGATTCCTCTAAAACTCAAACAAAAATGGTTCTTATAAATCCAGAATCTGATATAGTCCTCATAGGTGAAATCTTTAAATTTATCTTCGGGAAGTCCTCAAGCCCTCCTGAAATTTCAAACGAAACCCTAATATTTGGTTCATGGTGGTGTGTATTTAAGATTCGGCCCGGCCGAACTTACTGCTGTATATACTTGTTATGTTAAAAGTTGGAACTTTTTAAGGAAATTCAATAAACTTGGTGATTCAAGAAACGTGTTGGTTGGTATAAAAAGGAATATGTAAAACAATTGAATGCCTAATTAAAATTTTCAATAGCAAATAACAAAATACAAATAAATTTGAATGACAGCCTTTTGTTATAAGATTAACGGCCACTTTCATGTAGCTCCGTTTGGCTTTAAGTGCCAGTTAAGACTCTCCGATTAACTTTAACTGAACAATTTTCAGCAGATATGATCCTAACTGACATATGAATAACAGGTTGGCTGATAAGTCCCCAAAGAAAAACACATTGTTTTTGTCAAAATTCGTTTTTATTAATCAACATAGTTCCCTTCAAGAGCGATACAATGATTTGATACCATTTTGGTAGTACTCCTTCGGTTTTGCCTCAAAATAGGCCTCAGTTTCGGCGATCATCTCTTCATTGCAGCCAATTTTTTCCCTGCGAGCATCCTTTTGAGGTCTGAGAACAAGAAGAAGTCGCTGGGGCCAGATCTGGAGAATACGGTGGGTGGGGAAGCAATTCGAAGCCCAATTCATGAATTTTTACCATCGTTCTCAATGGCTTGTGGCACGGTGCTTCCCAATAAACACAGGATGAGAGTTTTTCAAATGCAACAACTTTTCAGTTTGAGGGTAAATATAATTTTCAACATAAATTCAACTTGACTTGAAATAACTCATCTTCAATACATCTTCAAATTGTTTGCGAATTACTTCCAATTTGCTAAAATTTTGACGAAATCTTTGAAAGGGTGTTGAAGATAATATGAGAAAACTTTGACAAAACACTACCCTAAAATGCAACGAAAAATCCATGTGGTTTTCAAAAAATTATGGATTCTACGTTCTTGAAAACATTAAAAAGCTGACCGATGAAAAATGGTGGACAATTAACTGGAACCGCTTCAAATAGTTTATAATAATTGGTACGTCAATATGAAAAATTAAATCAACACTTTAGAGAAGTCACTAAATTTAAATCTCTTTGCAGAAAACTAAAATCTTTGGATGCTACATTCTTGCTAACAATAAGAAGCTGACCAATGAAAAATGAGTGGCTTATCGACAAGAAAAAGTTTCCAGAAACATTACAAGTGCAACCAATTAAAATTGTTAAAAACAACAAATTGTTGAAATCAACAACTTCTGGATGAAAATGTGCATCACATCGTCAATTTAATTCATATGCTATTATCAGTTTAAAATGGATATTTTGTGAATTTCTTCTGCTGGAAATCAATTCTAACACGCGGTCCAGTACGTTCCTAATTTCAAATTACCCGCATGTTAATAAATTTTAATGATATGACACCAAAAGGAAGGAAATCGAATTATCAATGCAAAAGTGTTTACTAATAATGTTTAAGATATTTAAAGTTGTGTTGTTTGTTTTTTTTGTTCTTATTTGTTGATATGTTTAATAAGATTATTATTTATCAATTGGTATTGTAGTGTATTATGTAGTGTAGTGTATTATTATATATTTTATTTTGATGAAAATGAATAAATTATACAAAAATAGAATTTTGGCTTTGACTTTCAATTTGAAGTGGGGATATCATTCATACAAATTTAGGTTGAAAAGTATTTGCAACGATGTTAATTTTGAATTTGACTCGCATCGAAAATTGTTTGACAAATTATTGAGTAGCGATGCATTTCAATTTGAGGATAACACTTGAGATATTATTGCTAATTTGTTGAATTTCACTGTTGAGGGTTATGCCTGTTTTTTGTTGAGAACGCGATTTTCTCAACAATTTCTCAACTTGAATATTACCCTAATCCTTTGAAAAAATGTTTGAAAAATTTTTGAAATTTAGCATTTTTCAAACGTTTGTGTTTATTGGGTTTGTCTTGGTACAACACTTTTTTCTTCTTCATATGGGGCCATTTTACCGCGATTTCGACTTTCAAACGCTCCAATAACGCCATATAATAGTCACTGTTGATGGTTTTTCCCTTCTCAAGATAATCGATAAAAATTATTCCATGCGCATCCCAAAAAACAGAGTCCATTACTTTGTCAGTGGACTTTTGAGTCTTTACACGCTTCGGAGACGGTTCACCGGTCGCTGTCTACTCAGTCGACTGTCGATTGGACTCAGGAGTGTAGTGATGGAGCCATGTTTCAGCCATTGTCACATATCGACGGAAAAACTCGGGTGTATTACGAGTTAACAGCTGCAAAAACCCGCTCAGAATCATCAACACGTTGTTGTTTTTGGTCAAATGTGAGCTCGCGCGGCACCCATTTTGCACAGAGCTTCCGCATATCCAAATATTGATGAATGATATGACCAACACGTTCCTTTGATATCTTTAAGGCCTCTGCTATCTCGATCAACTTCATTTTACGGTCATTCAAAATCATTTTGTGGAATTTTTTGATGTTGTCGTCGGTAACCACCTCTTTCGGGCGTCCACTGCGTTCACTGTCCTCCGTGCTCATTTCACCACGCTTGAATTTTGCATACCAATCAATTATTGTTGATTTCCCTGGGGCAGAGTCCGGAAACTCATTATCAAGCCAAGTTTTTGCTTCAACCGTATTTTTTCCCTTCAGAAAACAGTATTTTATCAAAACACGAAATTCCTTTTTATACCCTCCATCATAGGATGGGGGTATATTAACTTTGTCATTCCGTTTGTAACACATCGAAATATTGCTCTAAGACCCCATAAAGTATATATATTCTGGGTCGTGGTGAAATTCTGAGTCGATCTAAGCATGTCCGTCCGTCCGTCCGTCCGTCCGTCTGTTGAAATCACGCTAACTTCCGAACGAAACAAGCTATCGACTTGAAACTTGGCACAAGTAGTTGTTATTGATGTAGGTCGGATGGTATTGCAAATGGGCCATATCGGTCCACTTTTACGTATAGCCCCCATATAAAGGGACCCTCAGATTTGGCTTGTGGAGCCTCTAATAGAAGCATATTTCATCCGATCCGGCTGAAATTTGGTATATGGTGTTGGTATTCGGTCTCTAACAACCATGCAAAAATTGGTCCACATCGGTCCATAATTATATATAGCCCCCATATAAACCGATCCCCAGATTTGGCTTGCGAAGCCTAAAAGAGAAGTAACTTTCATCCGATCCGGCTGAAATTTGGTATATGGTGTTGGTATATGGTCTCTAACAACAATGCAAAAACTGGTCCACATCGGTCCATAATTATATATAGCCCCCATATAAACCGATCCCCAGATTTGGCTTGCGAAGCCTAAAAGAGAAGTAAATTTCATCCGATCCGGCTGAAATTTGGTACATATTGCTGGTATATGGTCTCTAACAACCATGCAAAAATTGGTCCATATCGGTCCTTAATTATATATAGCCCCCATATAAAGGGACCCTCAGATTTGGCTTGTGGAGCCTCTAATAGAAGCATATTTCATCCGATCCGGCTGAAATTTGGTATATGGTGTTGGTATTTGGTCTCTAACAACCATGCAAAAATTGGTCCACATCGGTCCGTAATTATATATAGCCCCCATATAAACCGATCCCCAGATTTGGCTTGCGAAGCCTAAAAGAGAAGTAAATTTAATCCGATCCGGCTGAAATGTGGTACATGGTGTTGGTATATGGTCTCTAACAACCATGCAAAAATTGGTCCACATCGGTCCTTAATTATATATAGCCCCCATATAAACCGATCCCCAGATTTGGCTTGCGAAGCCTAAAAGAGAAGTAAATTTCATCCGATCCGGCTGAAATTTGGTACATGGTGTTGGTATATGGTCTCTAACAACCATGCAAAAATTGGTCCATATCAGTCCTTAATTATATATGGCCCCCATATAAACCGATCCCCAGATTTGGCTTGTGGAGCCTCTAAGAGAAGCATATTTCATCCGATCCGGCTGAAATTTGGTACATGGTGTTGGTATATGGTCTCTAACAATCATGCAAAAATTGGTCCACATCGGTCCATAATTATATATAGCCCCCATATGAACCGATCCCCAGATTTGGCTTGCGGAGCCTCAAAGAGAAGCAAATTTCATCCGATCAGGCTGAAATTTGGTACATGATGTTGGTATATGGTCTCTAACAACCATGCAAAATTGGTCCACATCGGTTCATAATTATATATAGCCCCCATATAAACCGATCCCCAGATTTGGCTTGCGAAGTCTCCAAGAGAAGCAAATTTCATCCAATCCGGTTGTAATTTGGAACATGGTGTTAGTATATGATATTTAACAACCGTGCCAGAATTGGTCCATTGGTCGGTCTATAATTATATATAGCCCCCATATAAAACGTTCTCCAGATTTGACGTCCGGAGCCTCTTGGAGGAGCAAAATTCATTCGATCCGGTTCAAATTAGGAACGTGGTGTTAGTATATGGTCGCTAACAACCATACCAAAATAGGTCCAATCACACACAAAATGGTCCATATCGGTTCATAATCATGGTTGCCACTAGAGCCAAAAATAATCTACCAAAATTTTATTTCTATAGAAAATTTTGTCAAAATTTTATTTCTAGAGAAAATTTTGTTAAAATTTTATTCGGTTTATAATAAAATTTTCATCATTGTCAAAATTTTATTTCTATAGAAAATTTTGTCAAAATTTTTTTTCTATAGAAAATTTTTTTCAAATTTTATTCGGTTCATAATCATGGTTGCTACTCAAGCCAAAAATAATCTACCAAGATTTTATTTCTATAGAAAATTTTGTCAAAAGTTTATTTCTATAAAAATTTTTGTCAAAATTTTATTTTTGTAGAAATTTTGTGAAAATTTTCTTTCTATAGAAAATTTTGTGAAAATTTTTATTTCTATAGAAAATTTTGTGAAAATTTTATTTCTGTAGAAAATTTTGTCAAAATTTTATGTCTACTTTGTCAAACTGAATTATATACGTATTGGATCGATCTTTTTTGATTTAATATATACCACGTATGGACTTACATACAATTTAGAAGATGGTGTTAGGAGGTTTTAAGATACCTTGCCATCGGCAAGCGTTACCGCAACTTAAGTAATTCGATTGTGGATGGCAGTGTTTAGAAGAAGTTTCTACGCAATCCATGATGGAGGGTACATAAGTTTCGGCCTGGCCGAACTTACGGCCGTATACACTTGTTTCCATTTTTTTTCACAATAACAAAAGTTGCTTCACGAAAGACGCTCTATCCCACAAACTAATTGACTTACAGACGTCAAATTTTGATACGAATCATTTGAAGGTTGGTACTATATAAAAATAATATGCATCTAATACTAGCGACGCCATCTATGTGTCAGACCGGGGACTTATCAGCCAACGTTATGTTTTAAAAATGTTATAGCAGTTCATGGACATTATATGCTTGAACTTAAAAAGATTGTGTTAAAATTTTGAGTTCCAAACATCCAATTTTTACATCCAAACATTTGGAAAACAGTCTTTTTCGTCTGTGTTGTGCGGTTTAAAAGGCCGTTAGCTAACGTAGCTTCATGAAAATGGAATTTATTGTTAAGTATTCGGCAATCATATTTGGATTTAGCACTTAGGTTACCTCAATCAACAGTTTTCTATTTTGTAAATGGCAGTTTTACCCGACTTAGTAAGCTTGCTCTCGAGATTATTTTTCATTTTTCTTCCATTTTCTGTTATACAGATTTTTTTGGAGCATAAGTCAACCCCATTATGGTTCACGCTCTGAAAATCTTAATGAGCTTGAAATCATTTCTGTAGCCATCTTTAATTCACATTTTCCTTTGCTTTTATATTCTGTGGAAGTACCAACTCCAACCTAAATGCCCCATATATCAATATCATCTGGCCATTATGAAACTCCGGACCTTTGCTAATTCGCCGTATCAAAAAAGGTGCTGATATGGTGTCCAAATTGGTTTTCATTCCCTTATTCTACTTTGCTATTTTTATGTTGAGGTTTTAGATGCGGCAAGAATCGAGAGAAACCATCTGCTTGTTGGGAAAAGACCCTCTTAGTGTGAAATCATTTTACATTCACACACCAGGGAACACATGGAACACTTTCATGGAGCTTCCTTCCATTAAAACAACAAATTTGCAAACCCAGGTTTCTTCATTTAATTTCCTTCATGGTTTAGTAAGAGGATGCACGTATGCATATAGCTCCATCCGTGTGTGTAGAGACTGCGAACGTGTGTATGTGTGTGCGGGGTTGGTTTGGTTTGGTCTGCTTATACTCTTTCTTCAATGGGAGGAAAACAACATCCTGTTGCTACATGCAGCCAACACACAAGGACACAAAAAACTATATCGCAAATGCGTATATCGGTAAAGGTGTTAAAGGGACTGACGAGATTGAAACGAAATGTAATCATCTTTTCAATAGACACTCAAGCGTAGACGAGTTTCCCCACATACATTTTTGCGATAACAACAAAAACAACTTCTAGCCGAGTAACACATAATCCTTCGAAGGGCTTACCTAAAGCGTCAGAATATGAAACTTTAAAACGATGTGGTAATTCAAGTATGATATACTATGTTATGTCATGCAAAGGGAAAACCTATAGCCATCACCTCATGGATATGAGACAAAAATTGTATTCGGAATAAAAATGTCTTACATATTTTCATATTTATTATACTCTAAGCCACGTTGATAAGCTTGAAAATGTGTCTGCCAAAAATATTGATTTTAGATCCCAAACATATCCCCTGTCAGTAATGTCTGCGACATTTTGGAGAAGAGGGGAAGAGAGTAACGTGAAGCGTCGTTCGAACTCGGCTATCAAATGGGGGTCCCCTGTCAGTGAGCTGAACGTGGAAGCGGGCAGCACTCAGTGATAAGAGAGAACCTGCAAAAAAAATTTGGAAATTGTTCCAAAAATGTCCTTCCGAAGATGTTCTTTATTTTACACTTTACACAGGAAGTTCTTTTAATTCAATTTTTTATATCTTGTTTTTTCCTATTTTTAATTTATTTGTTTTTGTTTCAAATAGGTTAAAAACTGTGAAAGAATTAATAAAATGGTACGAATTATTTAAATTTTGTCGAAAAAATTCTAAAACATTCTAGAAAAATTCCGTATATTTGAGATCAAACGTCTCAGACAAGCTTAGGAGTATGTCACACTACACTGAAAAAATATTTACAAATTTCTTTAAAATAATGCAACTTTAATTAAAATAAAGTTTATAACCTTTGCTTCAAAATTTTTTTCCACTAAATTTAGGACACAAATCTTGTAAATTTGCATTCCTCCGTTAAAGTCGCATGTCTTTGAACTAAGGAAAATTTTCCTTAAAGTAAAGAAACACATTTTTCTTTTAAAGAAATTGTCCTTAAATTAACTGAAATATTGAATCTCCATCATGTAAGATAAAACGCTTCAAATATAGGCTAAGAATAATTTTGAGGATTTAGCATTTTTGGTGTAAAGTTTTTTTTTGCAATTACAGTCGAAGCTCTGTTTAACGAATATCCCATTTAGCGAAAATCCAATTTAACGAATGTCAAAATTCTTAACATTGAGTATTCTAAATAACGAACAATTGAACAAAATTTACGTTCGATTTAACGAAAAGGCTTTTAATCTTAAGAAAATAAACAACAAAAAATCAGCAATATTTGACGATTGTGAGAATGGCTTAAGTCCTTAGGAAATGTCCACAAAGTACGGCATTCCCAAGATATTTAAATTCCATTAAAATGTTTGAAAACACATATTCAATGGCCGGGTAACTGGTCCCGCCGGGTAACTGGTCCCGCAGCTTCGCTACGGGAAATGTATCTACAACAGAGCCTGTGCAGTACTACTCCCTGGTGTGAATAGACCAGTTCCAGTTCTGGCCGAAACGTATGGAAGGGACCGGTCACTTCAACACGGGTTTGTCATTGACGGGGATAAATTTACACTGCAGGCCACGGATTGGACTCATTCCAAACTACATGACCTGGGAGAACTTAGTAGGACTAGACAGGTCCTCATGAACCAGTCTGGGACAAACCCTTAGGTATCGGAATTATTTTGATCATCCAAATTGCACCAGAAAGAAAAACTTTTGGACTATGTTGGCCCATAGGTAAATGTCTAGATCAAATAAAATTTTAAAATAATGAGAGTATAGAAATCAATAAAATATATGAACATTTAAAAACTACGACAAACACGAGTACTGGTACTAGTCCTGTGATAGGTCCGTTAGTGGCAATATTTCGTAGGATTGCCAGTTGGACAAGTGGTGAATTTTTCTCTTAATAATGAGTGCTACCCGATTCTATATTTAGCTCAATAACAAGGAACCTCCGTCTTATAGCTGAAGAGAAACTATAAAATACACAGGAATGTCAACATCATTAGTGAGAGGGATAAACTACCCCTGAAAAACTTTTTGGGTGCTTGGTCGAAACGGCAATCTAGCGTTGAGAGTACATCTATGCCGGCAGGAGCAGCAGAGTAATGGTGTATGTAGGACGTTCTAGGAAGATGTTACTATGAATACTACCTACGCCTGGCCCATCTTGAAACCGGGGACTGGAAACAAATTATGCAATTCGTCTAAGAAGTTAAGAGCACACAAATTATGACATGGGTGTATATAGGCCCCCATACGACAGCGAATCTTGGATCCTCTTTTCAATCTAACCTAACCTACATATATCAAGTTCATCAGAATTATTTTAAGTATTTTTTTTAAGTATCTCTGTGCTTTAATTTTTTCAAATGATTATGAATTTTTACTCATCTGGTAAAAAAACTACGATTTTCAATAAAAGTTAACATTTAATATTCCCGTTCGATTTAACGAATTTTTCTAAATAACGAAAGAGCCTGACAATATATCGTTCGTTAAACCGAGCTTCGACTGTAATTGGAAAATTAAGCCACCATGCAGCGAAATTCAAAGTCATCCACTTCAGTGCCAATGGGACGGGTATCGACTGAATTTATACATTTGGGCAGTGACCAAGAGTCAGGCCCAATTAGTCGACCTTTAGACGGGTCGACAGGTGGCGACACTTTGGCAAGTCGAACCTTTTCTAAGGTAGCGACATCAAAAGGAGGTAATCCCTCACGAAAGAGATTCAAGGAACGCAGAAATGCTTTGTTTATCCTAAAGAAGTTAGGATCAGTCGACCCAAGCACGCTGTCGGCTAAACAAAACGATTCCTTAAAATGGGCTCAAAGAATTCTTGAGGCTGAAAAAAGGGAACGATCACCGGATGAGCTGCCATCCTCCAAAAGGGATCAACGATCGTTTGCCTCAGTTGCTAAAGACAGCCTTGTGATGGCTATCATAAATAAAGGAGCATTGGACGGTATGGTCCCAAAGCAAAAATGGGGGGAAATTGAGAATGCTTTGTCTAGCGTCTACTCACAGGTGCTGGAAAAGTTTCCCTGCCCAGATCCTCGACACCAAGAGGCTGGTTGGTATAAAGGACGATTTAAGCTAGTCGCATTTGAGGACCAGAGGTCTATAGAATGTTTTAATGCTGCTCTGATACTAATTGGTGAAGTTTGGGAGGGAACAGACTCCCTTAGTGTCATGCTGCGTCTATTGCCTTTAGACATTTTGGCCAAACAGTCAGCTGCAACAACGGCTGTGCGGTTGCGCGAGCTATCGCTGTGGTCGGAAAAAATGTACGGTCACAGTTCGGTCCTCAAAGTAATGCCAGATGTGCCTAACGTAGTGGATTACACCCTGGCAATACCACTTCTCGACAAAATGTTTGAAACTCTAATTCCCAACAGTGAGACGTGGTGTACACAGACCCCGGAAAATAAAAGATATATAGATTTCTATACTGATGGCTCCAAATTGAATGGACAAGTGGAATTCGGAGTATATTCTAAAGATCTGGAAATTCGAATAGCGAAAAGTTTACCTAATCACTGTAGTGTTTTTCAGGCTGAAATATTGGCAATAAGAGAGGTGGTGAATTGGCTGAGAAGTAATGTTCTAACAAATATTGGCATTAATATATACTCAGACAGTCAACCTGCAATAAAATCCTTGGACTCTGTGTTCCTTAACTCGAAAACGGCCATAGACTGCCGCAAATCTCTCAACGAGATGGCTGAGCAGTACAATATTCACCTAATATGGGTGCCTGGCCATAGGAACATACCGGGGAACTGCGAAGCAGATGTGTTAGCAAGGCTAGGAACTACCTTGCATATTCCAGGGGAACTAGAATCTGTTGGTATGCCTCTGGCCACCTGCAAGCTCTTACTGCTTGAGAAGGCTGTTATGATGGCCAATATTCGATGGGAGAATTGCAAGGGTTGTAACGACACCAAGCAAATATGACCCCATTTAAACTTAAACCGTACACTATGCTAGTGTTCTCAAGGCGTCAGATAGCACTCCTGATATCTGCTATAACGGGTAGCTGCCTGATAGGCGAATTTGCAAAAACTATTGGCGCGAAGTAAAGGGTGATTCTTTTGAGGTTAGGATTTTCATGCATTAGTATTTGACAGATCACGTGGGATTTCAGACATGGTGTCAAAGAGAAAGATGCTCAGTATGCTTTGACATTTCATCATGAATAGACTTACGATCTGCCACAACGTCGAATTTTCAGTGAATGGGCCCTAGAAAAGTTGGCAGAAAATCCGCTTTTTTATCGACAAATTTTGTTCAGCGATGAGGCTCATTTCTGGTTGAATGGCTACGTAAATAAGCAAATATGCCGCATTTGGAGTGAAGAGCAACCAGAAGCCGTTCAAGAACTGCCCATGCAACCCGAAAAATGCACTGTTTGGTGTGGTTTGTACGCTGGTGGAATCATTGGACCGTATTTTTTCAAAGATGCTGTTGGACGCAACGTTACGGTGAATGGCGATCGCTATCGTTCGATGCTAACAAACTTTTTGTTGCCAAAAATGGAAGAACTGAACTTGGTTGACATGAGGTTTCAACAAGATGGCGCTACATGCCACACAGCTCGCGATTCTATGGCCATTTTGAGGGAAAACTTCGGAGAACAATTCATCTCAAGAAATGGACCGGTAAGTTGGCCACCAAGATCATGCGATTTGACGCCTTTAGACTATTTTTTGTGGGGCTACGTCAAGTCTAAAGTCTACAGAAATAAGCCAGCAACTATTCCAGCTTTAGAAGACAACATTTCCGAAGAAATTCGGGCTATTCCGGCCGAAATGCTCGAAAAAGTTGCCCAAAATTGGACTTTCCGAATGGACCACCTAAGACGCAGCCGCGGTCAACATTTAAATGAAATTATCTTCAAAAAGTAAATGTCATGGACCAATCTAACGTTTCAAATAAAGAACCGATGAGATTTTGCAAATTTTATGCGTTTTTTTTTTTTAAAAAGTTATCAAGCTCTTAACAAATCACCCTTTATAATGACTATTGTATGAGCTATCATGATGCGGAGGAAAAGGAATCAATTAAACACCTCTTGTGTGAATGTCCTGCATTAGGTGTAAAGCGCAAGCAACTTCTAGGAGCATATAGCTTTAGATTACTGGCGGACCTGGAAAACGTTAACTTAAGCAGTTTGTTAATGTTTTTGGAGCAATCTGGTTGGTTCCACAAAAGTAAATAATAGAGAGGGTTCAGTGGTTAAGACTAGAAGTGCCCATATGCAAAGACAATAAACTTGAGGAAGATAGGAAATTGGCTTGCGTCATACCAAATGTTGCATTTACCATGTTAGTTCCATACATGTTTGTAATTTTTTTTATTTATTTTTCGTTTTTATTATTTAAATGAAAAACTTAATTTTCTTAATGAAACAATGTCAAATTTTAAGCTACAACAAAAAAATTACATTTTCCCCTTTATGGAAATTTATTTCGTGCACTTAATTTATTTTTATTTGCATTTTAATGCTATGTCAATACTTGTCGTATACGCGTTTGGTTCGAGTATGAAACTAACACGGTAAATGGTTTGATCTCCTCAGTAGCCAATTTCCCATCTTCCTAGAGTTTATTGTCTTTGCCCATATGTAATATGTACTTTTAGTTAAATGTGGTATCACAATGGACTGAATAGTCTAATTGAGCCTGAAATTTAATTGGGCTGCCACTTCAACCTAACCTAACCATCCTCTCAGATTCTTCTTGTAAGCGTCCCAGTCCTCAGGGGCTCTAGTGGACTTTGCCTTGTTAAAGAGCTTCCTGCAAGATTTCCTCATATTACTTAATTCCGTAGACCACCATGGTGGACAATTTTTCCCCCTTGGCTTCCCTCTAGGGAATGCAGCTTTCAGTGAGATGTTGAAGGCCTCAGTAATCCGCTCCAGTGCGTGTTCGATATCTTGCACATTTCTCATATTTGTCTCTGTTATTTTCGGTATAATCATATTGAACGATTCCCTATACCTATTCCAGTCAGCTTTCCTAATATTTGGCGGAAATATCGTCTTGGTGCTATGAAACTGATGTAGCGATGATCTGAGAAGCTGTGTTCACTTAAAACCTGCCACCCAGATATCATTTCATTCAGTTCTTGCGAGGCCAAGGTGATATCAGATTAGTACGCAAAATAAACTCTTTTAGCGACTCTCCCCTTGCATTAGTATCACTACTTCCCCATATACTATGATGTGCATTCGCATCGCATCCCATAATGAGTTTCGTCTTTGTTTTCAGTGACTCCTCAACTAAGGTCAAAAGGCACATGGAGGCATCTCCCTGTCATGTCCCATGTAGACCGAAGATACCCAATATTTGCATTTGACTATTTCTAAATTGGCAACGACAGTGTCTGCACTGCACATTGGAGGAAGCAGAAACAAGTTAAGCTCGTTTTTAGCAATTATACAGGATCGATTTACATCATTACCAGTATACTGCAATAGTTTGAACCCCGGAGTACTTAATTCACTCATTTTGTTTCTATAAACATATGGTTCTTGAATAAGAACTATGTCTATGTCCCCTCTCATCAGGAAAACTTTTAAGGCAGCACATGCAGCCTTACAATGATGAAGATTTATCTGGAGGATCCGTAGGACCATCGAGATTTTCAACAACCGTCACATCAGCCGCTTCAATCGAGTCATCAAGAATGTCCTCTTCAGAGATCTCGGTAACTCTCGCAATAACCATAGGTTCAACTTTGTTGAGTTCTGAGGCAGTAGAAACTTCCTCACGCATACGTTATATATCCATGTCTTCAACTTTGGTATCTCCCTCGACTTCGCAAGAGGATCCGCTTACTTCTGATTCAGACAGAGGCTTGTCCAATTCTGAATCCTTTAGCTGATCGTTTTTATATACCTTCATTTGGATATAATGAAAGCCATAACATGTACGGCCCTGAGACTTTGCTAGACGTGGCAAAGACTGAGTGTTCAATATAAACACTGCATGCCGTCTTGGCCCATCCACTTCATCCAAACGGCCAACCTTCCAATCAGCTGTTGGAAGATCTGGATTGCATCGTTTCAGCCTATTTAAAATAGATTCAGGGTCAGAAGGGTTTGCAGGTATCCACGCATGTGCTCTTGGTCTAGCCGGTATGACTTTCTTCTAGACTAAATAACTCTAGAGCAGCTCCTTCCAAAACTTCACCAATTAGTATCAGAACAGTTTAAAACATTCTATAGACCTCTGGTCCTCAAATGCGACTAGCTTAAATCGTCCTTGATACCAACCAGCCTCTTGGTGTCGATGATCTGGGCCGGGAAACTTTTCCAGCACCTGTGAGTAGACGACAGACAGAGCATTCTCAATTTCCCCCCATTTTTGCTTTGGAACCATACCGTCCAATGCTCCTTTATTAATGATAGCCATCACAAGGCTGTCTTTAGCAACTGAGGCAAACGATCTTTGATCCCTTTTGGAGGATGGCAGCTCATCCGGTGATCGTTCCCTTTTTCCAGTCTCAAGAATTCCTTGAGCCTATTTTAAGGAATCGCTTTGTTTAGCCGACAGCGTGCTTGGGTCGACTGATCCTAACTTCTTTAGGATAAACAAAGTATTTCTGCGTTCCTTGAATCTCTGTCGTGAGGGATTACCTCCTTTTGATGTCGTTACCTTGGAAAAAGTATGACTTGTCAGAGTGTCGCCACCTGTCGACCCGTCTACAGGTCGACTAATTGGGCCTAACTCTTGGTCATTGCCCAGATTTATAACACCAGTCGATACCCGTCCACTGGGCCCTGAAGTTAGCAACCCAGTGGATGACTTTGAATTTCGCTGCATGGTGGCTTAATATCCCACCACACTTGAAATTCTTAGTAGGTACCTATTACGATGAGTTTATCCGCTATTAAAAAATACGTCCGTTGACAGTCTTTCGTAGAAGTTTTTACGCAATCCATGGAGGAGGGTACATAAGATTCGGCCTGGCCGAACTTACGGCCGTATATACCTGTTTTTTTTTTTATTTCCTTTGTCTGAATATTTTGACTTACTCATCGTACGTTCCGATTTCTTTTGACGAACCAGGAAAAAACATTGTGGCAATAATGTTAAAATTATAAACAAAATACATGCTGCTCTAATAGCAAAACCACTTTTTTTTTTTCAAAAGTCTATTCTCTTGGTTCCAAATGTCTATTTTGGCAAAGCTTTATTAACATGCCGAACGCACAACCAAAACAAATGAACTCATAAAACAGTTTTCCGAAACAACATACCAGCAGTTTCACAGAAATTGCTCTGACATCCGATTTCCATCTCTATTTCTTTCTCTATACTCTCTCTCTCTCTGTCGTTATCAGAATAAAGTATCACAACATATATATGTTTACTCGAAATTTGTGAATTTATACATGTTTACATTCACACATATTATTTTTATGAAACATTCATGTCCCAAATATAACGTATTCTAACATATTATCATATGTGTCCCAAACATTTAATGATAGTTTAGGAACATTACATTTTTGCACTTAGATATATTGTGTTTAAAAATTCTTCCCGAAACACATTTTGTTTATACCGGAACATATGAAAAACATATTTTTCTAACGTCGCCAAAAAAGCAGTGAAAATGTTCTTTTTGGATACGGAAGTGGTGCAAAATTGACGCAGAAGCGATGAATTTAACACGGACATGTCATAGGACGGATGTCCACCATTGCAACAGCCGTTGCACTGAATTTGAATCACTTTTTAGGGTGTGATCTGAATTCTGTGTTTTGGATATGATTGTCTGAAACGTTTGACTTCAAATATTAAAAAAAAATCGCAATATTTTTAGAATGGATTTAGCATTTTTATCGGCAAAATTTGAACAATTTGTTTCATTTTTATAATTTTTACTCTGTTTTTAATCTATTTGAAACAAAAAAAAATTAAATTATCCGAAAAAACGAGTTACAAAAAATTTAATTAAAATAACTTCCTGTGTAGTTAAAATAAACAATATCTTTGGGAGGACATTTTTGGAAGTGGTTTTAAAGTTGTGCCTTTGGAAGAACTTCCAATTTTTTTTTTGCTAGGAATCAATTTTACATGGGCTTGCCAAGTACTTCGTTTTCGGATCTTTGGCATTGTTTTAGAAGTTGTGTCTTGGAAGTTAATTTGAATGAAGAAATTTAAAAACAAAAAAAAATCGCCAATTTCACTTTTTTATCAACATTTTTTATTGCACTTTCATATCTAATTTTAGAATTTGAAAAACTATTTTGGTACGACTCAGGGTATGTTGGCACATAACAAAATGGCCTAGCACAC
Source organism: Haematobia irritans (assembly GCF_050003625.1). Lineage (NCBI taxonomy): Eukaryota > Metazoa > Arthropoda > Insecta > Diptera > Muscidae > Haematobia > Haematobia irritans. Next base: position 57,942,641 of record NC_134400.1, on the reverse strand, counting down.
TCAGTCACAAATGCAATTGAACACGAAGCGTCGAAACGTCAATTCAAATATTTGTGATATGATCATAATATGACACCAAGGCATAACTTTCTAACTACTTCTCGAGATGTTATTTATTTGTATGAATACAAAAATAAAAAACACAAGCGAAAATCTCACCATCGCTTTTATTTTGTTATCTTTGGAGTATATTTTTGCAGAAATATATTTTCCCACACGGTTGAAAAAGACTGTTTTTCATATGTTTGGCTATAAACATTATATGTTTGGAACACAAATTTTTAAACACAATATTTTTGAGTGCAAGCATATAATGTTCATAAACTAGCATAACATGTTTGGGACATATATGTTAATATGTTAGAACATATTATGTTTGGGACATAAAATGTTTGTAAATATAATATGCTTGGATGCAAACATATATTAATTTAGAAATAGCATATAAACATATATGTGTTTAGTAGCTTGGAGCGCTATTTAACAGGGAGCGATTTTGAATTAAGTTGGTGGTTGTTGCTTGTTATTACAAAATTAACATTTTATTTTTCCTTGGGCAATTGATCAGCTACTTCTTTGATCCTTACAAACTGTGTGGTCCGCTGTTCGAATCCCCGTCCGGCAAAAGGTAAAATTAAAATAAAAAAAATCATAAAATTGAATAATTTATTCTACAATTTTTGTATTACAGAAAAAGGTGCTAAGAACTAAAAAATCTCGTGGAAGTGAGAAAGATGTGGGGGAATATACAATTGGGCAGAAACAAAATTTTGAGCATTCAGGTCGAAAACCTATGTCGTTTGCACCTATATTACCTGTTTATTTTCATAATTCATTATGATTGTAAATATATAAATAAATAAATAAAATTTTGAGCACAATATTGTTTGGGAGAATTTTTTTAAGCATATAATATTTTTGGGTGCAAAATGCTTCCAAACATATTATATGGTCACATAATAACATATTGTTTTTTGGAAGACAACATTATTGAATTTGGATGCAAAAATACAAAATGTTTGGAAATTGACTACCCAAACATATATTTTTTTAGACCAATATGCTTTCAAACATATTATATATTGGAAGAGATCAAACATATAAATGTTTGGGCAATACCCAAAAATGTATATGCTTGAAGCAAAATATGTTTGGGAGTATATGTTACAGAAGCGATTTTTTGTGAGCGTGCATTTAAACTCAATAAAAAATTTAAAATTCTAGTAATTCGCAACACCTTCTTAAAATAACTACCATGGAAGCGAAAAAAAATCAATAGACACAGCTTCAAATCCCCGCGGGAGTGAAATCTTTAATTGTATTTTTTTTATAATTTTTTACTTTTTTGTTGATCTTCTATTCGTTTTTGCGATATTTAGTCGTACAAAATTTAAATTTTCACCTTAAACTGCCAAATAGCGTATTTTCTTAGATTGGTCCAAAAGACCAGTCTTTAGTCGACAATTTTATGAAAAATTAATGCCCCAAACATAATATATTCTAACATATTAACATATGTTTTCCAATCATTTTATGCTTATTTAGGAGCATTTAATTTCGCATTTAAAAATATAGTGTTTAATAAAGGCAGCACGTAATACATATTGTTTATACCTGAACATATGAAAAATATACTTTGCTATTGGTGTAGAACACAAAACTCCATACTTTTACAGATATTCCTTTCAATTTCTACTACAAACCCCCCTTTAATAACGTCGGACATGATAATAACTACGAACATTTTTTCCTCTAATGCCGCTTTATTCATTTAAGGCAAACTTGCATATTTGATTTTGGAATAAATGTTAATTTTATGTGGTAAACGACAAAGAGAGATCCCAAAGACGTGTGAACGGCAAAAACGAATGAGGGAAACGAGCGTGTGAAAACAGAATTAAGCATCAAACAAAAACATTTGGAGCGGTGGGAAGGAATGAAAAGTTTTACAAACACGAATAAGGAAAACATAGCATGAGTGTAAAGGCATCACTACATATTTGCGTACATAATCGTCTTTTTACGAAGGGATCTGTTCTAAGTGTATGCACAGAAAAAAAAGTGTCTTGTAAATTTAAGGACCATTTTAACTTCCACATAGTTCAACAAATTTACTGTAATATAGTTCATTTTTCGTAACCACAACGAAAATTAACTTAGCTAAAGGAAAACTTATAAAAATTCAGTAAATGGTTTTTAGTTCACTAACTACGAAATGGGAAGGATTTTTCCTTAAATAAATTTCCAACACAGTAGTTAATACATCGTTAATTCTATTATAAAAATACATGGGCAATATAAAAATCTTACTACGAAATGTGGACAATTTACTAAGAAAAAATTTTGTATGGAAAAAAAAATTTGTAGTAAAAATTAACTTAACATTACCGATTCGTATGATGGCTACCTACAGATTATTTCCCTTTTTATTATAAGTTGGATGTTTTTCCTCACATTGAAAATTTTAGATAAAGTTGAATAAAAAGTAGTTAATATAATCCTTGACGGGTGCATATCATTTTTTATAGATTCCTCATAAATTTGGTATATATTTTACTTTAACTTACAGATAGAATTCCAACTAATCAATAAAAGTGCTACTGGAAAATGAAGTGAGAAGAGAGTAATGAAATCATTGCATCATGTGAGGGAATTTTTAGAGACATTTTGTGTATATCTCGCAGCGTTGCCATTTTGGTCCGATCGGACCAAAATTGGTCCAAAAGATTTCTAATTTTTAAATTTGGTCCGATGGTCGGACCAAACGGAATTTGGTCCGTTTTGGTCCATTTTCATAAATTTGGTCATATTTATAAATTTTTTCTAGTATTTAAAATTTTTATCACATATTCAATAGTATCTATGCACTGAAAAAAATATTGTCGTGAGGTCGAATATTTCATGTTATTAAATACGAATGCGAATTTCGCTTAGCACAGTAGACTAATTTCTCTGATATAAAGTTTTTTCCTTGTCCAAAAGACGATAAACTTTTCAATGAAGCCGTTTTGTCTTTATAGTTAAACGATTCGACTTAAAATTGGGTATCCTAACATGAAAGAAAATTTCATTTTACTTAAGTAAACTTGGCTTTAATACTTCTGAAAAAAATCTGCAAAATTAATGAAATCATCTATAGTATTGTTGAATTTTTGTATCTTGAGTATAAAACTAAAAAGCATTTAAAAATATATGACCATAGCAAAATAATTTATTGAAAGTTTATCTAAGGAATTTATATGGTAAAAGTAGGCTAGAAGTTTTCTTCAACTTTTTTGCATATGAGGGATATATTTTATCACTTTATTTTAAAGTCGTTTTTTTATTTGAAACATAAAATAATTTTCCCTTGTAGTCGACAAGGACAAAGACAAAATTTATGGAACCGTGAATGTTTTTTGTTTCAGTGTGGAATTAGATACAATTTCAATCACAGAAAATCGAATGAAAATTTCGCGTTTTAGGTCTTGGGTCAGGTTTTATATTTTTTGGACAATTTTAACGCCAATACTCGAATGTCCACAAGAAGTGGAATATTAAGATTGAGCTATAGAAGAATATGGGCCGATATGGACCGGAAGTTTAAATCAAATTTTTGTAATATTGAATTTCGACTTTTGATGTCAACTAAAATTGACTTTAAAATTCGACCTTTTCAAAAAGTCTATTTTCTCAAAATTTAAAACAAGTTGATAAGTCGACGTTTTGATTACTATGTCAGCCGCTAAATCATATCAGTCCTTTCTGGTTTACCTTACTTATATTTAATAAAAGTACTATGTACAACAATAAAATACGTTTTAAGACATTTTTCTTCGAAATTGGAAATTTGGTCCGCTGGAGGGAATTTTGGTCCGATTTTGGAAAAAATTTGGTCCAAAATATAATTTCGTTGTGGCAACGCTGATATCTCGTATGATTGTTTGTGTTTGTTATTGCGTCATTTATGCTGTTGTTGGTTGTTTTGATTCTAGAGACAATGGAATGTTCCTTGTGTGTTGTTGGTAACTTTTGTGGTGAGAGTTGTTTTCTTGCAACAGCGAGATCAGAAAGGGATCGTGTGTGTGTGTGTGGAGTTGTTTTTCTTTACGGCAGGTATGTATCCTTTATGACAATTTGTGTCTTTGAGTTTCATTGCTGCATTCAGTTCTGTTGATGCATTTATGAAGTGTACACGTGGTTTTAATTTTGCAAAATTGTACGTGCGGTGTTGGTGGTTATTAATGACAATACATTTATTTAGAAACTGAGCAGTGAATGATGTGATGTTAGAGAAATCAAAAACGGGTTTTTATTGATAAAAAAGAAATAACAGATTAAGGAACTGTATATTTCTGGTAATAGTTTAAAATTAGTGCCGATTTTTAATTGACTTACATAAAAAGTATACAACATGAGTGGTAATAGGATGATCTATATTTATTTTACATCTGGATCACAGGCTGGAGATGCAACCATTTATTTTGAATCAATTTTTTTTGTGTTACAGCAATTCCTACAGGTGAGTACTAAGTTCGAGTTTAGCCGCTAAAATTAATAATAAATCACTAAGAAAATTATACAATTATACGTCTTCGATACAAATTTAAATTTAACTTGATGGAGAATAGCCCAAACCAAGTTTTTTTTTTATAAAGATTATTTTTTTATAATGGATTTTTTAAATAATCCATTATTGTGAAAATTGCGATTTTAGCCTCTAAACTCGAACTTAATATCCACCTTAATTACTAAATGATATACTGACAAGTGGAAATAATGTCTAATTTTATAATATTTTTTATTTCAAATATATTCTGAGACGTCCCATTAGTCCATGGATATGATTCCAATAATGTACCTACTGGATGGATGTTCAATGTGGTAAGTTTTTCTATAAACGGTGTTTTATCCGTTTTTAATAAAACCAAAATTTCAATTTATTAAAAATAATTATTTTCACTTGCAGGTAGACAGGTCTTGTAATGGTAATTTTTTTGAATATTCTTACTGTTTAATGCTAACTAAGCTGATATCCTTATTGGCTCTAGTAAATACTCTTGAAAACCGTAAGTTAATCAATATGAACGATAGAATTTTATAGTATTTTTCTTATATTTTGTATAACTTTGCAATTTCAGATGCTTATAAGACAAATCCGCCCAACAAAAGTTAGCCAAATTCGATGAAATTGGATAACAATTCAATGAATATAGCAATTTATGCCACATATATCTTTGAAATGGATAGAAAACATGGAAATTTAAATTAATTAGTTTAGTCCTAATAACATAGAATATTACTCTTTTGAAGAAACAATTACTAACTACCAACAAGGAACTGCATCCAACGTACGAATAAAAAAAAATTTCCTTTATTGTATATCATAGTTTTGTGTAATATTATAATAATTTTTTGAAATAAAATACTGGTGGTTATAGAAAATTTACTTGTTTTGTACGAAAAATTTCTTAGTTGTATACAGGCTTGTTGTACCTTTAATTCCTCAATTTCTGTACTTTTTGAAAATTATACTGACAAACAGTTTATTTCAAACCAATTTCTTAATACAGGTATCCCAAAAAATTGTTCATTTTTCCGGATAGCAGGAATATTTTGAATGAGTGTAAGTGCATTCTTCCCACAGCGTAGTAATAATGAACTAAAATACGATGCAATACATGAACTAATTCATAAGAACATCATGAACTTATCTAGACGAAAAAAATCTTTGGCGCCAAATCATGGTCATTCTTACTATGGGTTAGTTCATTTTTCATAAAAAATAGTAAACTTTTTTTTCGGTGTATAAGAAAAATATTATCAAATTCTATCGTTCATATTGATTTTTAACTTATGGCTTTCAAGAGTATTTCCTAGAGGCAATAAGGAAGGAAGCTTAGTTAGCATTACAGTAAGAATATTCCAAAAAATTACCATTACAAGGCCTGTCTACCTGCAAGTGAAAATAATTATTTTTAATAAATTGAAATTTTGGTTTTATTAAAAACGGACAAAATACCATTTATAGAAAAACTTACCACATTAAAAAATCCATCTAGTAGGTACATTATTTGAATCATATCCATTTTTGAAATTATTCTCAGAATATATTTGAAATAAAAAATATTACAAAATTAGACATAATTTCCACTTGTCAGTATAGCATTTAGTATTTAAGGTGGATATTAAGTTCGAGTTTAGCAGCTAAAATCGCAATATTCATGATAAGTTTTCTTTAATAATCCGTAATAAATATATATAAAAATAATCTTTATAAAAAACTAATTTATTTTTAATTTTAGCGGCTAAACTAGAACTTAGTACTCAACTGTAGGAATTGTTGTGACATAAAAAATATAGATTCAAAAAAATGGTTGCATCTCCAACCTGTGATCCAGATGTAGAATAAATATAAAAAGATCATCCTATTACCACTCATCTTGTATATTTTTTATGTAAATCAATTAAAAATCCGCACTAATTTTAAACTATTAACAGAAATATACAGTTCCTTAATCTGTTATTTGTTTTTTTTTTATCAATAAAAAGCGTTTTTGATTTCTCTAACATCACATCATTCACTTCTCAGTTTCTAAAATGTTTCGAAATAAATGTATTTTTATAAATAAACACAAATACCGCACGTACAATTTTGCAAAATTAAAACCACGTGTGCACTTCATAAATGCTTCAACAGAACTGAATGCAGCAATAAGACTCAAAGACACAAATAGTCATAAAGGATACATACCTCTCGTAAAGAAAAACAACTCCACACACACACACACGATCCCTTTCTGATCTCGCTATTGCAAGAAAACAACTCTCACCACAAAAGTTACCAACAACACACAAGGAATTGTCACTAGAATCAAAACAACCAACAACAGCATAAATGACGCAATAAAAAACACAAACAATCATGCGAGATATACACAAAATGTCTCTAAAACCTCCCTCACATGATGCAATGATTTCATTACTCTCACTTCTCACTTCATTTTCCAGTAGCACGTTTATTGATTAGTTGGAATTCTACCTTTAAGTTAAGGTAAAATATATACGAAATTTATGAGGAATCTATAAAAAATTATATACACCCGTCAAGGATTATATTAACTACTTTTCATTCTACTTTATCTAAAATGTTCAATGTGAGGAAAAACATTCCAACTTATAATAAAAAGGGGAATAATTTGTAGGTAGCCATCATACGAATCGATAATGTCGTTACACAGAAAAAAAAGTGTCTCGTAAATTTAAGAAGATTTTTACAATAATTTATTACAAGAATTTTCCAGAATTTTAGTTCATTTTTCGTATCTTCAACGAAAATTAACTACTCGAAAGGAAATTTTACAAATTCTAAGTAGCAATCGTTTAGTTCATGGCCTACAAATTACGATGGAAATTTCCTTAAAAAATTTCTTAACTGGTAGTTAAAAATTCGTTTGTCATGCTATAAAACTACTTGTGAAATGTAAAGTATTTTGTAAATAATAAGTGCAATTTACTATAAGATTTTTTTGTATGAGAAAATATTTTTTTACGAAAAATGAACTTGAAAGTGGGTAGCAATTTCTTACTGACAATTCCTATAGTTAATAATTGTTGGTAAAAAATTACCCAATGAAATATTTTTAGTTCACATGTAATTGAATTTATAGACATTTTCGTCAAAAATGGTAGATAATATTTCATGAAAATTTTGCAAATTTTAAGTTAAACGTTTCATCGTTCATAAACTGGTGTGCCTTTACGAATATTATTCTTAGAGTAAATTGTCAGCAGATGCGATGAACTAATGCATAGTACAGAGATCTTTATCGGCATAGTGGAATGTGATTAATGTAAAGATGATGTTACTTGAGTTTTGTTGTGTATACATGAGCGTGGGTTGTTTTTATTTTTGTTCATTTAGTGGTTTGTGTGTGTGTGTGTTTATTGTGTGGATGGTTTATTTGGCTGGATGAGGTGTTGTTTTCAATAAAGGCACATGTGTTTTTGTTGTTGTAGGAATGTTTTGGCTTTGCTTGGTTTTGTTTGGCATGCTTCAGTTGTATATTTGGCGTTGGCGTGGACTGTTGCATCTTTTGAGTAGGTATGCAACAAGGGAATATAAAGGCATGGAATATTTTGGATTTTTGAGACATATATTGGTGTTTGTTTATTAAACCTTTTAAATGAAAGTTATTAATATTTTATCGGTAGTTTAGAAAAAAAGTTATTAGGAATATTTAGGAAAATATGTTGAAATTGAAAGTGTATTGAAATTTGTATTATTCTATGTAAAAAAATTAATATTCAATTCCAGATGAATTTGGAAAATTTTTGTTATATCTCAGCGTACAGTTTAGTCATAAATTGGTAAGTATTTTTGTAATATGGATTTCTTTTAAAAAGAATATTTTTTATGTATATTATTATTTGTTAATTAATTTTTTTGGAAACCAGTTCAATGCTTTCCTTTGTTGTAAAAGCAATATTTAATTTCAGAGCAACTCCACATGGATACAAATAAATTTAAAAATGGTAAGTTTTGCTAAAAATTGGCTTTCTTTCAACTAGAATATTTACGTTTTTATGACCTTTTTATCATCAAAATTACAGGTTTTTAATACCTTATGTTAGTATTTCTTTAATCATTTTTTTGGAAACCAATGTTATATTTTTAATGTAAAGAACATATATTTAATTTCAGAATAACCCGCTAAAAATTTGGAAAACTTTTTAGTACTCCTTTGCTTGTAATTTAAAATGAATTGGTAAGGATTCCTTAACTTTCTTTTAACCCTGTACAGTCATCCTTATTTTTTGTACATTAACGTCATCCTTCGTCATTTTGAAAGTGAACCAAACTTGAATTTATTTTCTTATTCAATTTGGTTTTAAGTAGCATAACACAAAAATTCATAAAACGGTCGAATTAGTATAACTTAAATTTACCATTTCCCAATAGACTAAAATGCATTTTAAATCGAAAATGAAATTATGTGTCATCATTTTGACGAATGATGACTGTCTAGGGTTAACCATAATATTTTTATGCATATTATTATTTTTTTCATTAGATTTTTTGGAAACCTATTTAATAATTTTAATTAATGTAAAAAATTTATATTTAATTTCAGAGTAACCCAAATAAATTTGGACAACTTTTTATATTTCCCCTCAGCATACAATTTAATAGAGAATTGGTAAGTTTTATATTAAAACTTTGTCTTTCTTTCAACTAGAATATTTATTTTATTATATCCTTCACATCGATATCAACACAGTTTTATGAGTTTATATAGAATACTTCATTATTTCTCTAATTGTTTCAGGTACAAATTTTATGAGATACGTTTTCCAAAGAAAATTTGAATTCCTTATACCATTTGATAAAATGCCCCCAAATATGGTAAGTTACAAGCTAATATAAAGAATTAAAAACTTATATTTCATTACATGGTGTTAATTTTTAACAATTTTCATTATTGCTTCCATTTTTTGCCAGCAAGATATGTGAAAAAATTACCTACGATGAATAAAAAAAGGATAAGTCAAAATGTCCAAACAGCGAGTTAAAATAAACTACTTTCTTGTTCCACGTGGTCATAATTTTTATTCACAAAAACATTGTATTAAGAACTCTCATCATAAGTTTTTATAATAAAGTACTTTTGCTTAAAGAAAGTTTAATTTTAATGTATGAACATTTTCATAATAGTAAAACGGGTTGTTGTTCCTTTAATTATTTAATTTCTCTGTACTGTGGAAGGATTGATTTAAAAATAGTTTAGTTGTCGACATTTTAAAGAGACTGTAAACCAATTTTTATTATCGGGTTTCCCACAAAATAAGCAAATAAACCAAAAGAATATTGACTTTTTAACTTGGTAGGGGTATATAAATCTTATGGTGTTGTAAAAATGAACTAAAATACAATGTTATAGATGAACTAAAATTTAAGAGAATTATAAACTACACAAGTTGAAAAAAATCTTAAGGGCTAAATCATGGTCAATATTACTACAGTTTAGTTCATTTTGCAATGGAAATGGGTTCACTGTTTTTTCAGTGTAAGTTAATTTTTATTGCAAACATTTTTTCCATACAAAATTTTTTCTTAGTACATTGTCCACATTTCGTAGTAAGATTTTTATATTGCATGTATTTTTATAAGAGAATCAATGGTGCATTAACTACTGTGTTGGAAATTTATTTAAGGAAAAATCCTTCCGATTTCGTAGTTAGTGAACTAAAAAACATTTACTGAATTTTTATAAGTTTTACTTTAGCTAAGTTAATTTTCGTTGTGGTTACGAAAACTATATTACAGTAAATTTGTTGAACTATGTGGAAGTTAAAATGGTCCTTAAATTTACAAGACACTTTTTTTCTGTGAAATTACATTTATATAGCATAGTTTGCAGCGCCCACGAGCCCATGCAAACATAACATTATTTAACAGAAACATACATTTGTTTGCCACGTAGAGCAGTGGTTAGCATGTCTCCCTTGCATGCAAAGGGTCGTGGGTTCAATCCCTGCTCCGACCGAACACTTTTTTATACCCTCCATCATAGGATGGGGGTATATTAACTTTGTCATTCCGTTTGTAACACATCGAAATATTGCTCTAAGACCCCATAAAGTATATATATTCTGGGTCGTGGTGAAATTCTGAGTCGATCTAAGCATGTCCGTCCGTCCGTCCGTCTGTTGAAATCACGCTAACTTCCGAACGAAACAAGCTATCGACTTGAAACTTGGCACAAGTAGTTGTTATCGATGTAGGTCGGATGGTATTGAAAATGGGCCATATCGGTCCACTTTTACGTATAGCCCCCATATAAAGGGACCCTCAGATTTGGGTTGTGGAGCCTCTAACAGAAGCAAATTTCATCCGATCCGGCTGAAATTTGGTACATGGTGTTGATATATGGTCTCTAACTACCATGCAAAAATTGGTCCATATCGGTTCATAATTATATATAGCCCCCATATAAACCGATCCCCAGATTTGGCTTGTGGAGCCTCTAAGATAAGCATATTAAATCCGATCCGGCTGAAATTTGGTACATGGTGTTAGTATATGGTCTCTAACAATCATGCAAAAATTGGTCGACATCGGTCCATAATTATATATAGCCCCCATATAAACCGATCCCCAGATTTGGCTTGCGGAGCCTCAAAGAGAAGCAAATTTCATCCGATCCGGCTGAAATTTGGTACATGATGTTGGTATATGGTCTCTAACAACCATGCAAAAATTGGTCCACATCGGTCCATAATTATATATAGCCCCCATATAAACCGATCCCCAGATTTGGTTTGTGGATCCCCTAAGAGAAGCATATTTCATCCGATCCGGCTGAAATTTGGTACATGGTGTTGGTGTATGGTCTCTAACAACCATGCAAAAATTGGTCCACATCGGTCCATAATTATATATAGCCCCCATATAAACCGATCCCCAGATTTGGTTTGTGGAGCCTCTAAGAGAAGCATATTTCATCCGATCCGGCTGAAATTTGGTACATGGTGTTGGTATATGGTATCTAACAATCATGCAAAAATTGGTCCACATCGGTCCATAATTATATATAGCCCCCATATAAACCGATCTCCAGATTTGGCTTGCGAAGCCTCAAAGAGAAGTGAATTGCATCCGATCCAGCTGACATTTGGTACATGGTATTGGTATATGGTCTCTAGCAACCGTGCAAAAATTGGTCCACATCGGTCCATAATTATATATAGCGCACATATAAACCGATCCCCAGATTTGGGTTGCGGAGCCTCTAAGAGAAGCAAATTTCATCCGATCCGGCTGAAATTTGGTACATGGTATTGGTATATGGTCTCTAGCAACCGTGCAAAAATTGGTCCATATCGGTCCATAATTATATATAGCCCCCATATAAAACGTTCTCCAGATTTGACCTCCGGAGCCTCTTGGAGGAGCAAAATTCATCCGATCCGGTTCAAATTAGGAATGTGGTGTTAGTATATGGTCGCTAACAACCATACCAAAATTGGTCCAATCACACAAAAATTGGTCCATATCGGTTCATAATCATGGTTGCCACTCGAGCCAAAAATAATCTACCAAGATTTTATTTCTATAGAAAATTTTGTCAAAAGTTTATTTCTATAGAAAATTTTGTTAAAATTTTATTTCTGTAGACATTTTTGTCAAAATTTTCTTTCTATAGAAAATTTTGTGAAAATTTTTATTTCTATAGAAAATTTTGTGAAAATTTTATTTCTATAGAAAATTTTGTTAAAATTTTATTTCTGTAGAAAATTTTGTCAAAATTTTATGTCTACTTTGTCAAACTGAATTATATACGTATTGGATCGATCTTTTTTGATTTAATATATACCACGTATGGACTTACATACAATTTAGAAGATGGTGTTAGGAGGTTATAAGATACCTTGCCATCGGCAAGCGTTACCGCAACTTAAGTAATTCGATTGTGGGTGGCAGAGTTTAGAAGAAGTTTCTACGCAATCCATGATGGAGGGTACATAAGCTTCGGCCTGGCCGAACTTACGGCCGTATATACTTGTTTATTTTTTAATTTACACATTTATATTTATACTAATATATTAAATTTTTATAATGAAACTTCAAAATGTGGGTTATTAAAGATTTATAGTCAGTAACAGTGCTTGATATAAACGAAATTGACTGATTTTTGGATAAAATATTATTTTTTTATTGCAAAAATAACAATTTTGTAACAAAAAACTGTTTTTGGTACAAAACTTCAAAATTTGGAAGGAATTCAAAAACTCTAACAAAAGAAGAACGTGGAGTCGAGTATAAACATACATAAATAATTTTCTAATATAAAAATATAAATTTATTTAGGCGTGAACAGTTTTTTACTAGCATTTAACACCATCGCTCTAAAATGCCTTTTATTTTTCTTTAATAAGTCATTTTAAAGAAAATAAACTTTTTAAATTGTTTTAGCTGCAAAACTCGAACTTAATGCCCGCTTTTATATTTGAAGGTGTCCGTCAACTCCTCGTGGACTACTTATTAATAAAGAGGAACTAAACTTTGTTTTTATACATTTTAATGTGTAATTTTTCACTATTTCCTCCTTATTTCATTTTACTGTCCCAACTCTAAAAAGAGTATAGTGCCCTTTCGTTATTTTTATGAAGTCCCATGATTTCTTTTAACGAACCAAGAAAAAAATTTGTGCCCATAATGCCAAAATGATAAACAAAACACATGTCCACACATACATAAAATGCTGATCTCAAGGCGAAAACATATGCTGTTTGTTTTTCAAATGTCTATTCTCTTGGTTCCGAATGTCTATTCTCTTTATTCAAATTAAATAATATTTAGACTTAAGCATATCAAATTTTTGGCCTTATCATAAAACAGTTTTCCGAAACAACATACAAGCGGTTTCACAGAAATTGTTCTCTTTTGATTCTTTCGCTGTATTATGTTGACATCTTTCGTCAACTCTCCCGGTTTCCATCTCTATTTCTTTCTCTATACTCTCTCTCTCTCTCTGTCGCTTTGAATGAAATATCAAAACATATGTATGTTTAGTCGAAATTTTTGAATTTATATATGTTTGCATTCACACATATGAATTTTATGAAACATTCATGCCCCAAACATAATATATTCTAACATATTAACATAGATGTCCCAAACAGTTAGTTTAGGAACATTACATGTTTGCACTTAAATATATTGAGTTTTAAAATTGTGCTTGAAACACATTTTGTTTATATCGGAACATATGAAAAACATATTTTTCTAACAGTGTGGAGGAAAAAATTTTTGCAAAAAGGGTTTGTTTTTATTAAGAGTTTTGTAGTGTTGAGTTTGTCATTTTTGAGTTTTAAGTTTAAGTACTCAGTTTAGAGACTTAAATACTCTGTGACTAAAGCAAATAATCCCAGCAAAAAAATTTGGAAGTTCTTCCAAAGGCACAACGTTAAAAGCACTTCCAGAAGATGCACTCCCATTGATGTTCTTTATTTTAACTACCCAGGAAGTTATTCAATTTTTTATAACTTTTTTTGTTCATACTTTTAATGGGTAATTTAACCTTTTTTTTGTTTCGAATAGGTTAAAAACAGAGTAAGAATTCATAAAATGGTAGAAATCATTTAAATTTTGTCGAAAAAAATGCTAAATTCAATCTGAAAAAAAATTGTGAATTTTTGAAAATATTTGACGTCAAACGTTTCCAACAAGCGATAGAATCTATTAAAAATTTAAAAAAATTAAAAAAATATAACAGAATTTTTTAATTTACATCCAAAATATTGAATTCGGATTACACCTAAAGAAGTGATGCAAATTCAGTGCAACGGCTGTTGAAATGGAGGACTTCCGTCCTTTGACAAGTCCATGTTAAATTCATCGCTTCTGCGTCAATTATGCACCACTTCCGGATCCAAAAAGAACATTTTCATTACTTTTTTGGCTACGCTTTTTTTGCTGGGATGTTTAATAAAATCATAGATATAAAGGCTAAAATAAGTTGAAACAAATTCGGATGTACATTTTTATTATTTTGATGATTACTGTATAAACCGATCAAGAACTAAAGTATCTTATATAGGTATTTCATCTGCTTTTTTAATCTAATATAGAATCCATATGGAATAACTTACAATTTAAAAGACAATTTTAGGAAGGTTTCAGATACCTAGCGATTGGTTTTGTTACCACAACCCAAGTAATTCGATCGTGGATGATAGTCTTTAGTAGAACTTTCTACGCAATTCATGGAGGAGTGCATAATATTCGGTCTACCCGAACTTTTGACCGTATACATTTGCTTTACTATCATTTCCTACAGGGATCTCTCTTTTCTGCTTTTAGAAAGGAATTTTATCAATAAATATTTGGTTTACTGTCCAGTAATATTTGGTTTGGTGAATTTAAGTCCTTTACGATTGTGTACAAAGCCGTATTAATTTTTTGCCTTTCTATGTTTAATTCCTACTCCATTGATTGAACTTTTTTTCATTTTTTCATGAATTCTTAAGAAATGGCAAAACTGCGGACAATTACTTTTGTCCCACAATGCTCCTTTGTGTGTTAAGATATAGGTAAGTAAACCAGAAAAATAAACATTGACAGATTTTGTATTTAGGTTGTGGTATGTGGATTTAGGCAAGTGTATTTGGTATATGGTTAGTTAGGTACTGGTACCAGGCTGCAAACATTTGAACATTCCCATTCAATGACATTTCATACATGGTCAAATATCCTTTTTCTTGGAGCAATCTATTGTGAATATATTATGAATTTAGCTCGAAGTCAGACAAGTTAAACAAAATGTATTGAGTGAAGTCGTTTTTTCCAAGGAAACCGTCATATTTGTATTCTCCAACAGCTACTCTAAGATCTGTAAAAAATAACACAGACGAGAACATGGAGAATAACTTGAGAAACAAGGACGTTAATATTTTACCTGAAAACTTTTCATACAATTCCTTGCCAAAAGTTTACGAGAATTTGTTCTTGTTGTACAAAACAAATATGCCCGGAAGCAAAAAAATTTATTGAAGATGTCGCCCAAATACGTTGGGTAAATGCAGGGGGGGGGGGGGGGACGACGACGGAAAAGCTAAACGTTCTTTAATGTACAAGTATTAATAGGCATCTATTTAGGTAAAGTTTTTCCCAAAATTGGGGATTCTGGTAAGTACTACGCTTCATAACAACTTGAGCCATTAAAACGCGGATCATATTTGAAAAGTTTATTTGAAAGTTTTGGGACAGATTTTATTGTTGGCATTTTCCAAGACCATACAATTTTTCTTTTCTAAGTACCTGGATTTATATTTTACATTGGGAATATGTTTGAGATTTACGAGGAAAAATTGACTTATGGTGATGTGTATTTTCGGTATTACTCGTACTTGCGTGTATCGAAATAACATTGGTTAATATGCAGTGTACTACACTGAGCAAGAAATAGGACGTGTTTATTTGTAAAATTAGAAATCATTATTTATTCTTCGAAATCAATTTGATTCTCTTCAAAGTAAAAGGACGGAAAAAATAAGCTGGGAAATAATGCGAGATTTTACCAACACTTTTGGATTTTTAATTACACTGAAAGAAAAGCTAGCTTGGTTTCAAAGATTGTGTCTTTACACCAACGATTTTGATATTGATTCCTAATAAAAGAAGAATTTAATTGAAATGTGACCACAAATCTCTTTTAAATTTGAGTTTTGTGTACTTGATACTACACCGAAAAAAAAAACTATTTACGTGATATTAAAGATTACGCTATCTAAATTTTAGGATGCACAATTTTCAAAATATTAAGGACACATTTATTTAAAATAATGAAATTAACATAAGGTTGTAATGTTTGCTTCAAAGTTTTTTTTTTTATTACATTTAGGACACAATGTTTAGACATTTGCGCCCTTCCGTATGTCGAAGACGTCCTTAAATTAATTTAAAACAAAAAAGCTTCAATATAGCTTAAGACTTATTTTGAGGATTTTTGCTTTAAAGTTTGTTTTGAATTAAGACGACATTGTTTACTTTGAAGTATCCGTTATAATTTGGATTTTTAAACTGTACGTGAACAGCTTTATTAATAGATCGCAAAAACAGGAAGAAAATTTCATAAATGAGATCTGTATCTTTATTTTAATTTTATTGATCCTAGATTTAAGGCCACATAGGTCGCTAAAAAATGTCTTTATATTAAAGAAGCCGCATCTTTGGCTCGGAATCAATACCAAAATTCTTAATGGAAGGCCAAAATCTTTGGATCCAAGTAAACTTTTTTTGAATGTAAGAAAGAAACTTAAATTTATTCGTTTTTTTCTGTTGTTTTCTTCATGTACAATCGGGTCCTGTAATAACGTATACAGAAACAAGTATATACGGCCGTAAGTTCGGCCAGGCCGAATCTTATGTACCCTCCACCATGGATTGCGTAGAAACTTCTACGAAAGACTGTCATCCACATTCGAAATACTTGGGTTGTGGTATCTTAAAACTTCTGAACATCATTTTCTAAATTGTGAGTTAGTCCATACGTGGTATATATTAGACAAAAAGTCATGTATAGTTAAGTCTACAAATAATTGCGAATCGATGTGGACTTTTTGCACGGTACGTAGAGAGCCAGAATTGAAATATGGGCGTCGCTTATATGGGGGCTATATACAATTATGAACTTGATATGGACCAATTTTTGTGTGATTGGAAATCGATTTATCTGAGAGATATATATATATATATAACTATAGACCGATATGGACCTAGTTAGGCATGGTTGTTAACGGCCATATACTAGCACAATGTACCAAATTTCAACTCACTCGGATGAAATTTGCTCCTCCAAGAGGCTCCATCTCGGGATCTGTTTATATGGGGCTATATATGATTATGGACTGATATGGACCACTTTTGGCATGGTTGTTAAATATCATATACGATCACCACGTACCAAATTTCAAGCAGATCGGATGAATTTTGCTTCTCCAAAAGGCACCTGAGGTCAAATCTAGGGATCGGTTTATATGGGAGCTATATATAATTATGGGGCCGATTTCCCGATTTTACTTCTTGAGCTTCTATAATCCGAAGTTTTTATCCTATTTGCCTGAAATTGGAAATCTAGAGGTATTTTCGGATCATAAAGAGGTGTGCCGAAAACGGTGAGTATCGGTCCATATTTTAGTATAGCCCCCATAAGAACGATTTCCCGATTTAACTCCTTGGGTTTCTAGAAACCGTAGTTTTTATCTGATTTGCCTGAAATTGTAAATATTCTGGTATTTTAGGCTCACAAAAACGTGTATCGAATTAAGTTTTTATCGATCCATTTGGTAATGCCTCCATATAGATCATGAAAAGTGCTTGAAACGCAAGGTAAAATTTCCAGATTTTACTTCTACAGATTTAAGATTTCAAATCAAGACGTTATTTTATAATTTTCTTGCACACTTACAAGAGATGTTAATGATTCCTCTAAAACTCAAACAAAAATGGTTCTTATAAATCCAGAATCTGATATAGTCCTCATAGGTGAAATCTTGAAATTTATCTTCGGGAAGTGTCCTCAAGTCCTCAAGCCCTCCTGAAATTTCAAAGGAAACCCTAATATTTGGTTCATGGTGGTGGGTATTTAAGATTCGGCCCGGCCGAACTTAATGCTGTATATACTTGTTAAATATAATATGTGTGGCTACAAACATATATTAATTTAAAAATTGCATATAAACATATATGTGTTTAGAAAGAGAGGCCGAGAGAGTATGCTTCAAGTCAAAAAATGGAGGTAACCAATTGGCGCCTTAAAAATATATACACACAAAGAAAATTGCATTAAAAGTTTTTTCTACCAGTGTATGCATAAGGTGAAACATAATATGTTTGAACAATACAAACAATATTTTGTTTGGATCAATCCAGAAAATATATATGCTTGAAGCAGAATGTGTTTTTGGGTATATGTTACAGAAGCGATTTTTATGAGGATGTACTTGGATTAAAGAAAAATTTGTTGGACGGGGGAAATTTTTTAGAACATTTTAAAAATAAAATAAAATCAAATAAAATGTGTCAAATAAATATAAGTTACTTGTAGCATTAGTTTAAAAACTGATTTTTTCTATGTATTAACGACAACTTAAATTTTCAAATTCAGACTTGACTTCAAGTAGAAATAATTTCAAGTGAAAATTGTCAGTAAAATAAGGTATTGAAAGACATCTCATATTTTTGAATGCTTTTAAGTCAACACGCAAAGGCGATTTCATTGATTTTGAAGAATTATTAACGCCAACTTGGCTTTATTCCAATAAATGTTTCTTTCATATAAAGACAACTACATATACCCGAATCACTTAACTATAAAGACAAAACGCATACATTGAAAAATTTATCGACTTTTGCACAAGGAAAAAAACTCTATATTAGAGAAATGCGTCATCTATGCCATTTCTCATAAAAGCAATAACCGAACTAACATAAAATTAAAGAAACAAATCAATTGCACCAAATTATTATCATATTAACTGAAAAATATTGACATGAGGCCAAAGATTTCTTGTCCTTAAAATGGGATTGCGAGTTTTGGTTAGCGTAGAAGACGTATGTTTCTGATGAAACTTTTTCCAAAAGTTTATACACTTTGATGTCGTGTTGTCCTTAGAGTTAAGTGATTCGGATATGGATTTCTTTACATGAACGATGCATTTTTATACCCTCCACCATAGGATGGGGGGTATATTAACTCTGTCATTCCGTTTGTAACACATCGACATATTGCTCAAAGACCCCATAAAGTATATATATTCTGGGTCGTGGTGAAATTCTGAGTCGATCTAAGCATGTCCGCCCGTCCTTCTGTTGAAATCACGCTAACTTCCGAATGAAACAAGCTATCGACTTGAAACTTGGCACAAGTAGTTGTTATTGATGTAGGTCGGATGGTATTGCAAATGGGCCATATCGGTCCACTTTTACGTATAGCCCCCATATAAACGGACCCCCCAGATTTGGCTTGCGGAGCCTATAAGAGTAGCATCTTTCATCCGATCTGGCATGGTGTAAGTATATGGTCTCTAACAACCATATCGGTCCATATTTATATATAGCTCCCATATAAACCGATCCCTAGATTTGACCTCCGGAGCCTCTTCGAGGGGTAAAATTCTTCTGATCCGATTGAAATTTGGTACGTGGTGTAAGTATATGTTCTCTAACAACCATGCAAGAATTGGTCCATATCGGTCCATAATTATATATAGCTCCCATATAAACCGATCCCCAGATTTGACCTCCGGAGCCTCTTCGAGGGGCAAAATTCTTCTGATCCGATTGAAATTTGGTACGTGGTGTAAGTATATGTTCTCTAACAACCATGCAAGAATTGATCCATATCGGTCCATAATTATATATAGCCCCCATATAAACCGATCCTCAGATTTGTCCTCCGGAGCCTCTTGGAGGAGCAAACTTCATCCGATCCGGTTGAAATTTGGAACGTGGTGTTAGTATGTGGTCTCTAACAAACACGATATGGACACGAATTGGTCCATATCAGTCCATAATTATATATAGCCCCCATATAAACCGTTGTCCAGATTTGTCCTCCGGAGTCTCTTGGAGAAGCAAAATTCATCCGATCCGGTTGAAATTTGGAACGTGGTGTTGGTATGTGGCCGCTAATAACCATGCCAAATTTGGTCCACATCGATCTATAGTTATATATAGCCGATCCCTAATCACACAAAAATTGGTCCTTATCGGTTCATAATCACGGTTGCCACTCGAGCCAAAAATAATCCAAAAATTTTATTTCTATAGAAAATTTTGTCAAAATTTTATTTCTATAGAAAATTTTGTCAAAATTTTATTTCTATAGAAAATTTTTTCAAAATGTTATTCCTATAGAAAATTTTGTCAAACTTTATTTCTATAGAAAATTTTGGCAAAATTTTATTTCTATAGAAAATGTTGTCAAAGTTTTAATTCTATAGAGAATGTTGTCAAAATTGTAATTCTATTGAAAATTTTGTCAAAATTTTATTTCTATAAAAAATTTTGTCAAAATTTTATTCCAAAGAAATTTTTTTTCAAAATTTTATTTCTATAGAAAATTTTGACAAAATTTTATTTCTATAGAAAATTTTTTCCATATTTTACTTCTATAGAAAATGTTGTCAAAATTTTATTTTTCAAAATTTTATTTCTATAGAAACTTTTTTCAACATTTTATTTCTATACACAATTTTGTCAAACTTAATTATATGCGTATTTAATCGGCCTTTTTTAATTTAATATATACTACGTATGGACTACCTTGCAATTTAGAAGACGGTGTTAGGAAGTTTTAAGATACCTTGCCATCGGCAAGTGTTACCGCAACCCAAGTAATTCAATTGTGGAAGACTGTCTTCAGTAGAAGTTTCTACGCAATCCATGGTGGAGGGTACATAAGCTTCGGCCTGGCCGAACTTACGGCCGTATATATTTGTTTGGAATAAGTTCAACTACACAGAAAAAAATATCACCAAAATATTTCCAATTAAAAACTTAATTGAAGTTGGAATTTTTTCAATTAATAAATTAATTGATACAATTAACTTTTTAATCATGATAGAAACATTAAGTTAATTAAGTCAATGATTGAAAATTTTAAAATTTTTAATCAAAAAAATTAATTGATACAATTAACTTTTTAATCAAATTCGGAAGACTAATTCAGTTAAAAAAGTGCTGATTTTTTTAATTTTTAATTAAAAATGTATTTCAAACAATCATTTGTTAATCCAAATAAAAACTCTAAGCCAATTCAGAAAGTAATTAAAAATAGTTATCTTTTTTAATTAATAAATTAATTGAGTTTTGCAATCAACATCAATTAAATTTTTAAGTGAATCAATTAAAAAATTAATTGAAATTTGCTGAAAAAATCAATTAATTTTTTAATCAAGAATTTTTCTATGCCCAATTAAAACTGTGATTGATACTATCATTTTCGTGATTGAAGACATTTCAATTAAAAAATTAATTGGATCAATTAATTTGGTGATTGAATCAGAAAAAAAATTTTTTGTGTGTAGGCGACCTTGGGTTTCTACTTCTGAGAGGTTTCACTGTATGTACTTTATGTAGTTGGAAATCGACATTTCAATGTGTTAAAAACTATCATATTCCCATCACCATCCTATTGTGCTAGGTAAGAAAACAAAAAACACGGCTAAGTGTTTCTATATTGGGGGGTGGGTTTTCCTATTTATTGTACTTTTCGCCAGAATGTAATAGAAATAATAGAGGCATTATATTCATTTCCATCAACAATGAAAACCATTTCCGTCACAATCCCCATTACGAGATGTATATTAATGAGACTTCATTCATTAATCGAGCCCCAATTTGCAAGACTTAATTGCAAAATTTCTGCAATTTATCTCTGTAGCCATGCATCTCGAAGGTAACTGTGAATATAAGAACAGCAATTTCTGCGCGAAAATACTACACGAAAACAAAACATAAATTGGCCATTTTCATTGTAACATTTTGGTTGATAACATGAAAATTAAAATAACATGGGTAGTTAAAATAAAGAACATCATTGGGAGTGAATCTTCGGGAAGTGCTTTTAAAGTTGTGCCTTTGGAAGAACTTCCATTTTTTTTTGCTGGGAAACGATGTAACGATTGCGTCTAAATTTTTTTGTTTGCTTTTAAAGAAAAATTTTTAGCGTCAAAAGAAAATTTTGTTTGTCTACAATTTCGTTCCTCAGAGATGAAAACTATTCTTTCAGCGTAGAACAAACATGTGTTACATGATCATTTTTGCATAACAAATGTGGCAGCTATAATTAACTCCAATTTTAGTTGATTGAAGTTGCCACAGTTTTACTTGTGTTAGCCGAAGAAGAACTATGTAGAGGTTAGTAAAGCATTTTTTTGTAGAGTGCAAATATTTTTTCTTAGTGCCCAGTTTGAATTATAGGGCAATATCCTTTTATTAATGTTTTATATTTACTTACTTTTATTTTAGTTTATATTGATTTGATCAGTTAGTTAGCCAGCATTACTTTTATTAGAAGAATTTTCGTTATTGTTGCCAACTGAAATAAAATTATTATAAATAAATCTATTAAACCTAACAATAAAACGATCTATCAAAGAATGAAAAAGAGTAATCATATTGACATATAAATTAAATAAAATAAGGGTCACACGCACTCACGACGGTTAATTGTACGTACAATATTTTTGGTAGAACTCCGCACACTCACGAATGGAAGTACTCACGCACGAAAAACTTTTACAGAGTCCCATTGACGATCAGAAATGTTGTGACTCACGAAAACTCTCGTGAGTTAGTGACTCACCATTTAGTTGTATGTTACGGTTGAAGTTTACTTTTGAGACTTTTTTTAACTTTTCGTCGACAAGAATATGGGACAATCCTGGAATCGTAAGAGTAATTTACCTGAGGGACCTGCATCACACTCGTACGTCTCACTTATATAGTAAGCGAATTCAACTCGTATGCACGGCGTGCATGTTTCAAAACGATCAGTTCAGGAAAGTAAATCAACACACATGTAGTACCAAGCGGAGAACAGGCGCTGTCAAACTATTAATGATAAAATGACATCATGTCAAAACAGTAACAAGCAAAAGAGCGTTGCTAAAAATTTAGTGAAAATGTTCTTTTTGGATCCGGAAGTGGTGCAAAATTGGCGCAGAAGCGATGAATTTAACAGCCATTGCACTGAATTTGCATCAATTCCCCGCAAAAAAAATTGGAAGTTCTTCTTAAGGCACAACTTTAAAAGCACTTCCAAAAATGTCTTCCCAGAGATGTTCTTTATTTTAACTGCACAGGAAGTCCATTTGAGTCAATTTTATAACTCGCTTTTTTCATATTTTTAATAAGAAATTTAAAATTTTATTGTTTCAAATGGGTTAAAACCAGATTAAGATTTAATAAAATAGTGCAAATTGTTTAAATTTTGCCGAAAAAAATGCTAAATCCTTTCTAGAAAAATTGGGAATTTTTGAAAATATTTGATGTCAAACGTTCCAGACAATCGTTATTATTCATTAAAAATTATAAAAAATTTTAAAAATTATTTATTCGTCAAAATGTCACAAAATTTCTTTATTCACATCCAAATCACTTGATTCGCATCAAGTGAAATGGTGGACATCCGTCCTATGACAAGCCCATGTTAATATCATCGCTTCTGCGCCAATTTTGCGCCACTTCCGGATCCAAAAAGAACATTTTCACTACTTTTATGGCGACGCTTTTTTTGCTGGGTTATTAAGGTGTGATCCGAATTTAGCGTTTTGGATGTGAGTTAAAAGTGTTTTTGAGATATTTTGCCAAAAAACTAATTTTTATATTTTTTTTATAATTTTTTATGCATTCTAACGCTTGTCTGAAACGTTTGACCCCAAATATCTATTTAGAATGGATTTAGCATTTTTCGACAAAATGAAAATAATTTGCACCATTTAATTAATTCTTACCCTGTTTGTAACCTATTTGAAACAAAAAAATTAAAATTACCTATTTAAAATATGAAAACCTCGAATTATAAAAAGTATATACGGCCGTAAGTTTGGCCAGGCCGAAGCTTATATACCCTCCATCATGGATTGCGTAGAAACTTCTTCAAAACACTGCATTCCACAATCGAATTACTTAAGTTGCGGTAACGCTTGCCGATGTCAAGGTATCTTGACACCTCCTAACACCATCTTCTAAATTGTATGTAAGTCAATACGTGGTATATATTAAATCAAACAAGTAAGGAAAGTTTAAAGTCGGGCGGAGCCGACTATATTATACCCTGCACCACTTTGTAGATCTAAATTTTCGATACCATATCACATCCATCAAATGTGTTGGGGCCTATATATAAAGGTTTGTCCCAAATACATACATTTAAATACCACTCAATCTGGAAGAATTTGATAGACTTCTACAAAATCTATAGACTCAAAATTTAAGTCGGCTAATGCACTAGGGTGGAACACAATGTTAGTAAAAACAAGTATATACGGCCTTAAGTTCGGCCAGGCCGAATCTTATGTACCCTCCACCATGGATTGCGTAGAAACTTCTACGAAAGACTGTCATGCACAATCGAACTACTTGAGTTGTGGTATCTTAAAACTTCTTAACATCGTTTTCTAAATTGTGAGTTAGTCCATACGTGGTATATATTGGACAAAAAAGTTATGTATAGGTAAGTCTACAAATAATTACGAATCGACATGGACTTTTGCACCGTACGTAGAGAGCCAGAATTGAAATATGGGGGCTATATAGAATTATGAACTTGATATGGACCAATTGTTGTGTGATTGGAAATCGATTTATCTGAGGGATATATATAACTATAGACCGATATGGACCTAGTTAGGCATGGTTGTTAACAGCCATATACTAGCACAATGTACCAAATTTCAACTCACTCGGATGAAATTTGCTCCTCCAAGAGGCTCCAAAACCAAATCTCGGGATCGGTTTATATGGGGCTATATATGATTATGGACTGATATGGCCCACATTTGGCATGGTTGTTAAATATCATATACGATCACCACGTACCAAATTTCAACCAGATCGGATGAATTTTGCTTCTCCAAAAGGCACCGGAGGTCAAATCTGGAGATCGGTTTATATATGAGAGCTATATAAATATAATTATGGGCTGATAGGAACCAATTCCTGCATGATTGTTGGATACCATATACTAACATAACGTACCAAATTTCAACCGAATGGGAAGAATTTTGCTCTTCCAAGGGGCTCTGGAGGTCAAATCAGGGGATCGGTTTATATGGGGCCTATATATAATTATGGACCGATTTCGACCAATTTTTGCATGGGTTTTTGAGGCCATATATTAACACCACGTACCAAATTTCAACTGAATCAAGTGAATTTTGGTCTTCCAAGAGGCTCGGGAGGTCAAATCTGGATCGGTTTACATGGGGGCTATATATAATTATGGACCGATATGGACCAGTTTTTTCATGGTCATTAGAGACCATATACTAACATCATGTACCAAATTTCTGCCGGATCGGATGAAATTTGCTTCTCTTAGAGGCCTCGCAAGCCAAATCGGGGGATCGGTTTATATGGGGGCTATATATAATTATGGACCGATGTGGACCAATTTTTGCATGGTTGTTAGAGACCATATACTAACACCATGTACCAAATTTCAGCCGGATCGGATGAAATTTGCTTCTCTTAGAGGCCTCGCAAGCCAAATTTGGGGGTCCGTTTATATAGGGGCTATACGTAAAAGTGGACCGATAGAGCCCATTTTTAATACCATCCGACCTACATCAATAACGACTACTTGTGCCAAGTTTCAAGTCGATAGCTTGTTTCGTTCGGAAGTTAGCGTGATTTCAACAGACGGACGGACGGATGGACATGCTCAGATCGACTCAGAATTTCACCACGACCCAGAATATATATACTTTATGGGGTCTTAGAGCAATATTTCGATGTGTTACAAACGAAATGACAAAGTTAATATACCCCCCATCCTATGGTGGAGGGTATAAAAAGATCGATCCAATACGTATATAATTCAGTTTGACAAAGTAGACATAAAATTTTGACAAAATTTTCTACAGAAATAAAATTATATCAAAATTTTCTATAGAAATAAAATTTTCACAAAATTTTCTATATATAGAAAATTTTGACAAGAATTTCTACAGCAATAAAATTTTAACAAAATTTTCTATAGAAATAAACTTTTGACAAAATTTTCTATAGAAATAAAATCTTGGTAGATTATTTGTTGGCTCGAGTGGCAACCTGATTATGAACCGAATAAAATTTGAACAAAATTTTCTATAGAAATAAAATTTTAGCAATGATGAAAATTTTATTATGAACGGAATAAAATTTTAACAAAATTTTCTCTAGAAATAGAATTTTGACAAAATTTTCTATAGAAATAAAATTTTGGTAGATTATTTTTGGCTCTAGTGGCACACATGATTATAAACCGATATGGACTAATTTTGGTATGGTCCTTAGCGACCATATACTAACACTACGTTCCTAATTTGAACCGGAGGTCAAATCTGGAGAACGTTTTACATGGGGCCTATATATAATTATGGACCAATTCTGGCACGTTTGTTAAAGATCATATACTAACACCATGTTCCAAATTACAACCGGATTGGATGAAATTTGCTTCTCTTGGAGACTTCGCAAGCCAAACATGGGGATCGGTTTATATGGGGGGGGGCTATGTATAATTATGGACCGATGTGGACCAATTTTTGCATGATTTTTAGAGACCATATACCAACACCATGTACCAAATTTCAGACGGATCGGATGAAATATGGTTCTCTTAGAGGCTCCACAAGCCAAATCTGGGGATCGGTTTATATGTGGGCTATATATAATTAAGGACCGATATGGACCAATTTTTGCATGGTTGTTAGAGACCATATACCAACATCATGTACCAAATTTCAGCCGGATCGGATGAAATTTTCTTCCCTTTGTGGCTCCGCAAGCCAAATCTGGGGATACTTTTTTTCTTCTACTTTTTTTCAATTTTTTTATTTACAAATGCGTTTTCCTTATTGAACAATTAAGGAAAGTCTAAAGTCGGGCGGGACCGACTATATTATATCCTGCACCACTTTGTAGATCTAAATTTTCGATACCATATCACATCCGTCAAATGTGTTGGGGGCTACATATAAAGGTTTGTCCCAAATACATACATTTAGATATCACTCGATCTGGACAGAATTTGATAGATTTCTACAAAATCTATAGACTCAAAATTTAAGTCGGCTATGCACTAGGGTGGAACACAATGTTAGTAAAAAATATGGGAAACATTTAAATCTGAAGTAATTTTAAGGAAACTTCGCAAAAGTTTATTTATGATTTATCGCTCGATAGATATGTTTTAGAAGTTTGGGAAAATTAGAGTCATTATTACAACTTTTCGACTAAGCAGTGGCGATTTTACAAGGAAAATGTTGGTATTTTGACCACTTTTGTCGAAATCAGAAAAACATATATATGGGAGCTATAACTAAATCTGAACCGTTTTCAACCAAATTTGGCACGCATAGCTACAATGCTAATTCTACTCCCTGTGCAAAACTTCAACTAAATCGGAGCAAAAAATTGGCCACTGTGCTCATATGAGTGTAAATCGGGCGAAAGCTATATATGGAAGCTATATCGAAATCTGAACCGATTTCAGTAAAATTTGGCACACTTGACTACACTACTGATTGTACTCCTAGTTCAAAAATTCAACCAAATTGGGGTAAAACTCTGGCTTCTGGGACCGTATTAGTCCATATCGGACGAAAGATATATATGGGAGCTATATCTAAATCTGAACCGATTTTAATAAAATTTGGCACACTTGACTATAGTACTAATTGTTCTTCTTGTGCAAAGTTTTAAGCAAATTTGGGTAAAACTCTGGCTTCTGGGGCCGTATTAGTCCATATCGGGCGAAATATATATATTGGAGCTATATCTAAATCTGAGAAAACACAAAGCCAAAACACACATTTGTGCCAAATTTGAAGTCGATTGGACTAAAACTGTGACCTAGACTTTGATTACAAAAATGTGTTCACAGACAGATGGACATGGCTATATCGACTCAGGAGCCCACCCTGAGCATTTTTGCTAAAGACACCATGTGTCTATCTCGTCTCCTTCTGGGTGTTGCAAACATATGCACTAACTTATAATACCCTGTTCCACAGTGTGACGCATGGTATAAAAAGAGTAAAAATCTGCTAATATCGGCCAGAGTCGAATATATGATTCAAAGGCAAGTTTCATAGACATAATATTGTTAATTGGATTTCACATAACCATATGAAAATCGGACTTATATATAAATCTAAATCGACGTGGTTTGTATTTTGTTTGCCCACACGTTTTAGCTAATTTTGATATTTGCCACAACAATTTTCACAGTTTGAAAAGCGTTCAATTCATACGTTTTTCAAATGTCTGGTTCTTTGAAAAAAAATTGCAAATTACTTTTGAATAAATATTTCAAAATATTTCTATACAAAAAGCATCAATATGGCGATATTAAAACAAGTATATACAGCAGTAAGTTCGACCTGGCCGAATCTTAAATACCCACCACCATGAATCAAATATTATAGCTTCCTTTGATGACAGA
Source organism: Haematobia irritans (assembly GCF_050003625.1). Taxonomy (NCBI): domain Eukaryota; kingdom Metazoa; phylum Arthropoda; class Insecta; order Diptera; family Muscidae; genus Haematobia; species Haematobia irritans. The sequence continues at coordinate 57,913,941 of NC_134400.1, read as the reverse complement.
TATTTTCCCAAGCAGATCAACCAGTACGCTTCTCGAAGATAAATTTAAAGATTTGACCTATGAAGACGAGATCAGATTCTAGATTTATAAGAACCGTTTTTGTTTGATTTTTAGAGGAATCATAACCATCCCTTGTAAGTGTGAAAAGGATAAAATAACGCTTTTGTTTCTACTCTAAAATCTGTTTTACCCCCATTATTAAATGAGTACGAGAAATAAAATCTGGAAATTTTACATTTAGCAATGACCAGTGTGCTTTCTATGTCCTCAGGAAGTTAAATCGATCTATAAATCCGATATTTATTTATTTACAATTTCAGGCAAATCGTATAAAAACTATGGTTTCTGGAAACCCAAGGAATTAAATCGGGAGATCGGTCTTATGGGGTGCTATGCCAAAACATGGACGGATACACCAAATATTCAGCACATCTAATTGTAGTTCTAGAATCTAGACCTCAAATCGAAGGGCCGGTTTATAAGAGGGCTATATCAAAAAGTGTACCGATACACAATATATTCTGCACACCTATTTATAGTCCTAAAAACCTTTTATATTTTCAATTTCAGGCAAATTCGACAAAAACTATGGATTCTAGAAGGTAAAAAAGTAAAATCGGGAGATCGGTTGGTATGGGGGCTAACTGAAACATGGACCGATACTCACGATTTTTGGCGCACCTCTTTATGGTCCTGAAATAGCCCTAGATTTCTCCTTTCAGACAAATTGAATAAAAACTACGGTTTCTACAAGCTCAACAAGAGATCGGTCTATATGTGGGGTATACCAAAACATGGACCCATACACGGCACACGAATTTGTGGTCGTAAGATACCTGTAGATTTCCAATTTCAGACAAATTGTATAAAAGCTACGGATTCTAGAAGCCCTAAAAGTAAAATCGGGAGATCGGTCAATATGGGGCTGTATCAAAACTTGGACCGATACTCACCATTTTCGGCACACCCCTTTATGGTCCTAAAATACTTCTAGATTTCAAATTTCAGGCAAATTGGATAAAAACTACGGATGCTACAAGCCCCCGAAGTAAAATTAGGAGGTCGGTCTATATGGGGGATATAGCAAATCATGGACCTACGGCACACGTATTTGTGGTCCTACAATACCTCTAGATTTCAAATTTCAGTCAAATTGGATAAAACTACGTATTTTAGAAGCCAAAGAAGTAAAATCGGGAGATCGGTCCATATGGGGGCTATATCAAAACATGAACCGGTACTCACCATTTTCAGCATACCGATTTATGGTCCCAAGATACTTCGGCTACGGTTTCTACCAGTCCAAGAAATAAAATCGGGAGATCGGCCTATATGGGGACTATACCAAAACATGGACCAATACTCACCATTTTCGGTACACTTCTTTATGGTCTCAAAACACATCTAGTCTTCTATAAAAACTACGGATACTAAAAGCCCAAGAAATAAAATCGGGAGATCGGTACATATAGGGGCTATATCAAGACATGGGCCAATACTCACCATTTTCGGCCCACCTTTTTATGGTCCTACAATACCTTTCGATTTTCAATTTCAAGCAAATTGGATAAAAACTACGGTTTCTATAAGCCAAAGATCCCAAATCGGGAGGTCGGTTTATACGGGGACTATATCAAAACCTAGACCGATATAGCCCATCTTCGAACTTGACCTGCTTGGAGACAAAAAACGAGCTTGTGCAAAAATTAAGCAAGATAGCTTTAAATAAATATTATTGAAGGCTGTAGCGTGATTACAACAGACATCCAGACAGACGGGCATCGCTATAACGTCTTAGAATTTCTTCTTTATATAGTCGGAAATCGATATTTCTATGTGTTACAAACGGAATGACAAACTTCTTATATCCCCATCACCATTCTATGGTGGTGGCTATAAAAAAAGTTTGAAATCAAATCTAAATAACCTGTATGTATTTTTACGTTTTTACGTTTTATACCATATACGTTTTCGACGTTTGTAACTTTTTGACAGTATATGTTATAATTATATATGTTACTTATTATTGTTGTTTTGGTTTTCGGTTCGAGTATTTGACTTCACGGTTTATTTGACTTATGATGTGCTTTAGACAATATTGGTAAAGTAATCTTCGAATTTAAAAAAAGTCATCATGTAAAAACAAACAAACAAGAAATATTAAATCATATATATTTTTATACCCTCCACCATAGGATGGGGGTTTATTAACTTTGTCATTCCGTTTGTAAAACATCGAAGTATTGCTCTAAGACCCCATAAAGTATATATTCTGGATCGTGGTGAAATTTTGAGTCGATCTAAGCATGTCCGTCCGTCTGTTGAAATCACGCTAACTTCCGAACGAAACAGACTATCGACTTGAAACTTGGCACAAGTAGTTGTCATTGATGTATGATGGTTACAGATGTTAAATAAATTATATGTGCAAGTCGGATGGTATTGCAAAGGGTCCATATAGGACCACTTTTACGTATAGCCTAGAGGTATGCACGTGACACGAAATTGTCGTGACTCACGAAAATTTTCGTGACGCTCACGAAAATAATCCCGCTCTCCAACATAAAACGCTTAAAAGTTAAATTCATTTGCAATTTTAGTGACATCTAGGATGTTAAGAGTTTAATAACGCTCTCGATTTTAATCGTGCTCAGACACGTCTCTCAGGTAAGTTACTCATAAAATTATTCGTGAGTCACGACATATTTCGTGAGTCAAGATATTTTTCTGAGTCACGGTTTTTTTTTGTGAGTCACGACATTTTCGTGCGTGAGTAAAAATTTTCTTTTCGTGAGTGTGCGTGAGACCTCCCACCAAAAAAAGCGTCGCCAAAAAAGTAATGAAAATGTTTTTTTTGGATCCGGAAGTGGTGCATAATTGACGCAGAAGCGATGAATTTAACATGGGCTTGTCATAGGACGGAAGTCCTCCATTTCAACAGCCGTTGCACTGAATTTGCATCACTTCTTTAGGTGTAATCCGAATTCAGTGTTTTGGATGTAAATTAAAAAATTCTGTTATATTTTGTCAAATAAACAATTTTTATAATTTTTGTTGGAAAAGTTTGACCTCAAATATTTTCAAAAATTCACAATTTTTTCAGATTGAATTTAGCATTTTTTTCGACAAAATTTAAATGATTTGTACCATTTTATGAATTCCTACTCTGTTTTTAACCTATTTGAAACAAACAAGTTAAAATTACCCATTAAAAGTATGAACAAATCAAGTTATAAAAAATTGAATTAAAAGAACTTCCTGGGTAGTTAAAATAAAGAACATCGATGGAAGTGCATCTTCTGGAAGTGCTTTAAAAGTTGTGCCTTTGGAAGAACTTCCAAATTTTTTTGCTGGGCTACCAAACAATATCGTGCGTGAGTGTGTAAGATTTTTCCGTCGTGAGTGTGCGTCAGTAAAATATTACTCACTCACCTCTAGTACTCACTCACCTCTAGTACTCACTCACCTCTAGTACTCACTCATCTCTAGCCCCTATATAAACCGACCCCCAGATTTGGCTTTCGGACCCAAATTCATCCGATCCTGTTGAAATTTGGTACGTGGTGGTAGTATATGGTCTGTATTAATCATGCAAAAATTGGTCAATATCGGTCCATAATTATATGTGGTCCCCATATAAACGATCCCCAGATTTGACCTCCGGAGCCTCTTGGAGGACCAAAATTCATCCGATCCGATTGAAATTGGTATGTGGTGATAGTATATGGTGTCTAACAAGCATGCAAAATTTAGTCCTTATCGGTCCATATTCATATATAGCCCCAATATCATCCTACACCCATGTTTTGGAGCCTCATGGAGGATCACATTTCATCCGATTCGGTTGAAATTTGGTACATTGTACTAGTAAATGGCCGCTAACAACCTTACCAAGCTTGGTCCATATCGGTCTATAATTATATAGCCCCCAGATAAACCGATCCCTACTTACACAAAAATTGGTATGAACCGATTCATAATTGTGTATAGCCCCAATATATAGAGCAACCCCCATATTTTAATTCTGGCTCTCTACACTGAAAAAAAAGCATGTCCGGTTCCAAAGATTTTGTCTTTAACAATTTTGGCATTGATTCCGAACCAAAGAAGCGGAGAATTCAAGTAAGGATACTTTTAAAACACATTTCTCTTTTAAATTTGGGTTTTGTGTACTTGATTCTAGGAAGCAAATTTCAATTTTTCGCTTTTTCAGCTTTTTTCTTCACATGCTATCAAAGTCCTTTAAAAACAAGCTAACGACAACTTTAGTCTCAAAATTCAGACTCGACTTCCAGTCATATCGGTTCGTAATTATTTGTAGACTTCCCTATATATTCCGGTCAAGAACGGAATTATATACGTATTTGATCTGCCTTTTTCTACTAATATATACCAGTTATGGACAAACTTACAATTTAGAAGACGATGTTAAGAAGTTTTAAGATACCTTGCCATCTGTAAGTATTACAACAACCCAAGTAATTCAATTGTGGATGACAGTCTTTAGTAAAAGTTCGTATGCAATAGTGAAGGGAACATAAGATTCGGCCTGGCCGAACTTACGGCCAAATATACTTGTTTTTTTTTTCTTTACTAGTATGGCGTATAAAAATAGATTTTCTAAAAGAAAATGGGCTTCCTTTTTTATCACACTGAGGGCCCAAACTCTTCAATTATATGTTTTTGGGGAAACACCACTATAACAAAATTTGTGATCTATTTATGGCATACTTGTATTTAGTTCCATATTGTCGCTTCAACTTTATATTAGTGCTTGGCGTAAATCAAAAGCTTTACCATCAGCAGATACAAATTAAAATGACCAAATTTATTGAAGCAAGGGTTGTGCCCTGTCCAAATACATTTAACCACATCCATGATGTCAATATACTTACCATGTGACATTTCTTTCCTGGACATATTGACCCAATCTAGGGGTCACTTTATTTTGAGTGAGAACTGGCACATGTGAAATCGATTTCCATAGAATGTCATCAATGACCTACATTGGAATAGGAGTCAACGCTTTATATATATATATATATATATATATATATATATATATATATATATATATATATATATATATATATATATATATATATATATATATATATATATATATATATATATATATATATATATATATATATATATATATATATATATATATATATATATATATATATATATATATTGATTTTGGAAAAAATCGGTTCAGATTTAGATATAGCTGTCATATATATTTTTCACCGATCTGGTCATAATTGGCGTGTATATCAACCGATCTTCCTCAAGAGTCTCAAGAAACTTGTAAAATATCGGCCACATCGGTTCAGATTTAGATATAGCTCCCACATAAAGGGTGATACGGTCAAAATTGGTCAATATAAACTTGACGTATTTCTTTCAATTTTGCATTTAAAAAACCTGAATACCCCTCATTTTGAAGGTGTGTGTGTGTAGAATGTTGCTCCTATTTTGATTTTGGAATTCACTTTTCAGTTGTCAAAATACCGTCCAAGCAAGAAGAGCAGCGTATCAAAATTTTGCTCGCGCATCGCGAAAATCCGAGCTACTCGCACGCAAAGCTGCAAAATCGCTAAAAGTTGCCAAATTAACCGTTACAAATGTAATTAAAGTGTTTGGGGAACGTTTGTCGACAGCCAGGGAGTCTGGATCGGGGGGAAATCGAAAACCGGAAGCCGCTGAGACGACAAAGAGAGTTGCCGGTAGTTTCAAGCGAAACCTCTCTCTCCGAGATGCCGCTAATAAGCTGGGTGTATCGTCTACAACCGTGCATCGAGCCAAAAAACGAGCCGGACTATCGACTTACAAGAAGGTAGTGACTCCAAATCGCGATGATAAACAAAATACGACGGCCAAAGCGCGATCCCGGAGGCTGTACACGATGATGCTGACGAAGTTTGACTGCGTGGTAATGGACGACGAAACCTACGTCAAAGCCGACTACAAGCAGCTTCCGGGACAGGAGTTTTATACGGAAAAAGGAAGGGGAAAGGTAGCAGATATTTTCAAGCACATAAAACTGTCAAAGTTGGCAAAGAAATATCTGGTTTGGCAAGCCATCTGTACCTGTGGCTTGAAAAGCAGCATTTTCATAGCTTCCGGGACTGTCAACCAAGAAATTTACGTGAAAGAGTGTTTGAATAAACGTCTGCTGCCTTTCCTGAAGAAACACGGTTGTTCCGTACTGTTTTGGCAGGATTTGGCATCTTGCCATTACGGTAAAAAGGCCATGGAGTGGTACGCCGCCAACAACGTGCAGGTGGTTCCCAAGGACAAGAACCCTCCCAACACGCCAGAGCTCCGCCCAATTGAGAAATACTGGGCTATTGTCAAGCGGAACCTAAAGAAGACCAAAAAACTGCTAAGGACGAGCAGCAGTTCAAGGCAAACTGGCTTTCTGCGTCGAAGAAGGTGGACAAGGTGGCTGTACAAAATCTGATGGTAGGTGTCAAGCGTGAGGCCCGGCAATTCGGATATGGAAAAGCGAAAGCCTAACTCAATATTTTTCCTGAATTTTATACTAATTGAACTTGAAAAAGAAATTTAATTTGATTTTTTAAATAAACGATTTCACCGATTTACACGCGTTTTCCCTTGACCAAATTTTGACCGTATCACCCTTTAGTGCATTAGCCAACTTAAATTTTGAGTCTATAGAATTTGTAGAAGTCTATCGAATTCTGTCCAGATCGAGAGATATTAAAATGTATGTATTTGGGACAAACCTTTTATATATAGCACCCAACACAATTGAGGGATGTTGTATGGTATCGAAAATTTAGATCTACAAAGTGGTGCAGGCTATAATATAGTCGGCCCCGCTCGACTTTAGACTTTCCTTACTTGTTTTTTACTAACATTGTGTTCCACCCTAGTGCATTAGCCAACTTAAATTTTGAGTCTATAGATTTTGTAAAAGTCTATCAAATTCTATCCAAATCGAGTGATATTTAAATTTATGTATTTGGGACAAACCTTTATATATACACGGATGAAAAAGACTGTTTTTCATATTTTCAATTTCTTCTACAATGTTTGTATTACAGAAAAAGGTGCTAAGAACTAAAAAATCTCGTGGAAGTGAGAAAGATGTGGGGGAATATACAATTGGGCAGAAACAAAATTTTGAGCATTCAGGTCGAAAACCTATGTTGTTAGCAGCTATATTACCTGTTTATTTTCATAATTCATTATGATTGTAAATATATAAATAAATAAATAAAATTTTGAGCACAATATTGTTTGGGAGATTTTTTTTAAGCATATAATATTTTTGGGTGCAAAATGCTTCCAAACATATTATATGTTCACATAATAACATTATTGAATTTGGATGCAAAAATACAAAATGTTTGGAACTTAGACTACCCAAACATATATTGTTTAGACCAATATGCTTTCAAACATATTATATATTGGAAGAGATCAAACATATAAATGTTTGGGCAATACCCAAAAATATATACACCCTCAAAAAAAATCGCTTCTTTAACATATGTTCCAAACATATTTTGCATGAAGCACATATATTATTGCATACTGCCGAAACATTAATATGTTTGTTTTATGTGAACATATTATATGTTTGGAAGCATTTTGAACCAAAAATATTATATGCTTGGAAGAATTTTTCCCAAACACGATTGTGCTCATTCCCTAACATACTCGTAATTTTCACTTCCACGAAATTTTTTAGTTATTGGCACCTTTTTCTGTAATACAAATAATGTTGAAGAAATTATTCACTTTTATAAATTTTTTAAATTTTACCTTTCGCCTGCACGGAGAATCGAACCGAGGACCATACAGTTTGTAAGCCAACACACTATCCACTGGGCTACGTAGCTGTTATAGTCACCAGTAGATAAGTATCGTTATAAGTTTCATTTATATAGCATAGTTTGCAGCGCCCACGAGCCCATGCAAACATAACATTATTTAACAGAAACATACATTTGTTTGCCACGTGGAGCAGTGGTTAGCATGTCTGCCTTGCATACAAAGGGTCGTGGGTTCAATCCCTGCTCCGACCGAACATTTTTTTTTTTTTTTTTTTTTTTTAATTTACACATTTATATTTATACTATATTAAATTTTTTTTAAATGAAACTTCGAAATGTGTGTTATTAAAGATATAGTCAGTAACAGTGCTTGATATAAACGAAATTGACTGATTTTTTGATAAAATATTATTTTTTATTGCAAAAATAACAATTTTTTAATAAAAAACTGTTTTTGTACAAAACTTTAAAATTTGGAAGGAATTCAAAAACTAACAAAAGAACGTGGAGTCGAGTATAAACATACATACATAATTTTATAATATAAACATAAATTTATTTAGGAGTGAACAGTTTTTTACTTGCATTTAACACCATCGCTCTAAAATTCCTTTTATTTTTCTTTAATAATTCATTTTAAAGAAAATAAACTTTTTAAATTGTTTTAGCTGTAAAACTCGAACTTAATGCCCGCTTTTATATTTGATGGTGTCCGTCAACTCCTCGTGGACTACTTTTTAATAAAGAGGAACTAAAGTTTGTATTTTTACATTTTACTGTGTAATTTTTCACTATTTCCTCCTCATTTAATTTTACTGTCCCAACTCTAAAAAGAGTATAGTGCCCTTTCGTTATTTTTATGAAGACCCCTGATTTATTTTAACGAAAAATTGTGCCCATAATGCCAAAATGATAAACAAAACATATGTTCACACATGCATAAAATGCTGCTCTCAAGGCGAAAACATTGCAGTTTGTTTTTCAAATGTCTATTCTCTTGGTTCCGAATGTCTATTCTCTTTATTCAAATTAAATAATATTTAGACTTAAGCATATCAAAATTTTTAGCCTTATCATAAAACAGTTTCCGAAACAACATACAAGCGGTTTCACAGAAATTGTTCTTTTTTCATTCTCTCGCTCTGTTATGTTGATATCTTTCGTCAACCCTCCCGGTTTCCATCTCTATTTCTTTCTCTATACTCTCTTTTTGTCGCTCTCTGAATAAAATATCACAACATATATATGTTTACTCGAAATTTGTTAATTTATATATGTTTACATTCACACATATTATTTTTATGAAACATTCATGCCCCAAACATAATATATTCTAACATATTAACATAGATGTCCCAAACATTTAGTGTTAGTTTAGGAACATTACATGTTCGCACTTAAATATATTGTGGTTTAAAATGGTGCCCGAAACACATTTTGTTTATATCGGAACATATGAAAAACATATTTTTCTAACAGTGTATACACCTTGTTGTAAAGCTTTTTCCTCACATTCATAAAAGTTGACGTAAACTTTAAATCTACTATTACCATACAAATTTCTAAGATAACTGTCAGTAAATTATTAGGAATATTAGCATTTGACTCGTTTATGGTGTCCTTTTTATGTTCCCAGCAAAAAAAGCGTCGCCAAAAAAAGTAGTGAAAATGTTCTTTTTGGATCCGAAGTGGTGCAAAATTGGATCAGAGGCGATGATTTTAACATGAGCTTGTCACAGGACGGATGTACACCATTTCAACAGCCGTTGCACTGAATTTGCGATATTTTGACGAATAAATAAATTTTAAAATTTTTATGATTTTTAATGCATTATAACGCTTGTCTAGAACGTTTGACAACAAATATTTTCAAAAATTCGCAATTTTTCTAGAAAGGATTTAGCATTTTTTCGGCAAAATTAAAATAATTTGCACTATTTTATTAAGTTTTAATCTGTTTTTAACCCATTTGAAGTATTAAAATTTTAAATTTCCCATTAAAAATATGAAAAAAACGAGTTATAAAAAATTTACTCAAATGAACTTCCTGTGCAGTTAAAATAAAGAACATCTTTGGGAGGACATTCATCCAAATTTTTTTTTGCTGGTTTATAATAATATTCTCAAGTTATTATGTTATTACTACGTTAAAATAGTAGATTTGAATTGCTTTGCACACTGAAAAAAATATTGTCGTGAAGCCAAAGATTTCATGTCCTTAAAATACGAACGCGAATTTTACATATAATAGCATTTGTGAATTTCTTTTATATAAACTGTTTTCCTTGTCCAAAAGTCGAAAAAGTCTTTTTGTCAGTGAATTCGTTTTGGCCTCATAATTAAGTGATTACATTTAAAAATGGGTATCATGAAAGAACATTTTTTTTAAGCTAGGGTAATTTCTGAAAAATTATTAAACCACCAACAAAAAAAGCGTTCAACAATAGATGTTTTTCAACACTTTATTTTAAAACCGTGTTTTACTTGATACATAGAATAATTTCTACTTGAAGTCGAGTCTGAATTTGGAAATTTAAATTGTCGTTAGCACGTGTTTAAAGCACTTTGATAGCTCGTGAAGAAAAAGCTGGAAAAAAGGAATAAATTCAAATTTGACACGGAATCAATACTAAAATCATTAGTGTACAAAATCTTTGAAACCGGACATGTTTTTTCAGTGTATGCAAGAGAAAAATTAAAGAAATAAAGTTTTGAATGTGGTATTATTTTTTTTAACATAAAAAACAATACAATAAAAATATCGTATTGATAGGATCAAAACAAATTAAAACGATAAAAACAAACTATTTATTAACTTTTCACCATTCCCCTTTTAACATTCACTTCACCGATCAAATATCTAAAATAAGGTTAAGGGTTTTTATGTAGAAACCACCAACAACCTTCCCTTTAAATAAAAAAAAAACTGGGATACTTTCTTCAATATTCAAAATGTCGAGGAAGCGGGAGCTCCCCTTCCCTAACTAAATATCAAAAAATCAGGTATTAATATTATGTTAATTTCTAACTTCCAGCGTCATTTGTAATTTTCAAGTTAATCCCAGAAGTTTAGTTTTTTCACTGTACTTTAGAAAAAGTCTTGGCAAAGGCTCCTCCCTGACCGACTGTCGAAAAATGAAATAGCGGGTCTTTGTTTAGATCTTCCTGACCAAATATCAAAAAATCGGGGTACACTGGGTGGACAAAAAATCGGGGTCTCAGGTAATTATATATGGTTTATATGGGGGCTATATATAATTATGGACCGATTTCGACCAAGTTTTTGTTGGTGTTTGAGGCCATATATTAACACCACGTACCAAATTTCAACTGAATCAGATGAATTTTGGCCTTCCAAGAGGCTCCGGAGGTCAAATCTGGTGATCGGTTTATATGGGGGCTATATATAATTATTGACCGATGTGGACCAATTTTTGCATGGTCATTAGAGACCATATACTAACACCATGTACCAAATTTCAGCCGGATCGGATGAAATTTGTTTCTCTTAGAGGCTCCGCAAGCCAAATCGGGGGATAGGTTTATATGGGGCCTATATATAATTATGGACC